>NC_133330.1:55229781-55534633 GCF_042186555.1 Aquarana catesbeiana | reverse complement strand
AGCAACTGCTCTTTGCAAAGTGCACAGTCTATTTGCCTTTAGTAAATCAACCCCTGAGTGTTTAATGTATTCATTTAGCTACTTGCCTGGACTTCAAGTATAACTAAGGGAAAAACTTTTTTTAGTTTTAGAGGAGACTGGAGAGTGTCAGTTTTTATTGCTGTCTGTGCCACTGTTAAGGAGATTCACCCTTTCTATTTGTCCTGTTTACCATTGAAAGTGAGAGTAAAAGAAAATCCCATATTTTGGGTTGTCCCCAGAAAAGTAATAGAGGGGAAATCTTCCAATGAGAACACTAGTTCCGGTGACCTGGTGGTCCCCAAGGAATCTCTTTAATTTGCAGGGATTTCCTCTTACTTCCTGTTTGGCTATGGGACAGGAAGTGAAGGGAAATAAAGAGCATTACAATGTAAGGAGCAAACAGTTGTAACTGTGCAGTTCTATAAAGCGCTGCCGAATATTTTGGTGCTGCATAGAGTAAAGTAAGAAAATAAACCAAAGCTCATTTTTCCAGCTTGCCTTTTGTTTCTGTAACATTTTGATAGCCGTGTCTTTAGAGTAAAATTACCAGCAGCCGTAAAATATGTGGTAAGTGCCTGAAAATGCTGCTGTATCTTTAGACATTGGTCTTACTTTGCACCATGACTGGTTCGTTTTGACAAGATCCTTCTCCGTTCCCCTGTGATAGTGTTGATGAAGTCCTAATATACTTTTAATGGAAGTGAAAACCTTAGGCGAAGTTCCACAGAAAACAGTTTTGGGTAGTAACAATATCTGCAGAACGCTTGGTCCCAGCTGTTAAAGTTTTCAGCCAACAATAGGCAGGATTTTATGGTTTGCGCGTTCTTTGCCCACAGGCTGTACTTTTTTCTCTGCACTTATTTCAGGAGCCAATTGTCTAATGGACCATGCTGACTTAGAACACACAGCAGAGAATATGTGGTTCAATGGATGCAATGAAGCAATAGGACTTGTTTATGTACAAGGTGCTATGGGCACAATTGGGTTGAAGTACAAGTACTGAAATGGGATCTACCGTAGGCGCAAGTTTTCAAATGAAATTGTGCTTTTCCCATGAAGGGATAGGATTTGCTGATGTTGTAGCTTGCACAAGGCTATAAACTCTATATCGACAGCACTGATCGGCTGCTGCCTCTCCATTGACTGACTTGAGTGAAAACCAAGGGGTTGATTTACTAAAGTCAAATAGACTATGCACTTTGCAAAGAGTTTTGTAAATGAGCAGAAGCTCTGCTGACTTCCATCATCACGTACTAACAAAAATGCTGTTTTTTTTTAAATTTTCTTTGCATGTGATTGGGTATTCTACCCTGAAGCAACTGCACTTGTAGAGTGCAACTGCACTTTGCAAAGTGTACAGTCTATTTGCCTTTAGTAAATCAACACCTCAGTCTTTGGGGTTGATTTACTAAAGGCAAAAAGCCTGTACCCTCTGCAAGAGCAGATGCATCTCAGCCCTTCTAATAGTCTATTTATTAAAAAAACTTCTATGGCAGTATAGTCTGGAGAGTTAAACATACATTTTAGTATATGAGCATTTGTCACGTTTTTTACATTGTTGTTCTTTTAACCCCCCTGGCGGTATTCCCGAGTCTGGCTCGGGGTGGATTTTCAGTACCAAAAGCGGTAACCCCGAGCCAGACTCGGGATCACATCACAGGATCAATGTAGAGGATACTTACCTTGTCCCCTGGATCCTGCGATGTCTCCCCGCTGTGATCTGCGAGCCGCCGTGTCTCGCTCGATTCACAGTGCCGAGCTCCGTTCCCTGCGAGCGTTGCGACGCACGGGGACAGAGTTCGGCGCCAAATTCAAAAAGTGAAACACACAGTACAGATACAGTATACTGTAATCTTACAGATTACTGTACTGTATCAAATAATTACGCATCCCCTTTGTCCCTAGTGGTCTGCCCAGTGTCCTGCATGCAGTTTTATATTAGAAAAACTGTTCTTTCTGCCTGGAAACTGGAGATTGTCCATAGCAACCAAAAAGTGTCCCTTTACATCAAAAGTGGCTTTAGACCAGCTAGAAAACAGTGATAATAAATTAGAATCACTTGCAGAATTGAGTGATAGTGATTTGTGGGGAAATCCGTCACCAAACACTAAAAGTAACAAAAGCGACAATTCTGCAACTGAGCAAATTTCAGTGTTTTTGATTTGATTACATTATTATATAATTTTTATTATTATTATATTATTATTTGGTATAATTATTTATAGTTATTTATTATATTATAATTTTTTATTTCGTTTTTCAAACTTTATCATACACGGGATGTCTACTAGACCCTTGTTTGGACAGATTTAAGTGAATTATTCCTAAGAATTACAGGCCTATAATATAAAAGGCCAAATTTCTGTGCAAAATAATTGTGCCGCTTTCAGCACCTAAATCTGAAATAATCATACCGCCAGGGAGGTTAATGATGTCAAAAGAAATTTTGGATAGTTTTATAGAAATTTGCGTAAGTTTCTATTTGTGGTACCGTGAATAACCAATGCTCCCCATTTCTTTTCCTGTTAAAGTGTTACTAAACCCAGGAGCCTGCATTCACTATAACTGTTTTCCCATGGTACACAGAACACGGAAATGCAATTCTTTTAGTAAATATAAACTGTTAAACTACCTTTACTCATCAGCGGTATAGAGCAGTCTTGTGACTTTTATCAGTGTCTGTTTGAAGCTTGTAGGAGGAGTTTTCATTCCCTCCTGATTGTCCTATGAGGCTGCAGGACCCCTGACCGTCTGTCTGGACAGTGCTGATTGGCCCTGTGCATGTTCATTCGCTGTTGCAACACACCTGGGTGGGCTCCGGACGCATCCTCTGTGACCCGAGCCCACCCTTTTTAGAAGCCTATTAGAGCCTCTGGCTCTAATCAAGTGCTTCAAAAAAAACCTGGCCGCTGTAATTCATACACCCGGTGCCCTGAAAGGGGCGGGATGCATGAATAGGGGGCGGCTGCGGCGGCCATGGATAGATTCATGCTATGCATAAATCTATCCATTGCATATAGGGGATTGCCTGAAGAGAGGGGGTGGGGCCCGGGGGCCCCTAATAGATGGGCCGCCCCTAGTGGGGACTGTGGAAGAAGGGGATGATCAGAGAGAACAGGATCAAACAGCCAACAACCAAACTGAGCATGTGCAGAGTGACCCCAAGGCTCGGTTCTATCAGAAGGTGGATTGGGGACAGTAAAAGAAGGGGAGGATCAGAGAAGACAGGATCAAACAGCGTTTTTACACAATGCAGAGGATTAACCTCTTAGGTTCCACAGTAAGTATAACAAGCATGATTTACTGCAGGCTTATTTTACTGTTGTGGGTTTAGTAACAATTTAATTCAGTTGAAGCGTCCACACACAGAAGCAAACAGAATTTTAGTTTTATAGGGAACGTGTATGAATTCTTTAATTATGAAATTCCAGATGATTAAACAATGGCACGACATGGGTATCCTTTTTTATTATAACTACAGTAGATTCACAGGGCTAACTAAGCTTTTCGTAGAATGGATAGCTATATTTGGTGCCAAAGAATAAATGATTTTTTAATTGGTTCCAGCTTTTCTGATGGCTCCATCAACATCTTTGTCAGTGTCCCACGTTGGTAATTATCTATTCCAAACATTTGAAGATACCTGATTGTTCCAAGCTACTCTAAGATGTTTTCTAGGTAAACATTGTATCATATTAGTGCTGATACAACAGGAACAATTTGATCTGTTTTTAGCAGCTAATTTACTCTTCAGGGAAAATCAGCAAAGCCAACATTTTATAATTTAGAATATCCAAATGTCTTTTTTTTTTTTTCTGATGGAGTATTGATTTGTTAAAATGCCTGTGCCACTTATCAGGAGATTTGCCTTCACTTCCCATTCTGTAAACACAACATCAAATGATAAGAAACCTCTCCAAAGTTAGGGAAATTCTCCACATTGTGCAAAATGTCATTGGAAGCTGGGACTGCCATAGGGAGCATGTACCATTACAAACGTATGAAAAAAAACAATTACAGTACGGCAGTGAGAGGGTCCCAGCCGGCCCCTTTCAGGACGCCAGGTGCCTGAATTTGTCAGAAACCATGAATCAGACTGAGATAGAAGTACAGTTACATCACACTTGTTTAATAATAATAATAAAAAGGTAAACAGAGTAAATATAGTCAAAACATAGCCAGAGTTCAGGAACCGGAACGGATAGTCAGACAAGCCAAAACGTCAGGGAGCCAGATATAGTCAGGAGGATAATTTGGTGGGACTTTGTGGGTGCCGGGAAAAGAGATTTCAACAGACATCAAAATAAAAAGTAAAATTCATATTTTATTCAACATATACAGAATTGAAAAATTATGCTGGCTAGGCATAATAACATGAAATAACATACAGCAGTACATATCAGATTCGAAGAAAGGTCGCTCAGCACTGTAATCCCTAATCCCTACATGTTTCGCCCAGTGGGGCTTCCTCAGGGGATATATTGTGGGACCCAAGTGGATATGTGGCTGCATAAAAGGGGATACAATTAGAAGCCATAAAAATATTCACACAAAGAAATATATTTATAGAAAAAGAGCATTGGCGGTTGTCCAAAGCTAATTTGTTTGGCTGCCATCTGGTGAATAGTTACCTGCTGGGAAAATCAAGCCAGGTGTGGGAGAACGGACTTTGCTCTGTACTGAAGAGGTTAAGTCTGGATGGGCCCAGATGGGGGCCGTGAAATCTGTAGCTGCCATATATGGAGAGGGTTAATGTGGAATGGAGAAGGAAAGGACAATTGGAAGGAAGGGGAAGGGAAAGGAAGAGGAAAGGGGGGAGGGGAAAGGGAGAAGGAGGGAGAGAATAGGGGAGGGAAAGGGGAGGGGGAGGATAAGGAAAGGAGGGGGGGGGGGTTGGGGAGGAAAAGGAGGAAGGGGAGGACCATGGGGAAAGGGGAGGGGGGGAGGAAGAAAGATAGAAAGGGGGGGAAAGGAGGGGAGGGGGGAGAAGAAAGGGGGGGAAAAAAGGGGGGGGGAGAAAAGAAAGGAAAGGGGGGGGAAGGAAAGGGGGGGGTGAAAGAAGGGGGAAAGGTGGGTGTAAAGGAAGTGATGGGGGAAGGGGATGTGTGTGGGCATGAGAGATCCAATAGGTGTGAGGAAGTGAGGAAGTGAAATATATGTGGAAGATGTGAAACCCCAATAAGGTAGTGAACAGGGTGGAACATGCTGTATGAAAGGAGTTTAAATAATGAGGATAGACTAAGAGGGCAAAAGAAATACTTACAGAGAACCCGACTATGTCTAAAGGGGAGCAGGGGCTGCCAGGTAATGATGTTTCTCTGAATGGAGACAATATAGTGATAATAATGATAAGAGATAGAAGGGTTGACTGATGAGTGTAGGGAAGATATATAGAAAGGCAATATATAGCCATGGTAAGAGCGGCACTAAACGTTGTTAATGCTGGGTTAGCAGATGAGCATAATAGTTGTCCATATTAAGGACAAACAAAATCCTGTTTACAGATCGTCTCCCCCACTACATAGAGGGGAAAGTTGGAGACGGTAACAGGTATTTAATAAATATGGTTATTAGGCATAATAATCATCACTACTTGTGATAAAAAACAAAGTAGTTGAAACGTGATTTCACCTTCTGAAAGGTAGTAACCACAGGGAGGGGATGATTGAAATTACCTTGCATGAGGGGAGATCCCTGGAGTGGCAGCCTGTCCGTGGTCTGACCCAGTGTGTAGTAAGGGTGTTTAAATAAGCCCGTACGTGCAGAACATATGTCCGACCGTATCCAATGAAAAGGAGAGGCGGAGGAGCGGCGCGAAGAGCGCGAGAGGAGGAGGGTAGAGAACTACACTCCCCAGGAGGCAATGCGAGTTGTGTAGAAATAGGGAGGGGCGGGCGCCAGAGTTGAGCGTAGTAGAACAGCAAGCAGGATCTGGAGCCTGAAGGAATGTCAGCCAAGCAATTCTTTAACAGGAACACAGGAGAGCGTCTCTAGAGAAGTGACCAAGGCGAAGACAGAGGTCATTTGGGCTGGACGGCTTAAGTAGGCAGGATTGACGAGCAGGATATCATCAACAGGTGAGTCACTGTGGAGAGAAAGGAGCTGGCAATTAGCCGACAGCTGAGCGGCCAGCTTTGAGAAGGAAGGGCTGAGCCCAGCCTGACAGAATAGGGTGGCTCGTGGCGCAGAACATTGCGCCATGAACCCACCCAGGTGTTACAACTGCAAATGAATATTCACTGTTGTAACACTGTTCCTCAATTCGGTCAATGAGAAGCGGGTGTGAGAAGCATTTTCTGATTGGCGGAAAAGAGAAGACTCTCGATTTTACCGCCGAGAAGGAGAGTGGAAACAGAAGCCGCCGCCGCCGTGGAGTCCTGTGGAGAGCAGGGAAATGGGAGGCCGCCGCCGCTGAGCATGGGAAGCATGGGAAGCTGAGATGGGGTATGTGCGACTGACCATCCCACCCACAGACCAACCAACCGACAGACCGGGGGGGGTGTCGGTGGCATACAAAAAAATCCCACCAGCCACCACTGTCCAATCATGTGCAAGCAAAAATGCATTTTTTAAAAATTTTCCTTGCACATGATTGGATATTCTTTCCAAAGTGAAGTTTTACCTCATTTACCAAGCTCTGAAGCAACTGCACTTGCACTTCCTAAGAGACCACAGATGATAAAGCAGTGTAAAATTGGCAAGCAACAGGACATTTTTAATCAGGGTAATATGGCTAAAAAGGACTACAGAGAAAAAAGAATAAGCGCTTTAAGCACAAGAGGCCGCAGATGATACAGCAGTATAAAAGTGCCGAGAAAGAATAGATGTAATCAGGGATAACAGGCCTAATATGTGTATGTCTAACTTTAAGTAGGAACAGTGATATGTTTCCTCCCCCCCGTCAGTCACATCCCCATACAGTAAGAAACACTAACTAGGGAACACATTTAACCCCTTGATCGCCCCCTAGTGTTAACCCCCTCCCTGCCAGTGACATTTACACAGTAATCAGTGCATTTTTACAGTATAGCACTGATCGCTGTATAAATGTCAATCGTCCCAAAAATGTGTTAAAAGTGTCCGATCTGTCTGTCGCAATACTGCTAAAAATCACAGATCACCGCCATTAGTAGTAAAAAAATAAATAAATAAATAAAAATACCATAAATCTTTCCCATAGTTTGTAGACGCTATAACTTTTGCGCAAACCAATTAATATACACTTATTGCAATTTTTTTTACCACAAATATGTCGAAGAATATATATTGGCCTAAACTGATGAAGAAATTAGTTTTTTAAAAACATTTTTGGGGATATTTATTATAGCAAAAAGTAAAAAATTGTTTTTTTTTTCAAAATTGTCCCTCTTTTTTTGTTTATAGCGCAAAAAATAAAAACCGCAGAGGTGATGAAATACCACCAAAAGAAAGCTCTATTTGTGGAAAAAAAAGGCTGTCAATTTTGTTTGGGTACAATATTGTACGACCGCACAATTGTCAGTTAACCCCCCTGGCGGTATTCCCGAGTCTGGCTCGGGGTGGATTTTTCATACCAAAAGCGGTATCCCCGAGCCAGACTCGGGCTTGCATCGCAGGATCCAGGAAGAGTTTACTTACCTTGTCCCCTGGTTCCTGCGATGCCTCTCCGCTGTGATCGGCGAGCCGCTGTGTCTCGCTCGATTCACAGTGCCGAGCTCCGTTCCCTGCGAGCGTTGCGACGCACGGGGGACGGAGTTCGGCGGTAAATTCAAAAGTGAAACACACAGTATAGATACAGTATACTGTAATCTTACTGATTACAGTACTGTATCAAATAATGACACATCCCCTTTGTCCCTAGTGGTCTGCCCAGTGTCCTGCATGCAGTTTTATATATATAAAAACTGTTCTTTCTGCCAGGAAACTGGAGATTGTCCATAGCAACCAAAACTGTCCCTTTACATCAAAAGTGGTTTTAGACCAGCTAGAAAAAAGCGATAATAAATTATAATCACTTGCAGAAATGAGCGATAGTGATTTGTGAGGAGATCCGTCATCAAACACTAAAAGTAACAAAAGCTACAATTCTGCAACTGAGCAAATTTCAGTGTTTTTGATTTGATTACATTATTATATAATTTTTATTATTATTATATTATTATTTGTTATAATTATTTATAGTTATTTATTATATTATAATTTTTTATTTCGTTTTTCAAACTTTATCATACCCGGGATGTCTACTAGACTCTTGTTTGGACAGATTTAAGTGAACTATTCCTAAGAATTACAGGCCTACAATATAAAACGCCAAATTTCTGTGCAAAATAATGGTACCACTTTCAGCACCTAAAATCTGAAATAATCATACCGCCAGGGAGGTTAAAGTGACGCAGTGCCGAATTGCAAAAAATGGCCTGGTGATTAAGCAGGCATATCTCCTGGTCTGTAAATGGTTGAAAGAACAACAATTTAAAAAACATGAGAATTGCTCATATACTAATATGCCATTAAAAAAAAAAAAACAAAAACAAAAAAAAAAACCCTGAGACAAAAGTCTATTTTTATTTTAAGGGAAAAATTGCAGAAGAAAAAGAAGTTAAAGCTAAAACAAGGCCCTAATTCCATACAATAAAAAACAGTATATTGCTAAAATAAATTAAAACAAACAGACAAACAGAAAAGAACAAAAGAAAAATAGTAAAGTGGTTGATTGCCCAAAGCAAAGCAATCAGAAAAAAAGGTAGTTTGTCAACTATGGCTGGTATTGGCTCTTCTAAGGCTGGCCATAGATGATGCTTGATTCCTCCATCAACACAGTCAGGCATTGGGGCTGTGCGGGGTGCCATCCTTGTCATTAGAACACAGTCATTATTGCTATCAGCTATAGCTGGACAAGATTCTAACCATCTATGCCTGGCTTTAGTCTGCAGGTCATAGTTCAAAGGCCATGCTGTGCATTATGGGTTTTAAAAAAATTATCCTTGGTAAATACGCACAAAAAATTCTCAGATTCGCAACACATGGTAGCAGCAAACCTGAACATATTCCGAATATGTGAGAAATGTCTAAGCCTTTTTGTGACACTTGTTGCTTACAAGTTAAAATCTGTATTTTTTGCTAGAAAATTATTTAGAACCCCCAAACATTATATATATTTTTTTAGCAGAGACCATAGAGAATACAATGGCGAATGTTTCAATATTTTATGGCACACTGTATTTGCGCAGCGGTCTTTCAAATGCAATTTTTTTGGGAAGAAATACACTTTCATGAATTAAAAAAACAAAACAGTGAAGTTAGCCCAATTTTTTTGTATAATGTGAAAGATGATGTTACACCGACTAAATAGATACCTAACATGTCATGCTTTAAAATTCCACACTCATGGAATGGTGACATACTACGGTACTTAAAAATCTCCATATGCGACACTTTACAAATTTCTACAAGTTACCAGTTGGCGTGCTTTACATTTTTTTTTTCATTTATTTAATTTATTCCTTTTCTTTTTTACACTGTCTCTTTACAATTTTTTTTCTGATCACTTTTATTGCTGTTAGAAGGAATGTAAACATCCCTTGTGACAGTAATAGGCAATGAGAGGTACACTCTATGGAGAGATCTGGGATCTATAAGACACCAAATTCCTCCTTTGCACTTAAAACATCACTTCTGGTTTACAGAAGACTTAAAGGCACCAAATTTTAAAAAAATGACAGCATTCAAAAACGACAGGTTAGGCCGTTTTGCATCCTGTTATTTTTTTAAATTTGGCGCCTTTAAGTCTTCTGTAAACCGGAAGTGATGTCATGACATTGCTTCTGGGTTACTAGATCCGAGATCCGATCAAAGCCGATTTCGGCTTCATTCGGGTCTCTGGCCAGCCGGCGGACGCGCTGGCTGGTCGCTTGGGTCTCCCGGTGGGACGGGAGCAGGGCTTTTTTCAGCAGGAACGCAGTTCTGGCACCTCCAGCACTGACTGTACTGTATGTAATGGCATGGGGTGCTGGGGTGTGCTGCAGGGTCTATTGATTGGGGGATCAGTTTTAGCTGGAGGGGATCTATTTTTGAAGGGGGGGTCTATTGTTGCAGAGGAAGTCTATTGCTGCTGGTGGGGGACCTAGTGTTGCTGGGGGTGGGCCTTTTATTTCTGGGGGGTCAGTTGTTGCTGGGAGAGATCTACTGTTGAGGGAGGGGTCTATTGTTGTTGGCTGATAGAGTCTATTGATGCTGACTGTTGGGAGATCTGTTGTTGCTGCTGGGAGTCTATTGTTGCTAGGGGGGGGAATTTTGTTGCGAGTGGTCCATTCTTGTTATCTATTGTTGCTGGCGGGGGGCTCTATTGTTGCTGGCTGCAGGGGATCTATTTTACTGCTTTTCTTATCAGTACCAAATTCCATACAAATTACTTAGCACCACAAAATTATACGTGGTTCTGTATTCTCTAAATTGGAGGTGGGTGGGGGCGGAAAAAAAGGGGTGACTCGGAAAGGGGGAGTTACTGCACCTATTCTCTGAGAAAAAAGCCCTGGAATGTCCCCTCCCGCTGCTTGTAATAAAAGCTGAGCTGCTTCTTAGCCGCATTGTTTGTTATCCCAGGAAAGCCCACCGTCAGCTTTAAAAAACAGTACCGGGTGATGCCTGTAGCTGCATGCATCACCCCGGTACAACCCCTTCAAGCCGAAAGCTGCATATTATGTCTGCGTGAAGGGGTCGGGGCGGCCCACCCATTACGGGCACACGGGTGCCGCCTCCCCTTTCAGGTCGCCGGGCACATGAATTCCAGAGGCAGATTTTTTTTAAGCACCTGATTAGAGCAAGAGGCTCTAATAGGCTTCAAAATAGGCTGGGCTCCAGACAGAGCATTGCGCTCGGAGCCCACCCAGGAGTGTTAGAATAGCGAATGCATATTCGCTATTCTAACACTGGATTGCCTCTCTGCCAATCAGGAAGCATGGGTGGGGGAAACATTTCCTGATTGGCCGAAAGGAGAAGCGTTCTGATTGGCCGCCGAGGTGGAGGGAGGAGACGGAAACCACCAAGCAGGGGAAAAAGATGCCCGCTCGTGATGCCCGAGGAGGAAAGCTGCCCCTGGTTGAGGTAAGTGCACTGACCAACTGGTCCGACCCCACCCGCACTTTTAACGCCCCCCATCCCCCAAAAAATTACCACCAGCCGCCACTGGAGGGGGTTAAGATAAGCTGCTGATGTGGACATATTTGGGCTTACTTGTGTTACAAACAGAAAAGCTAAAGGAGTTCCCGAATCACCAAGAGGGGATGGGGTGGACCGGAGCATTACAGCAAAACCTAGGTGAAGACATCAAGTGCTTCTTGCATGCATTTCAAATCTGGAGTGTATCTTTAAGCCCAGCTGTTATATTTTTATAGTACACAGTTCAGGTTGGCAGTTTTCTGCCGGTTATCCTATTTAAAGTCATGTGGCAAAAAATTCTCTTTCATTTCCAGTTTGGCATCTCACATCCTGACAAGAGGAGCATTTATTTTTAATATTTATTTGCGCTTCTAAGCAAGCCAAAATGTGTAACCTTAGGTTTTTGATCTGCTTGAGCCCAGATCCAAACACTCTTTCCTATTTGAAAGCCAAAAAAGGGTTTCAGTCCAGTGAAGAATAACACTGACGTTTGTTTGAAGTTCCCCGATGGTAAAGCTTTGTGATTGGGAAAGGTGAAAGGGAGAGGGCCCTTCAGTGAGCTGCCAATACAAGCCTGCCTGTGTACTGTGGTTAATCACCTTTATCCTGCTGTAAATGTAGGCACCAGTTCTGACAAATCTCCTATACTTTACCTGATTGCTCGCTGTGTTTTCTTTCATTCCTAATCCTTGTTCCCTATTTATTATTGTCCTAATATATTGTTTACATTGCCAGAAAATCAAAGGGAGCAGTTGCGGTGTGTGAGGCTTCATGTTTCACTTTTACATTCATAGCCAAGGTGGCATAAGTAGCTATTTATTGCAGCTGACAATGTCTAGGATCTTCTGTTAGGCCTTGTTTACACTTGTGATCGAGGGGCAGAAAAACCCTTCAGTTGAGCTGTGTTTTTACCACACCCTCGCCTGCTCACCATGTTGCTGCTGAGGCAGCAACTAGGGGTGTACACATGGCGCATCCACAATGCTTTGCTTCTTGGCCGTGGCAGGTATTATACTGCTTGTTGCGTTTGGCAGGTGCTACCGCCCACCAAGCGCAACCCATTCAATTGGATGGTGCCACATTGCAACTGTCCCGCAACCACATATGTTATGCGTGGTTGCAGTGAGGTTGTCCAGTAATTATGAAATTAAAACAGGCGGTGAGGAGGCAATACAACCTGTCTATTGCTGTATGAAGTGCAATCCAAATGTGGATAGCTCTTCAGACAGAAAAGACAAAAAAGTGGTCCTTGATCTGGCTGATTGTTGTCAGACTTGGAGATGTCCACTTGTCTGTGGGTACAGAGCAACCTGCGCACACAACCCTGGTTTGTTGGGAACTTTGGTAATCTCAGGGAAATAATTTTTTTGGTATGTTTATCATTCTCCATAGATTTGTAGCCAGGAGCTGGCTAATATTGCCTGCATATTCAGGGGACACATTGCAATATTGCTACAGTGTGGCTGTTTTCTCCTAGTGCCCAGCCTGGAATCTCATCACATCCTGCAATCAGGGTGAACGAGAACTAAGAATGGAGCAAAGCATCTTGGGACATGAAACCAAAGATCCAAGTTCTATAGTCAGTCGGACTGTTATGGACTACAAATCCCAGCTGGCTGGGGAAACAGAACAAAATACTGGGAGATGCAATAAAAAGCCTGTGGGGGGGGGGTCAAAAATCGCTCTCTTGGGACCACAGCGTGAATCTGCAAGCAGTGACTTGGCGTCAGACAGTGCTGCAGCTGAGTTGTGGCCTGTGCAACAGGGAGAAGGAGAGTCATTGTGAACGGGTGCAGGAGCATCCATTGCCAGCCACTTCTGGTTGTTCAGTGGCAGCTAGGAGGCCGCTTTCATCACATTTACACCAGATCCATCCGGGCTGCGACGCAGTGCGACACAGGGTCAAGCGCCACCCCTCGAGCTAGACTCTGCTGAGACCTGCTGCAGAACCCTCATGCCACTCTTCAATACCAGAGGTTGCTGGGAATGGTGAGTGGGCACTTGTCCAACCTCCTATAACAAAGGATACTGCATGCAGACACCATAGTCTTGTTTCCCTGACGAAAAGTTTAGGGCTTTGTGCTATACTTACTCTTTGCTGAGCAGCGACAGGGCTCTTCCTGCTTGCCAGAACTCCACAAGCATACTTTGCATCACCCTGCTTGCCAGGGCACCTTAAACATACTTTATTCCACCCTGCTTGTCAGAACACCTCAAGTGCACCACCAAAGAGCTAGCTAAAGACCCAAGGCCTGCCTTTCTTCTACATCCTATTCCCCCCCACAAGGGATTATAGCCATTGGTGCCATAAGGGCCCATACTTTCACCCAGGACTCTATTTACTAAACTAGCGGGTCTACAGACTTAAAGGTTAAAGTGTTTGAACTGAACTAAATACAGTGTTATTACAGTTCTTTGGGGCTGTAGTGTCAGGGGATAAAAGGGAGTAATCTGACATTCCTCTGCCATTATCCTGCCTGAACCCATAGAGCGAAATACAAGCCGAGTTTGTTGGTTCAATATATGTGCTTGTTTGACATTTCCTTTAATTGTTATTCTTTGACTGTTTCTGCCATCAAGGTTATTTGTTGCAGTAAATCCTCAGTGGGTGTCAGTTGTAAGTTACTTTGCTAAAAAAAAATCTTTCAGTAAAATAAGATTCAACTGCTTTACTTGACTAAGTGTGTTTCTAAATGCTTTTTGTTACAACAAGGATGTCGTAATTTAGAGTGTCAGAGGTGTCGGAGGACTTGCAAGGTCAGGGCAACCATTGGGGTACAGATCTTTCAAGTGGCCCTCATGAGGGTGGCGCTACAGATTAATATTTGCAACAGGGTTGTCTACACACAAACCTGCATGCTTGGCCAATTTGTAGGCAGTTGGTGGGGTGCAGTATCTCTATTAACCTGAAGATAGAACTGTGCTATTCCTTCAGGCCCCCCAAGGGGACCATAACGGATTATTCTGTCCCCTTGATGGGCTCTAGACAGCCATCTTGGAGAGGTAAGAGGCAGCCATACATAAGTTCCACCCTCTGTGCCTCTGTGTACAAGTCCACAGGATACGCATTGGGGTCCAAAGAAAACACTGCTGGTCAATATCCTGAGACATGGCACTTTCTCTGATTCTTGAGTCATGTAGAAGCTGGTCTTCAGCCTTTCCTGTTCCCACCACTGTCCTTAGACTGTGGTGAGCTGCATTTGCTGTGACAGCAACTTGCTCACAAAAAAAAAAACCTTCCCCATTCCTTGCTGCCTCCTTAACAAGGATACCAGGCTTTAAGCTAAAGCGGTTATAATGCAGCTTTTTTGCACTTGTGAATGCCACAAGACCCAAACGGCAAAGTTCTGCTCTAAACTACTGATACTGACCATGGCAGGAGTGGCTGCACTTTAAAGGTAAAGTAGGAAACTCCCAACTTAAAGAGATCCTGTCCCCAACTTAAAAAATTTTGAGGTAAAAGCATAAAAAAATCAAGTATTTGAAATGCTTACATACATAAACTTTCCTTTCCTTAAAGGGGGTTGTAAACCCTTGTGTTTTTTCACCTTAATGCATCCTATGCATTAAGGTGAAAAAACACCTGCAGTGACCAGCCCCCCCCCCCCCCCGTTTTACTTCCCTGAGCTCTGGAATTTCACCTGGCGGAGACGCACTCTTCCTCTGCCCGGGGTTCTCGGCTCTTGATTGGATAGATTGATAGCAGCGCAGCCATTGACTCCAGCTGCTGTCAATTGAATCCAATAACGCGGACGCTGGGGGGGTGCAGGGCGGAGTCCGGCATTCGTGTCTATGGACGCAAATGCTGGACTCAGGAGCGTGCCCGCAAGGTAACCCCCCCGGGAGAGCGCTTCTCCTAGGGGGTTATCTGATGCGGGGAGGAGCCACGAGAGCCACCGAGGGATCCCAGAAGAGGATGTTCAGGGCCACTCTGCAAAACGAGCTGCACAGTGGAGGTAAGTATGATATGTTTGTTATTTAAAAAAAATAAAAAAACAAAAAAAAGGAGCCTTTACAATCACTTTAAATCATTTTATTCACTTCAATATACTTTAAAACTTGCTAGGAAATTCAATCGCTCCAGGAAAACTTGATTTCATGGCACAGACCCCACCTTAATTGCATATCATAGCCTTCTCCTTTGCTTCAAGTGTTCAATTACTGCACATGTTGGCCCAACTCATCTGCCCCTTCCCTAACTCCACTACATAAACTTTGATGTAGAAGCTGTGGTAGAAGCCATGGGGGGTTCCATCCCAGATAGCAAGGATAACTTGTGTTGAATTGTAATGCAGCTTACACACGGGCAGACTTTTCGATGGACTAGGTCCGATGGACTTTTCGACGGACTTTCCGACGGACTTTCCGACGGACTTTCCGACGGACTTTCGAATGAACGGACTTGCCTACACGCGATCAACCAAAGTCCGACAGATTCGTACGTGATGACGTATGACCGGACTAAAGTAAGGAAGTTCACAGCCAGTAGCCAATAGCTGCCCTAGCGTAGTTTTTTGTCCATCGGACTAGCATACAGACGAGCAGACTTTTCGACCAGACTCGAGTCCGTCGGAAAGATTTGAAACATGTTTCATTTCTAGGTCCGTCAAACCTTTGGGGAAAAAAGTCAGCTGGAGCCCACACACGATCGAATTATGCGACGGAGTCCGGAAGCTGGACCAAGTCTGCCGTAAAGTCCCCTCATGTGTACGCAGCATCAGTCTTGCTGCACATTTTCACTGGCAAGTTGTACACTTGCAGAGCACCTGAAGCACAAGTTCTAGTTGACACTTTTCCAATTTGAAGCAAATTTGTGTGGCAAGTCTCTAATAAGAGCAAAGTTGCAGTGGTGAGCCTACAGCAAGAGCTCTGCCAGTCATAGTGACCCCTTGTGGTGGGATGACTATTGCACAACATAACTGAACCAGAACTTGGAGCAGACTTGCAGAAGACTTGCAGAATGTTTGCAAAGAAAGCCAATGTATCTTGAGGTGTGTATAAAGTAATTATTAGCAGGGGTTCCCTGGTCACGGGATCTTTTTAAAGCAGAAATGCAAGCAAATAAAACTATAATTTTATAATATATATGATATTTTTCAAAACCATACTACAAAATATTACCTGGAACCATTGTATATTTGCAATTACCATCATCCCCCGCCTGCACACCAGATAAACATTCAAAATCAAACTCACAGTGGAAGTGTCTGCACTGGCTGGAGGGAGCAGGTATAGAGCTAGGGTGTCTAACATTACTAACAACATTACTAGCTCAAGAAAATGTCTTATTCTTGGCACTGGAATGGGTTGGCTTGGAAGATTTGCTTCTGGAAGCAAAGGTGAAACAGGGACACTGACAAACCAAAAGGAAAGAGAAGATTTAATACAAAAGCAGAAGTCATTTATGTGCTTAAAATAAGATCTCCTTTTCCGCATGACGTTTCCCTTTAAGGCATGCACTATTTACCCTGAATACTGCATTCCGAACGGTTGCGTAGCAATGATTTCACTAGGCTAATGTCGGAGGTAATTGCTGTGATTATATTTTCTTTTCCATCATTGATCCCTAATACCCCCCAAAAATTCAAAGAGCAATAATAATCCCATCCACTTGGGTTGTTTTCTATAGTTATATTCCAGATATCCCGCACGGCAGCAGGGTGCGTAAACGGAGCCCTCTTTGGGTAGAAGCCAATGTAATTATATCTTACAAATGAACAGGGAAGTACTTCCAGCCACAGTACGATTGTGAAAAGTAAATGTCAGTAGACATGTTGATTTTTACCATATTGTTGGATTTGGCATAAGGCCGACGTCCGTGTCTAGCTCATCAATACCAGATGAGTCTGATTTATATAATGATTTGACATGCACATGCTGGACTAAGGGATGCAGAGAGAACCTGCTATGAAGTATACATTTAAATTTAGGAATGTTCATTTGATTTAAAGGAAAACCACACTTAAATCCTATTTTCCATAATCTCCTCCCTTATATTTTCCAAATTTACTACAAAATTTTAATTATCTGAAAAGACCCCCCTACAGTTCCCCATATAGGGTGTCACAGTTCATGTTGTTGTCACCTTGTTTGCAATGTTCAAATTCGACAGCTACCTCAATGATCTTCTTGATTAGCTGGCAATTCCATGCACACTCAGTGATAGCTAAATCCCAACTCTAGTCAAAACTTTTTTTTTGACAGGTTTAGCTTGTTCTTCACACCTTCTAGCACCTTCTTGCGCCATACAATGTTGTAAAACCTGATTGGCTTACAGTGTGGTGCCTCTTTCTGTATCAGTATAAATCCTGCTGTGCATGGAACTGCAAGAGGTCAATAATAACCAGCTGAGTTTGTAAAAGAGGATATGCCAGTGCTAGAATATTCAATATTCAGGACAACACTATACAGCAATCAGTTCCAATGAGTTAGAGACTAAAGCTAGCCATGCAACAGTAGAATTTTATTTGAAATTTTTCATTTTAAGAATTTTCATTTGGATTTCTAATCATTAGTAGAGTCAAATCGACCTTTGTTTTCTACAATAGAGACACAAAAATTGTAAAGGAGCAGAATAGAAAATTTATCCTGAAATAACATATTTCAAATGCTGTCTATTCGTTCCAAAATCACATGTTAAAAACAACAGCAATGATGTTCAAATGTATTGATAATTTTTGTGTTGTTCACAAAAACTTTGGTTTCAAAACCTACAAGTGTATGGTCAGCTTTAAACTTAGAATTCTCTTATGACATAGTGGAAGGGGACCTCAAATACCCCAATACAAGCCAGGGCACCGAGATTACTATCTTTAGCTGTCATCAAGTTGCTATTTGACACAGGGAAGAACTGTCCCAAAGCAGCCACCAGCATTACAGGAGTGTGCAAGCCATCCCACCAACACAAGCTGAAGTGGACACAGGGTACCGCACAATGAGTAATCTCAATTCTCTTACCAAGTCTTCAGTCTTTTCTGTTTCAATATTTCTTATTGAAAGTTTTCAAGAATAGGGTCCACAACACAGGTGGAACATATTAAAACATTAAGAACAGGTATAAAAGGGGAACTGAATATTATACCACCAGTTATATCCGATACAAAGGGATGCTATGTAAAGTAGAAATTCAACACAAAGAAAACAGCAATCCCACTCAGAAAACCCTCCTCCAGGGGAAAATATTAGAACTCATACTTCGCCACCACCCACCGGCTCGCCGGCATGGGCCGTGAGTATACATAATATGCAACAACAAGAGGGGCGTGGCTTGGCGCGCAATGGGAATAGTCGCACATTGAGAGAGCTCCGCACACACACAGCCTTTCCTTGCCTAATACCCGACCTCCCACGCTCAGATTCCGGGCAAACAGATCTATACCACCCCGCACTCTCGCCCGAGACGAGGATCTGCAGCTTATCCAGCCAGAAACATCACAAACTTGTTTAAAATGAAACCAGAGGCCCGCACCAGGGTGAGGAGCTCCAAGATGGCGCCGGCTCACCACGAGGAGGACTACAGTGAGGACTCCCAATCGGCTCCTGAGGACTCAGGTCAGGGGACATCATGCTCAGACCACCCACTCACCTACGCTGACATGTCAGTGTTTTCTGTGGACATTAAATCCACGTTCTCAACGCCCATAACTGATCTGAAAACTAACTTTCTAGTTTTAACTGAGAAGATGACAGCTGCTGAGGCGGCGGGGAAACACAGGGATAAAGCTATCCACATATTGGAAAGGGTCACTGTTACACAAACCCAATACTTTATTGAGATGAACAGGCATATTGAGGACCTGGACAACAGGGGCAGAAAGAATAACATACGTGTGCGGGGAATCCCCGAAACTGTGGAACCAGATCAAATCATCCCTGCTTTGCAACGGGTCTTTAACAGTTTGCTGGAAAGACAGGAAGATATGGGGATTGATTTTATGAGGGCACACAGAGCGCTCCAACCGTGGGGCCCAGACACTACCCCACCAAGGAACATAATTTGCTGCCTGCAGAACTTTATCCTCAATGAGGAGAACATGCGTAAAGCCAGGCCAAATGAGCAGATTGTATTTAATGGGGCGAACATAATGCTGTTCCAGGATCTCTCCCAAATCACTCTGAAAAGTTGTAGTGCACTACGCCCCCTGCTGGAGAAATTGAGGGAAAGAGATTTGAAATATACTTGGAGGTTCCCATTTGCACTGACGGTATCCTGGAATGGTCAACAACATATCCTGCGCACACCAGATGACCTGCAGGATTTCTGTGAGGCTCTAAATTTGGGCCACGTAGCCCTCCCAGACTGGTACTCGGGTTACACCTTGGCCCCATTGAAAAGAAACCCTCAGAGATCCCCTTTCTCTACACCGGATAAAAACAGTCCAAGAAGCAGAAACCTAACTGTAGCAGCGGATCTAAGGCAGGAACACCCAAACTTTCAACAGAGGACCGCAGAGAGCCGGAGGAAGAGTGATACCAGACCCGGATGCCACACTTTTACCTTTCTGCTCACCTGCCCGGTGTTACCGATCCTCTGTTTTACCCCCTCACTCATTCCCACTGACCATTTCAAGGATGTGACATCAGGCACCACTTTTGTGCATGCTGTTCGCTTACTTACTCCCTCCCACTGACTCTACCATGCTACAGTACTACTGCTGTTGCCCCTAAAAGGAATGTGCTGGACTTCTTCAACATTGGGCACATAGAATCAGCTACATGTCCCAGGCCCTCCCTCCCCCTTATTCCCATGAGCAACCCAACCTGGAGACTCCGATGTCCCTTACTGATGACTCCTAACTTAACTCATTAGATGTTTGAATACAGCAATCCCACATGGCTGACAACTGTATCCATCTAGCGTCTGGTCACATATGTGACCCGCTTATATGACTCAGCCAACTGCACTATGATCACCTCCTCACGTGTCGGATATGGAACCAACGCAGCACATCACCCCACGGGGAGGTGGGCTATGGGGATATGGTTCTGGTCCTGGGGGGGGCAGGTGCCCTCAGCTCAATACCCATAAGACTACTTGTTAATACTATCTGGTCAACTAGTTTTAGATCTAGATTAGACTTATACGATAACTGCCTGAAGGCTGTGTGTGTTGCAACCTAGTTGCTCTTGTTGGTTTAAATTTCTACACTTTTAAATACTAGTTAAAGTTGATGACTACTCACCCAGTTGCTAGTCGCCTCCCTTTTCCGCGCTGAGTGGTCCTGTACCCAGTTTGCCTGGTATAGGGCACACTAATTTACTACTTTTTGAGATAGTATAACCTGTCTGAAATGGGATACCTTTAGTTTCTCATACTTACCTTTCTACACCTTTTTCTTCCTACCTATCTGTCTGACCTACGGCATAGTGTTTACTACTATTTTTACAACAGTATATCTAGTTGTATATTGATTTGTTATCACCAGATTTGTTTTGCAGGTTCGCTCCTGAGCATTTCCTCCTGAGTCCAGCAGTTGGCGTACCCCTCTCTGGGATGCGATCCCTTAGTGATCACGCACAACGTCAGAGGTCTGAACATACCTGAAAGATGTTCCACCCTATTGAGGGAACTCAAAAAAGGTAGGCCACACTTTGTGTTTCTCCAGGAAACTTACTTTAAAACGCACCACCTACCTAAGCTGACAGACTCCTTTTTTAGAGAAGCCTATCATGCCACTAATGATGACTCCAGATCCAAGGGGGTCTTGATCTTGGTAAGCAAAGAAGCCCCCTTCACCCTCAAAGAAAAATTATTAGACCCGAGCGGTAGATTTGTATTTTTGAAGGGGACATACAGCAACACACCTATTACGTTGGCCAACGTATACTTCCCCAATGGATCTCATGTGTCTTTTTGCCAGTGGATAGTGGAGGAACTCCTCATGTGTCTTTTTGCCAGTGGATAGTGAAGGAACTAAAGTGGTTCGTGTCTGGATGCCTAATTCTAGGCGGGGATTTTATTGTTCCTTTAAACCCATTAGCTGACACATCCAACGGGAAGACTTGCATTACATATAAAATCCTCAAAAAACTTAAGACCCTGCTACAGTTATTACAATTATTTGACACATGGCACTTTGTCAACCCCGAGGGGCGAGACTTCACATACTATTCTTCCCCCCCATAATAGACATGCCTGCCTGGACTATATATTCATCTCACAACGGGGCCTACCTTTGGTCAAATATAGGTATCCAATATTTATCAGACCATTCTCCAATCTCGCTAACCCTTGATCTAGCCACACCCGCTTTGAAAACCCAGACCTAGAGGCTCAATGCCTCCTTGCTAACTGACCCTGTCCTCCCCCCGAAACTCACCACATCACTTACAGAATTCTTCCAACACAACAATTCAACTGATGCAGACCCACTCACGACCTGGGAGGCTTACAAGTGCACTATAAGAGGAGAACCTATCACAAACAATGCCTTACTGCTCTCACAGCACAAGAGCTTCTAGATGTTAGGAAGGCCCTCCAACAGATATTTGATTACAGATCAAAGAGATTTCTGTTTTTTTAAAAAAAACTTTACTACGAATCAAGCAACAAAATGGGTAGACTGCTTGCTAGAGCCCTGAGAAAACAGGCCACTAGCAACTTCATACCAGGTATTTGACGGAGTGATGGTAAAGTGGATGTGACCACAGAGGCCATTGCGAAGCATTTCCACAACTTCTATATGAAGTTGTACAATTTACCGCCGCATGCAACATAGACAGGAGGGTATGCTAGGTGACAGACCGCAAATTATCTGGGATTATCTGGATAAAAGTGGGATGCCTACCTTGACAGATGCAGATGTGACACTATTAGAGAGCCTGATTGAGACATCAAAAATTAAACGAGCAATCAAAAATCTGAAGTCGGGCAAGAGTTCAGGCCCGGATGTATACTCATCTATCTACTACAAGACATTTGCAGATATTATAACGGACCCGCTTAGGGCGGCCTTGAACTCTCTGTCTGAAGCTAGGAAAGTCACCCCAGACTTTCTCTCTGCCTACATTACTGTGATACCAAAGTCTGGTAAAGATCCTGCAGAATGCGCCAGTTGCCGTCCTATATCATTTGTGTCTGCGTGGGTTTCCTCCGGGTACTCCGGTTTCCTCCCACACTCCAAAGACATGCTGGTAGGTTAATTGGATCCTGTTTAAATTGTCCCTAGTATGTATGAATGTGAGTTAGGGACCTTAGATTGTAAGCTCCTTGAGGGTGTAGGGACTGATGTGAATGTACAATGTATATGTAAAGCGCTGCGTAAATTGACGCCGCTATATAAGTACCTGAAATAAATAAAAATAAAATAAAATTACTAAATCTAGATGTAAAAATCTTTGTGAAGATACTGGCATCAAGACTGAGCCCCCTCCTGCTGAACCTGGTTGGTCCAGAGCAGGTGGATTTTATGCCAGGCCAGGAAGCAAAGGACAATGTTATTAAAGCCATGCTATTAACGCATGCGAAACACACGGAACATCAAGGGCCTTCTCTTGTCCACGGACGCGGAGAAGGCCTTCAACCATGTTGCCTGGGACTTTATGCTGGCTGTTTGCGAACGGGTGGGCCTAGGGCCCCATATGAAGGGCCAGGATCTCTGTGCTTTACCAAAACCCATCGGCCAATTTGAAGATTAATGGCACTTTGTCTGACTGGGTCCTCATAACCAATGGCACCAGGCAGGGGTTGCCCGCTATCCCCTCTTCTATTTATACTCTCCCTAGAACCATTTATTAGCATGGTCAAGGCTAACACTGCCATTACAGGTTTTGGGGTTCGGGACAGAGAGTTGAAGACTATGCGGGTGACTTACTATTCTTTTTGACAAACTACTTTGCCCAACTTAATGAAATAATTTTTTCTCGCTACGGTTACGTTTCCAACCTTAAGATAAACTACTCAGAATCTGAAGCCATGAATATATCCCTCCCAGAACAGACACTTACACTGACCAAAGCAAACTCCCCCTTTAGATGGGACTCAAGGGCATTGAAATACCTTGGAGTATGGATTACACCCTTACTAACCTCTACGTATGAGCAGAATTTCCCCCCTCTCGTCAAAAACATTGCAAAGGAATTAAATTGATGGCAGCCTGGATATTTCTCCTGGTTCAGTCATGCGGCCATAATCAAAATTACGATACTGGCTGGGCTGTTTTACTTCTTTCACACACTACCCATCAAAATTCCCTCAAACTTCTTTAACTCACTAAGATCTATCCTATTAAGGTTTCTCTGGAACCATCAGTAGCCAAGAATTAGGTTTACCCTATTGACGAAAACTAAAGAGCAAGGACGAATGGGCTAACCTGACTTTAGAAACTATTATCAGGCATCTCATTTAACCAGATTAATTGACTGGCATTGTCACAGGGCTGTGAAAGACTGAGTCTCCCTGGAAACGGATCTGAACTCAATTCCACTAAAATATTCCCCATGGATTCCCTGGGGGAGTTACCCTCTTAGTCTACGACGACACCCACTAATGCGAAACACCCTGGAAATTTTCCATAGGTTGGCTGCAAACTTGGAAGTCACATCCTCACTCAGCCCCCTAACACCAGTAAAAGATAATCCCGACTTTGCACCTGGCCTAGGTAATCCAGCTTTTCAACCAAATCAACAATCAGACCCCCTTCTAGCAGGAGACTGTTTCATTAACAGCAAAATAAAAGAATGGACTTCACTTAAGGAGGGGAGAAGCCAGTCACATATGCCCTTCTGGGCCTACTTACAATTACGCAGTTACCTAGGGGGGAAGACAGGTAAAGAGAATTTCCATAGACCCCTTATGGAACTGGAATCAGTATGTCATAAGGGCACTTAGTTCGTTAAAGCCACCTCTACTGCATACTCATGGCTACAAAACTCGAAACCCATCGGTTTGGACAGACTCGGGAGGAAATGGTCAGAGGAACTGCAAATGGAGATCACTGTCAAACAATGGAGGTATGCTTCTATCTTTACTCACAAATGTTCCATCAGCACGAAAATGCAAGAAACAGCATATAAGCTTAAGACACACTACCCTGGCCAAATTGCATGGTTGGAACCCACAGACTCCTGCGGCATGCTGGAGGTGTCAAAAAGAGAGAAGCACGCTGTCCCATATATGGTGGCATTGTCCGCTGATCGTCCCATATTGGGACAAAGTAAAATCCTTGATCAAACAAATAACGGAAACCAAACTCGCCTTTAACACGGCATGTTGTTTATTGCACGTAACCAATTTCTCATTTAAGAAATATAAGCACTCTCTATCAAAACACCTACTTAAGTCCTTAATTCTTTTACACTGGAATTCTCACTGGGTTCCCTCCATTGCAGACTAGTTGTATAAGTTGTATAAGGTTTCAGACATTTATGAAATGGAGGAGACTTTATCACAGGCCAACGATAGGGTCGATAGATTTCATAAGACTTGGCAACCCTGGCTCTCCTTCAAATACTCCCAAGCCTATGAAGACATCCTGACACCCCATAATATATAGACAACACATATACTGGTAGCCTCACAGACACCTTCCGCGGCCTCCTGCGTACCCACACGGATGATCATACCTACAGTAACATACCTGATGCCATTCTTCTCTTCTATCACTTTATATATTTCCTTCTTCTTTGCTCTTTCTTTTCTTCAAATTAAGCTAGCAATAGCAAATAAGGCTGTTTGTCAAGATCTAATAAGGTTATAAACGCACCATAGTTCTGCTCACACAAGATTTTCTGACTGAAAGTCAAATAGTTTAACAATTCATGCATTTGAGCAATGGAATGATACCTGGCTATGAAGATTTTGATCGATCATTAATGTACCCAGGTTATCTGTATCTGTATTTTTGTTATTATTGCAAAACAGGCAGTTGCATCTGCAAATATTCAGTTATACATCCAATATTTAATTAATAAACTGAATGAGAAAAAATATGCAACAACAAATGTAATCCACACAACTAAGTGAAAAAAGGAAGAGCGAATTCAAGGAAGAAAAGGGGAGGGGGGGGGGGGGAGAAGGGAGAATTAAAATGAAGAAAAGAAAAAGAAATGAAAAGTATCAAAAGGAAGAAGGAGGAGGGGGAAGGAGGAGGGGAAGAAGAAGAAACAAAGCAAAAGGGAGAAAGTAGGACTGTCCAAACGTTCGCCTCCACTGCCCACTTTCCTCAGTCAGCTACTTAATCCTAGGATCTCAAACAGAGTCAAACTTAGCAAACTTAGTCTTATCCTGCAAGATACTGACCATCGTTGGGCATGATCCATGTCAGTTTATTTTTCATATAAGCTAGATTTACAACTGGTTTCTTCCAAGCGGTTGCTATAGCGATTTTTGTCGTGAGAAACATAGTGGATTAAAATCTGAACATGCTTGAAAGCATCAAAAACAGGCTCATTAAGAAGAGCCACCTTAGGGTTCTTAACTATATTCACCATTGTCACAGAATAGATCAGGGAGTAAACTCTCACCCTTTATCTCACATTCACGTCCATTTCTCACATGTCTTATTGCATTCATCCTCACTTTTCACATTTCCCACCCTTCCCACACTAGATTCGGATCACTACCTCACCAGCAATTTAATTATTATCTTCACATACCGTTTATATATTTATACACATTTTTACATTTATTCACAGTTGATTTTATATACAATTCATGCACACCTATGGACCTTGGTGGGGTTCACTCTCCCAGCCACACTGTACCCTTCAGGACTTCCCGTCACTTCGCCATTGTTTTTGCCGCCTCAGCTCCCGTGGGAGACAATTTTCCGCAGCTCTGCCCTGACATCCACCGCCACACCCCAGGTTCATTGGCAACCTGTAAGTATGGGTGAATGTTTTATCACTCCCCCCTCCCCTTCTCTTGGCATGTTCAGTTTACTCACTGTTCAACTTTCAATTCTTTAGACATCCCTACAGCGTCTGCTCCTGATGAGTGAAGGGTAGTCACGAAACGTGTCGAGCTATAGATGCTACAATTATGGTTATACATCCAATTGTTTGAACTACCATAGCTATAGATGCTACATTATGGTTATACATCCAGTTATTTGAACCATCTATGCGGCTAGTTTATGTCTACAGTCAGTGACCATTTTATTACTAATGTGTGGGATGTCATATGCAATTGTATTTTATGGTTACACATTTATACTGCCTATTATAGATTACGCAACTCTATTTTGGAAGGCTTTCAGGTTACAATGTATTTCTGTGCCATTGCTGTACTGCACTATATGTTGTACTTATGGAATAAAATTTATTTTGATAACCTTTAGTATCTCCTTGCTCTCCAACTGCATGCTTCACTCAAAGTCCCAAACCTTTCTTCTGCTTTTTTGCTGTGCAAAACTCGGGATGGAGGTACCTCTGATTTATTTCAGAGGCCTCATGTAAATTCTCAAATTCTTTCCTCTTTATCAGGGAGCAAACTCTAATCCAAAACTGACAAACCTTGGCACAGGTCCACCATATGAGGAACATTGTACCAGGTTGACTACATCTTCGAAAACACAGAGAGGAAGCCCCCTGGTACATTTTCGAGAGGTGGTCTGGCACCAGGTATCATCTAGAAAGCACATTATATCGTCCCTCCACCAGGGCCGTATTCATAATTCCCTTATATGTACGAGAAGACCACTTCCACTAGTCACTCAAATTAATCTCCTCCCCTAAGTCCTGCTCCTATGCTAACATACAAGGCAATTTCACAGGTGGGTAAACAAACAGTTTGTACAGAATCAATATGCCCCCCCCCCCCCCCGCCATCTCAGGGCCTCCCCTGGAAACATCTGGATTCAAAAGCAGTGCGTGCAGTAATATCAGCTGTAGATCTCTGCAATGAGCTCAAAAAGTACAGGATCTACTGCAAACGGAAATGCTCAGATGGAGGCACCTTCAACTGCTACACAAAGTAGGAGACAGGACAAATTCCTCTATGGTCAAGGAACTGACTTATTCTATACAGGCCTTTATCAATCCACCACTGGAAAGCCTGTCGATATAGACCAAGCGGTTTGGATTGAGGAGCAAAGGGGCCATCGGAGTGTGTGGGGACCAAAGACGCAGAGCCCTAAAGTAAGAATACCAGTCTTCAATCTTTTAAATGACTAGCTTAGCACTTCTGATAACACATAAGTGGTTCCTTGTAGCCCAATAATGGATAGTCTAATCAGGATTGGAATGTATAACAAAAATATAGTCTTTACTGAAGAATAGGAAAGGCATAATAATACAGCACTGTAGCATTTCTGTCTACCTTACTTTAGGTCAATTCCAAAACATCAGTCACAAACTTTAATTCCTCTGGTGCCCACTTAGCTTTCCTTCACCAACTCTTGCTGTTCAGAGATCCCACTAAATTAAATCTTTTTCTCCAATGGGGAGTTCATTTTTCTTTCTGGGGAACACAGCACACTACCATATTCTCCCATGAGGGCAGTAGACCCAGTTGTTAGTAGACAAATATAATGTGGAAGTTGTTCATCCACCTAAAGGAAAATAGCTGTCACAAATAGGATCCCTGATGAACTTAACCCCGAAGTCTACCCATCCTGCCACCATTTTATATTCTTGATTTCCATCCTCTAATTGGCACCCCAAACAGCCAACACCCAATCCTAAATTTGGTGGCACTCGACCCTTAAAGGGCTCTTAGAAGATACTACTTAAATAAACAATTAAGGATTTTTTAAATATAACATAGCTTGGTTACATAAGATTATTATGTATCTGATTACACTTTTGGTTTAACTAAAGAAAAAATCAGAACATGGAAAAATTCCTAAAATCCTGCAATCCAGGAGTCTACAGTGGACCTATAGCAGCTGCAGAATTCAGACCTGTGGGAATTTGGCTCCCCTACCAATAACATAAGCATTTTACAAACTACTCTATGAAGTCTCTGTAGGGGATGCAGAAGCAAAGAGGAGCTTTGGGAAATCATGGAACTTTTAGATTAGGTTTTACGACTAGTTTTTGTTTTCTATTTATATGCTAGTGATTGTTTTTACTGGCACTTTTGTGAATGGTTATAAAAGCTTTGCTTCCATACCAACCAATACATAAAATCCATTTTCTGGGGAAAGACAGGATGCACTTACAGTATCCATAGATGGGCATAAGAGCCCAACACACCTTCACCACTGCGCTGGCCTTCTTGAGATGGGGGGGCCAATGTATCCCATCTCCAGAAACACAAACTGAACACTGATTTTGGTAGTGCTAGTAATAAATGAGAATTTTATGGACTTCTCAATAGGTATAACAACACACTTTCAAATGTATTCTTACCAGGCCAAAAGGGAGCAAATAGGGGAATTTCTTCATTATGGTTTCCATACACTTTTCAACCTATGTGAGCCTTCAGTTTAAATTACCTAAATACATTCCAGGTGCATCAAAAAAAGCTGTGCAAAGTCTTCCAACTCATTTTCTTTAGAAAACCTTTACAAGCCTGTCCCCTGCCAGCAATTCCAGAGAAAGGGATCCTGGCCTGGGTGAAAGCAGTAGTTTCTCTGCAGAGGTTCTGACACTGCTGAGTCAGAGTTGGATCTCTCCAATCATCAGGGAGCTTGAGAGTTGATGATTGTAGAGTTCTAGCTTTGACTCAACAAGGAGTGTAATGGAATTCTGTAGAGAGATCACTGCTTCCACAGGGAAAGCAAAGATACTTGAGAGGATAGTTGTCTAAAGGTCATAATGATCTAATGGCTTCAATTCTTTATTGATCACTAACATGGAACAGGAAAGCAGCAAGTGATCTGAATAGTTGTGTTTAAAGTGGTTGTAAAGCCTAAAGCTTTTTCACCTTAATGCATTCTATGCATTAAGGTGAAAAACCTTCTGTGCTGCAGTTCCCCCTGAGCCCGATCCGATCCAGCGATGTGCACCAGTACAACAGCTCCAGACGCTGTCTCTCTCCTCATTGGACAGATTTATAGCAGCAGGAGCTATTGGCTCCTGCTGCTGTCAATTACATCCAGTGAGATTGGAGTGAGGGGCGGGGCCATGTCCCGCTGTCTGTGTCAATGGATGCAGCAGCGGGACTTGGAAGCGGGGCCTGCACTGGTGCCTTCATGAAAAGCGTCTTTCTGTGAGGGCACCTGATAAAGTGGAGGGGCCTTGAATGCCGTTGGGGTGCCCCCCAGAAGAAGAGGATCGGGGCTGCTCTGTGCAAAATGATTGCACAGAGCAGGTAAGTATAGACATTTTTGTTATATTTATTTAAAAAAAAAAAACAAGGGTTTACAACTGTTAATATTTCTCTTAACGCAGGTTGACAATAAACTGATAAAACACTAAAACTTTCTTGTAAAACTCTGTAAACTACAGTTTTGTTTCAATTAGTGAATAACCCCAAGAAATCCAGAAATAACAATTTATCTGAGAATATGGATTTTTTTTTGCTGCTACAATGTGACAATGATAATTTGATATTGGTCACCCAACTCACCCTTGACATCAGGGTCTGCCTAATGAAGTGACACTGTTTGGCACCTTCCTGCTTTTCATCCTGACCTACAGGTATCAAATCTGAACTTGTAGTTTAGGCCCAAGTACTATAATTAGAATTTGTAGTTCAAGCTGAGAATTATATATCATGCCAGAAAGTAAAGAAACAATTTTCAGAGTGATCAGGGAATTTTAAATTGCTTTAATCTATATTGGGATTAAAAAAAGGAACTGTTGCATTAAAGAGACAGTGGGGTTGATTTACTAAAACCGGAGAGTGCAAAATCTGATGCAGCTGTGCATAGTAGCCAGTCAGCTTCTAACTTCAGCTTGTTCAATTAAGCTTTGACAATAAAACCTGGAAGCCGATTGGTTTCTATGCAGAGCTGCACCAGATTTTGCACTCTCTGGTATTAGTAAATCATCCCCAGTGTCATTATAAATTTTAATAAACAATACTGTTGTGTCAGATACCAATGTCGTCCTGCTGACTCTCTTGGTCACTACGTCACTAATAATTCCCTGCAACTTTGGGGAACAAAGGGAGCCACAACAAATAGTGGGTAGACTCATGCCTTAGACCTACACACCTGAAAGTATCTAATGATTCTAGCTATGCCTCTCAATCTGCAAGAAAGGGAAGTGTGGATTCAATAAAGATGCTAACAATATTATAAATGTATTTTACAGAGCAATATTTACTTGCATTTGTTAAAGTTGAAGTGTAAAGTATGCATACAATACCTCTTTTCTTCCTTTGCTAAAATGTTTCAATTAAATTATTCATGTCAGCACTGGGTATTTCTGCTGGCCTTTGCTTATACAGTTCATTTTCTTTGGAAATCAGCTACAGCCAGATTAATAAAGCCCGTCCTCTGCAAAAAAAAAGACTCTTGCTCTCCTTGTGGAAGCAGCAGGCTTACTGCAGAGATTCTGATATACAGATATACCACCTGTTGAGTCAGAGATAGAATTCTCCACTCAATAAAGTGTAATCAAGTGTAGCCGGGTGCTCTGCTGGCGGTGTGCAGCTCTCTCTTACTCCCCCCTTCTCCCAGGGCCAGGATTTCTGTGTGTTATGCAACAGCCAACTCTTACCCCTCGCTTCCCCGCTGTTTGAGCAGAGCCAACTGTTTTCCTCCTACCCCTCACTTCCCTGCTGTGCAACCAGAGTAGGCTCTGTGGGAAATCCCTCAATAATTCCTGCCCCCCCCCCCCCTCCTGGTAGCAGAGGATCAATGGCAAGATTCTGGGAAAGGTAATGCAATAGAGACTGCTCCTTATTTAACAGCCCATCTATTACACATTCTTAAAGGGAAAGCACCAACTTACAGAAGGGCCACAACGAAAGCCAGTTAATACTGGCAATTAGGCGCCAGGTACTTTGTAGCCGCCAAAAGAGATAAAAAGAAGAGGGCGCACCAGCCTTGTGCATTATCCCAAGATAATTTATTGATAAAAAACTGTAAAATACTACTCACAAACATGTGATGAATAAAAGCCTGTAGAAGCCACTAAAGTATGGCAATCAGTCCTAGAACCGACCATCGCCAGAGAGCAAAGGGGAACAGAACCACTGCTGGCTGATGTGTTTCAAAGAAGTACCTTCTTTCTCTGAGGAAGAAGGTACTACTTCGAAAACGCGGTCGATTCTAAGACTGATTGCCATATTTTAGTGGCTTTTACAGGCTTTTGTTCATCACCTGTTTGTGAATAGTATTTTACTGTTTTTTATCAATAAATTATCTTGGAATAATGCACAAGGCTGGTGTGCCCTCTTCTTTTTATCTTTTCTGTGACTATTAGGATACCCTCTATCCAGGAGGGCAGCAAGGCCAAAGACACTATCCCTTGAGTCACTGATCGCCCGGCTATCGCAATTATGTGCAGGAGTGTTTGTTTGCTATCACTTTGTAGCCACCTCTAGGGGTACCCCTTTCTGAAGAACACCCACTATTGGGGCTACGTATATGCATATTGTGTAAGCTATGCACTGAGTGTTTGGGGTTAGTTGATGCTGATACTTTTGACCCTGTTCGCATCAGTTATAATTTGGTTTAGCATCAGTACAGTTCAGTTGATTGCCTCTTTTTTTCTTTCAATATGTTTTATTTTCGATATAAACATACAAAAATTGCATTGATCATTACAACTTTATAACAATATGTCAAGGGCTAGACAGTCTAATATATTTCTTTAGAGATGAGATGAATAATTCCTGAGTAAGCTAGGGAAGTAATATGAAAACATATAACATTTGCTGTCAGACTTATTCTTCCGAAAATCTCAAGTATGAGAAGTGGTTTGCACATGATGGAGACTAAACGCCATCCGGCTTGTCAGTGAGGTAATGACGAGCATAACCTTGAACATTATCAGATTGTTATTTAAGAGACCTCAGGGTATACGGTCCTTGGGCTCGTTGTAGAACACTCAGAACTGTGAGCACTAATAGACAGTGCGAGGTTAAAAGAGTGAAGAGTAGAAAAGTAGGGAAGAAGAGGAAGAGGGGGGAAGTAGAATAAAGATGTTCAGTTTTTGCCAGCCTTCAGGAATCACACCTGTCTTAATAAGACGTGTGTTGATAATCAGGGGACACCTACATAGGTGACCCATGGTTCCCAAACAGACTCGAATTTTGCCACAGTGTCTTTTAATGAGCTTACCATTTTATCTTGAGCCATTATCCAGGAAATGTTTCTTTTGGCTGCGGTGAAGGATACTTTATGGTGTTTCCATGCTTTTGCTATAGTCAATTTAGTTCCCAGTAGGATGAAGAAAATCAGTGATTGGATTGCTTTGGTTGCGTCAGGTATCCGACCACTGAGCAAAGCAATGGATGGATCTTTTGGGATTTGACATCCCGTTACTTTGCGAATCATATAGAAAATTTTGTTCCAGAATCCCCTGATTTTTGGGCAATCCCACCAAAAGTGTAGCATGGAACCATATATGTCGCAACTTCTGAAGCATAGGTGTGAGGAGGAAGGGAACATTATTTCCAATCTTGCTGGAACAAGGTACCACCTGGTTATTATTTTGAGATTTGCTTCTATCAAGGCTGTGTTACATATGTTTTTGTAAGACTGAAAGACGTTACTGTGCCAAGTGTCCTGGCTCCAGTTGATCTGGGTCTCTTTTTCCCAGGTCAACATGTAAGGGAGCTTAGAGTTGTCTGAGGTTAGTGACAGGTAAATTACTGAAATGCCCCCCCCCCCCCCTCTCTGTGGCCTGGCCGTACCATTGTTCATAGGCTGTCCTTGATAGGGGTAATGGCTTATTTTGCCATTGAGCAGTCAGGAAATGGGAGAGCTGTAAGTATCTATAACGTTCGGATTTAGGCATCTCCAGCTTGCTTTTACAGTAGCTGAGCGAGAGCGGGCCCCGGGTAGTCAAACTGTCCAATGCGGTAAAATCCTTTGTCCAACCACCAGCTGTAGGCTTTAATATTCATTCCTGGTGGGAATTTTGGGTTATGAAAAATATGCGCTAGCTGTGTCATGTCTGATGTTAGCGATGGATGGTTTTTCAGGCTGTCCCAAAGGGAAATGGAGTTAGAGAGCACTGGGGACATAATTGGAGGACGATCTTTTGCTGCTCACCAGAGAAGGAAGTCTAATGTGTGCAATGGAACTGCTTGCCTCTCTATCTGCACCCAATTAGGCTTTTCCGTGCGTGTGTAGATGACTGATAATTGTGCCAGTCTAGCCGCTTGGTAATACCAAAGGATATTTGGGGCTCCCAACCCTCCCTGCTTCCTTGGTCTGTAGAGCACTTTCCTTGACAGGCGGTGGCCTGAGGCGCCCCAAATGAATTTTATCATTGTGCTTTGAAATGTTCTCAAGTGGCCTTTTCTGATTGGGATTGGTAGGGATCGGAAAAGATATAGCAATTTGGGGAGTACTATCATTTTAGCTACGTTTAGTCTCCCTAGCCAGGTTAAGTCATGGAAATGAACAATCTTTAAGATCTGTACCAAGTTTATCATACATGAGGAGAAGGTTGACCGAGTAGAGTTGCTCCACCCTCGGGGGGGAGTTCCACTCCTAGATATCGAATGGTAGAGTTGTTCCACTCAAACTGGAGGAAACTTTTGAGTTTTTCTGCTATGGCAGGAGGGACATTCAAGTTCTAAATTTGGGATTTAGTGAGATTAACTTTAAAGCCCGAGACCTAGTGAAGTGATCTAGCAGTTTGCAAATGTTTGGGAGAGAGGTTGTTGGCGATGTGACAAAAAACAATAGATCATCCGCAAACAGAGCGCATTTGTGTAACTGTGGACCGAATGTCTTCCTTTGTATAACCGCAGTTACCAGGGTTTCTATGGCTATCGCAAATATAAGGGGTGATAGGGGGCATCCCTGTCTGGTCTCTCTGGCTATTTTTATGGTATGCGAATAGTAACCCTGCAGTCGTACCCGCGCTTCTGGGTGGGAATATAACGCTGCCATTAAGCCCATGAATCTCTGACCAAAGCCCCAGTGTTGCATGATGTTAAACAGGTAAGGCCAGGAGACCAAGTGAAAGGCTTTTTGGAGATCTAGTAAAAGGAGTAAGAGCTTGTTGGCGATGTGATGAAAAACAATAGATCATCCGCAAACAGAGAGCATTTGTGTGACTGTGGACCACATGTCACCCTTTGTATAACCGGGTTGGTACGAATGGCAGTTGCCAGGGTTTCTATGCTATCGCAAATATAAGGGGTGATAGGGAGCATCCCTGTCTGGTCCCTCTGGCTATTTTTTTGGTATCCAAATAGTAACCCTGCAGTCATACCCGCGATTCTGGGTGGGAATATAATGCTGCCATTAAGCCCATGAATCTCTGACCAAAGCCCCAGGGTTGCATGATGTTAAACAGGCAAGGCCAGGAGACCAAGTCAAAAGCTTTTTGGAGATCGAGTGAAAGGAGTAACCCTTGGGGTGTCTATCTAGGGGATTCCCATTTGTTTTAGCATTAAAGAAGTGTGTGAGGGGCTGAGCTAGAGTCTGCGTGAATGTCTTGTAGTAGGGTATGGAGAAGCCATCCGGTCCAGGGGCAGATCCCCTTTTTAGGTTTTTAATGACATTTAGTACTTCCTCCACTGTAATTGGGCACTCTAAGACATCATGGTGTCTGGGTTCTAGTTTTGGTATTGGGAGTGAATGTAGAAATTAGTTCATATGGGGCTCATCATCATTATTCCCTGCGTTATATAGTTTCTCATAGAAATGGTGAAAAAGCTTCCATAATGCATTGTGGGTTTAAGGTATGGTGATGACCCGAGACTTGTATTTTAGGTAGGTTTCCCTGTCTAGTTTGGGGTGTCAGTTTGGCTGCCAGCATTGAGCTGATTGTGTCCTGTTGATGGTAGAATTTAGCTCCGCTCCATCAAATAGGTTTTTCTGCTTTGGATGCGAGGGCTAGGTTGAGGGATAAGCACGCTACATCTAATTTATCTATGGGGACCTGTTTGGGGTCTTATGAAGAGTACGCGTGCGATTAAATTATTTTTCTAGCCTTTCTATATCAATCATGTGCTCTTTTTTCACCCGAGTAGATAATTGGAATAATTTGCCCAAAATAGTGGCCTTGTGAGTAGCCCAAAGAGTTTCCGCTGATACATCTGCTGTTGTGTTCAAGCAGAAGTATTCCTCAATGGCTTTCTCAATTTCTGTGGCCCTAACTGGGTCGCTGAGCAGGGATTCGTTTAGCCTCCATTGAAGGGGGTTGGGACAGCTAGAGCTTCTTTTCAGGGAGAGGAGTACTATGGAGTGATCAGAGCATACCGTGGCTCTTACAGAGGACTTGATCATGTCTGGGGTTTTAGAAGTGGAGATAAAAATGTGGTCAATCCTAGCGTAGGACTGATGTGGATGGGAAAAGTGGGTGTAATCCCTTTTAGTTGGATTTAGTTCCCTCTAGGCATCCACTAGACCATGTTGATATATCAATTTAGCTATTTTAAGACTCCTTTTGGGCGGGCGTATGAGCTGGGTTCCGGGGGGAGGTGGTCTGGTTTTGTCTACTCCCTGATCAAGGGCAGTATTTGAGTCACCTCCATCGATGACTGTCCCACCTACCATGGGGCCTAGTGTTTTAAGCATCGCCTGAAAGAATGCAGCTTGGCCCTGATTGGGTGCATAATGAGAGATGAAGGAGTACAATTGGTTATCTATCATGCCTTTCATGAGGATGAATCTGCCCTCCGGGTCCCTCTGTTCTAGTTGCAGCATGAACTTGCAGTTCTTAGATATTAGAATTGCTACTCCTTTAGTTTTGTCCTCAGCATATGCTAGAAAAAACAACGGGCATGTAGGAAGAAGGGTTTAAACCGCTTTGGAAAGTGAGTCTCCTGAAGTAGAACTATATACATCTTTTGGGAGTGCATGGATTGCAAAATATTCTGGCGTTTGACCGGGGAGTTCATGCCCTGCGTATTGTGTGAAGCAACACGCAGAGGAGGAGAGGGTATAATGCTATCAGCCATTGAGCAGGGGGAAAAAGCTCTCTTCTGTTACACTATCACCTACCTTAGAGACGTCCGTGGGTCGTATCCGGTGTCCATTCCAGCAAGGTTTGTGTTCCCAGGCCTGAGCTGCATCAGCAGGAGGATCCTGAAGGTCGGCAAAAAAAAAAAAAAAGATAAGAGGTTAGGAAAAGCAAGGAGAAGGAAAGGAGAAAAGAGAGGAGGGGGGAACCCTCTGGGGGCTCCAATGGACAGAATAGGGTACTAACTTGCTGTCCACACAATGTACAGTGGATTTCAGCCTCTACTAGAGAGGTTAAGGTCCTACCGAATGGGCATGGAGAAACCATATCCATTGGGTAGGTGAGGTGCATAACCATATCATCCCGGCCGAGACACACCAAAACTTATAAATCTATGAAAGTTGAAAACGTTAAATCCGACTACAACTCATCTAATGTAGTAGTAAAGCTATACTTGACCCGCGTTGAATTGATTGGAGGGGGTGATAGGGAGGGGGGGGTTGTGGAAACAAAATAGGTGGTGTAGGCTAAAGGGGGTGGGGGGGTGGGGTAGTCAGAGGGGGTTTGGAGAAAGTCCCAATTTCAGTTGCATAAGGGTATGGATAAGTCCCCCGGAAATGGATCCCATCAAGTGTGATTCAGTCAGGGGTTCAGGGGGCCCCCCAAAATCCATACCAGACCCTTATCCAAGCATACCTGGCAGGCTGCAGGAAAAGGGGGGACGAGAGAGCCCCCTCTGCTGAACCGTACCAGGCCACATGCCCTCAACATAGGGAGGGTGCCTTGGGGTCCCTTTTGGGGTCCCAAAAGGCTTCACTGCTGGTTTCCCTTACCAGGAATGGTGGCGGCAGCCCCCGGGAGTCGATCCGAAACTCGTCTGGGGTGCCGACATCGCAGGCTCAGTGGACAGGTAAGTGTCCATATATTGGAAGTCAGCAGCTACAGTATTTTTAGCTGCTGACTTTCAATTTATTTTTCCCCAGGCGGAGCTCCTCTTTAAATCCTTAGCGTTTTTTTTTTTAACCTAACACATTGAGGACAATAGAATAAACATTCCTCAGTAAACTAGTGGTTAAAATTCTTTTTTTTTTTCATCTCAAAACAAATTTTATATAACATAAATAATATAGCTGTTACAGGCTCCAGAGCAATGCAGTTTGTTATACATTCACAATCTTTAGTTCATCGCAGAAAACCAAGAGTATCAAACAAGCATATTCAGTAATAACATCTACATGATAGAAACAGTAAGCATCAACACGTGACATATGTGCAGAGATTTAACAGGAAGCCATACACAATTACACATATAGAAAGGCACATCACTTCCCCCGTTCACCATGAGTGAATTACCCAGCAGATGGTGATTCCATGGCACCTTGGCTATAACATTCGGTCCAGAACATGATCTACCAGGGCCAGCCCAGGAATGCCCAACCAGGCTTCCCACAGCTTGTCAAACCTTTTAGGCTGCCCCTATATTACTAAATGTATTTTTCTAGCCTCAAAGTATTACCCATTTGCTCTATCCATTCATTCACCGTAAGGGGTTCTGTAGATTTCCAGTGCCGCAGAATTAGTTTCCGGTCAGTTTGCCTACTTAGGATCCTCCTCCACGAGAACATCCTCTATGATACCTAACAGACATTGTTTGGGGTCCTCTCTAATCCGAACCTGGAAAACCAGGTTAATGATACCTATAACCTCCTTCCAGTAAACATATAGTTTAGGGCAACGCAATAGAAGATGTATTAGATCACCATGATCCCTCATGCAACGAGTACACAATGGACCATTGCATATTCCCATTCTTGCTAACTTAGCAGTGGTGTAATGAACCCGTAGGAGTAAATACAACTGAGACAGGCGCTGGGCAACTTTTAAAGAGCATTGTATAACCACTAGTAATGCCATCTCCCATTGTTCCTCTTCAAAGGGCCCAACATCCCATTCCCATTGGGATATCACCTTATGGGTAGAATCCGGAAGAAACACATTAAGTAACATAGCGTATCTACAGGAGATAAAACCCTTATAAGACGACACCTCAGACATGTAATTAAAAATATAAGTAGGGCTTTGTACCCATGCCTCAACATCTTTTTGAGCCTTAATCGCATGCTGGAGTTGTAAATAATAAAACTGCATGGACATGGGGAGCTGGAATTCCGACTGGAGAGCAGAAAAAGGACACAACTCTCCATTTCAAAATATTTGATGTAAGTAAATCCATACTGCTGCCATTTTTGCCCATATTGCAATTTCTCCATCTTATTATACCAGTTGTTATGCCATATAGGGCTAAACTTAATAAACCCAGTGAGCTGTTGTAGTGTTCTGACTTTATTCCAAATTTTTTTCATTAAATTATACATGGGGTACAATTTGTTCGATTTAGCGAACTGTAATACTTCCAATCCTTCAGCAACCCCTGTCACAACTGTAAATCTAAGGAGCTTAGTGGTTGTATCTGCAAGATTCATCTCCTGAGAAGGGTTTGGGTTAATCATCCTGGCTATGTGCTGTGACTGGGAGGCTAAGTAGTACAGCCATGTGTTTGGTAGTGCCAACCCTCCCGCGTCCTTAGGTCATTGAAGCTCTTCTAATCTCACCCTAGCAGTGATAGAGTGCCATATGAGCAATTGAAACAGAGTTAATAATACGAAACTGCTTCAATGGAATTACTAATGGTGAATTATTTAGCATGTATAAAATTTGTGGCATAAGAATCATTTTGATAAGGTTGATCCTACCTACTGGTGACAGTTTCAATCTAGACCACACCTTAATCTGATCACGACTACGTTTAAGTAAAGGGGTGAGGTTTAGCCCGAGATAATGCAGAAGGTCTGGAGTAACCTGAATACCCCAATATTTAATGGTCCTAGATACTGGAATATAAAGAATCGTTGTCAACTGCGGATCTGGCCTCTTATTAAGGAACATAAGTGAGGACTGATGCAAAGTATACATTTCAAGGTAAATAAACGGCATAGCAATATTACATATCTCCCCTCTATATCCAGCACTCAATCTATCTCCTGGTAATCCAATGAATTGTGTATCAGTACACTCGCCCTCCTTGAAAAAGAGGTTTGAGTGGAATGATAAGCCTTCCCAACCCAGTAGAACCTCAAGCACGAGATTGAATCAGAAGTGAGGTGAGTGTCTTGCAATGAGCAAATAGCAGGTAAGTATTTGCGTAATGAGTACCATGGTGCGCTTCAAGGGGTCATGGATCCCCCTGACATTCCATGATATCATTGGACCATTGTCATTCTTCATCCGTGGGTGTAAACAGAACAGGGTAAATAGTGGGCACGTTGACCCACACCAAGTCTGCGTGTAGCTGCATTATGTGCAAACAGTAACTCTACAGATTTGTCATGCAAAGATGGTAATGCTCTGAACAAGTAGGAAAAAACAAACTGAACAGATAAATGGCATGCCACTACAAACAAGTAGGATATCCTGTCGAATGTGCCCAACATGCAAAACATGAATCAGGGGCTGCAATTTGCTAACCCCCAACGTGGCCTGGAGGTCACAAATATCAGTACCCAGGGCAGCTTTGTGCAAATCCCAAATTTTAGTAGGACAACCGATCCTCTCATCCATAGTTTGAAGAAAATCCAACAGGGATCCAACTCTGACAAGACTGAAGAGTAATGCCGCGTACACACGGTCGGACTTTATGGCAGACTTTGCCCGGCGGACTTTTCGACGGACTTTACGATGGACTTTCTGAATGAACGGACTTGCCTACACACAATGCACCAAAGTCCGTCGAATTCGTACGTGATGAGGTATGACTGGACTAAAACAAGGAAGTATATAGCCAGAAGCCAATAGCTGCCCTAGCGTGGCTTTTTGTCCGTTGAACTAGCATACAGACGAGCGGACTTTTCGACCGGACTCGAGTTCGAGGGATAGATTTAAAACATGTTTCAAATCTAATGCCGCGTACACACGGTCGGACTTTACGGCAGACTTTGCCTGGCGGACGGGATTTCGTCGAACAATTCGATTGTGTGTGGGCTCCAGCGGACTTTGTTTGCTCAAAAGTTGGACGGACTTAGATTTGAAACATGTTTTAAATCTATCCGTCGAACTCGAATCCGGTCGAAAAGTCCGCTCGTCTGTATGCTAGTTCGACGGACAAAAAGCCACGCTAGGGCAGCTATTGGCTACTGGCTATGAACTTCCTTGTTTTAGTTCGGTCGTACGTCATCACGTACGAATTCGACGGACTTTGGTGGATTGTGTGTAGGCAAGTCCGTTCATTCAGAAAGTCTGTCGTAAAGTCCGCCGAAAAGTCCGCCGGACAAAGTCTGCCGTAAAGTCCGACCGTGTGTACGCGGCATTAGTCCGTCCAACTTTTGAGCAAACAAAGTCCGCTGGAGTCCACACACGATCAAATTTTACGACGAAATCCCATCTGCCGGGCAAAGTCTGCCGTAAAGTCCAACCGTCTGTACGCGGCATAAGAAACGCTCTTTGCAGACAAAAGTAACAGATGTTCCATTACATCTCGCAGGTACAAGTGTAGCACAGTGTAATGAAACCCTGGGAGCCAACATGTAATACCCTTAAGGGAATGAAGTAGGCTTAATCATCTTCTGCTGCTGGCCTCCTGGCCTGATGGAAAGCATTCTCGTTTGCATCTAGCCACGCTGAGGCATCTGATGTATTTTAAAAGAAGTGGGCCTGGCCCCTCGCCATGATTTGGAGTCTCACAGGATAGAGCATAGCGTACGGGCCTGTCATTTCTGTAGGCGCCACTTGACTTCAGCAAAGCAGGCCCTACATTTCTGAACTTCTGAAGAAAAGTTAGGGTAAAAGGAAATCCGTACCCCATTAAACTAAATATTCACGGGCCAGTCACAGAATGATTTCCCTGTCTCTGTAGTGCAGGAGCCAAGCTAGCAGCGGTCTTGGAGGATGGCCCGGTTGAAGGGGCTGTGTTGGAACTCTATGAGCTCTCTCAACTGCATATAAAGCGGTAAAGGCTTTCTTCCCAAATAGATTGAGTAGCCACTGTTCCACAAAATCTCTGGGGTCTCTACCCTCTCCCTTCACTGGGAGACCCACGATACGCACATTATTGCACCTCATTCTATTTTTAAGGTCATCAGCCCGCATGTCAATGCTTTAACCAGCCTGGCATTAGTTTGCATATCCCTGAGCAGAGAGGGGAGCTGGTCTTCTATGTCACTGATCCTGCTTTCAGCAGCGGTTGTTCTTTCCCTGATTTTTTCAGGTCTTGTCTGATCAAGATTACCTCCTCTTTCAGCCCACCAAATCGCTCTTGCAATGTATGAACTCATGCAGTAAATTTATTAACCGCCCATAGTATTGCTGCCAGAGTTGACTGTTCAGTCTCCTCTTCCCCTTCTGCCTCCCCTTCAGCATGTCAGCATGTGCATAAAGCTGGTCTGCAATGGCTGCCTGTTGTTCCAGGTCTCCCTCCACCTCCTCCTGCACTGTATCTTCTCTCCCCAGCCAGATCCTCCGTGTCAGCTGCACCGGCCAAATCCACCAGCCCAGATGGCTTCTAGGCATAGAATCTCATGTTACTAGGGGGATCACCTGCAGCTGCTTTAGGGGTCTTGGGCAGTTCTCTCACATTATCTTTCCTTATCATGCCACATGTGCCATGCTGTGGGAGGGCTGCAGCGACGCCATGTTGGATCTCAGGACACTGGGCTTCCTCCTTGTTTTTACAGGTGACCATCATGGGTACAGGGAAGCCAGACGTGGCTGGTGAGTCAGAAGGATATCCAGTTCTCTCAGTGGCAAATAAACAGACTTGCGGAGCCAGGAACAGGATCAAAAGCAGGGTAACAGGTGGGAGCGTTGTGAAAAGTGACTGCTCACACAACGTTCCTGGCCACGCCCCTCAGTGGTTACAACACTTACCATAGCTTTAAATGCTGGCTGGCTTCAGCTCTTTCAGTGCTGCTTCCCTGAATTTCAGTACTCAGAGGAAAGAGTTGTAGCAACCTCTAGTGTGTGTTAAATGTAGGTACATTTAGTTTGGCTCAGAGCTAAGCCTGAGCTGTGAGTCTGGATCAGGGTTCAGTGAGTCAGGGCTGGATGACTTATCCTGGCAGCTCCTCTGGTGCCTTCCTGTCCTTCTGAATGGTTGTAGAAACTTCTAGATCTAATGGACAGGAGGTAAGGAAGAGTTACCTGGAATATTTATTAGGGCCTCAGCAAATCCCCAGTAAATGGGCTGGCAGGGAGCAGGCCACCTCATAAATATGGAAAAATAAAAATTGCACTGCGCTTATGAAAATGCAAAAACGAAAGCAAAATAAGTTGCACCACCCACGTGAGATATTATCACAAAAGTACAAATATTAAAAAATTGTGTTACACTAAAGAAAAATATAAAAAAATATTTAAATCAGTGTTTTTAATATGTCCAAATGTCAATTCCTTGACATTATTAAAAAATCCCAAGACTGGTGAAACAGATGAAATGTGTCTTAGATTCCCAAAGCCCACAAATCCACTACTGGGAGATCTCCTGAGAGTCAGCTGGGTGGGCTGGTGAGTGTCCGTCTGGAGGACTGTGGTGTAGAAGTTATCCTGGAGGGCTAGCAAAAGGGGCAGCTGCAGCCAGGTGGGTTGGCAGTGCCTAAAGAGGTGGTGCTGGGATCAGTAGCCACAGGAAAAGTAAAACAAGCTGTAATTTTTGCTACACAATCAAGGGGCCTCGGGTTCCTGTCTGTAATGGGCCATTTCTTCTAATCTGACTGAGCGCCTGTCAGATCTGCACACAGTGATTCAGCTAGGTTCTCCAAGCAAGTGAGTGCTGGAGGAGGAAATAGAGCTGTATATAGACACTGTATATAGAAAGAGTGTCCCTGAAGTTTGTTGTGGAAGTTTGCTAAAGTCAAGTGGGCATCCCATAACTTCCCATCCCTATCCAAGTTATAGCCCTCAATAAATAACAAAGAAAAAACAAAGTCACGAACTGTTCTCTGTCTCTGGAGTGCCTGTGGAAATTTGGTGTGCTTGGCTGTGCAGGATGGGGGATCTCAGTTTAATTGCGCCTCCTTAGGGGTGCGCTACAGAGTTAACAGTTGACAGTGCAGTCTTCCATCAGTCTGTTAATTTGGAAAAAGCAGTAGGCGGAAGGAGCATGGGAGTGTCTTGCTATCGTAGACTACAGGGCTGTGTGTTTCTATTGATGCACAGTGTAGGAAGACACAACTCTTGTCTCTGTATACAAGGGTCATTCCATAGGATGCTGCAAGAGAAAGGAGATATCCCGAAAGAGGAAACATTGGGAAGTGGCACCAGCTTAAACTGAATTATAAAGCAAGGATTAAGGGATACTTTGTCAATGGTTAAATTAGCTACTGAAAGCGCTTAAAAATGAAGGGTTTAATATCACTTTAAGATGGTTAATATAGCTTTATGTTACATTCATATATGCGGGTTCACTTTACATTAGAAAAATGTGCAAGTGGCGGGAACAGACTGGTACCAGTTTCAAACGTCCAAGACCCATTGAACGCTATGCATCTGCTACCTCTAGATAGTGCTTAATAATCATAGCTCCTCACACTGTTTGCTTGGAAAAGTCGTAGTTTAGTCCTGAATAATTAATTGGTTTAAATTATGAAATGTCTCTTTAAAATAAAGATGGTAAAGATGTACACTGCTTGTACACAGAAGCACCAACATATACCTTTAAATTGTTAAATCCAAAATGCCCTCCTATCCTTGAGTCTGTAGTGTTCATTTATGCAAATAGTGATTTCACTCTTTAAAGTCAAGGTCTTGCCCATCTCCTTCTATCTTCTAATCTAAAGCTTACTGTTGGTCTCTTAATGAATACACGGCTCCACTGACAAAAGGGTCAGTGTTCTTGCTACACTAGAGAGTTCGCGATGTCTCTCTCCCTGGTCCTGGTTTGTGTTTTAACAATGGGTTGGTGCAAATGTTACATCTGAGTGGTTTGGTCAGATCTCACACTTTGTAGCAAAAGATGACATTTCCATAATTGAGCATCTCTAGGTTTCAGGGCTGCTGAGATGCTTTGAAAAATATCTAAAGGGTTGTGCAGGCGTTCTTTGGTCCCAGTTTTTCAATCCAGCTAGAAAGTCAGACATTTCCACATCAGCACAAGTTAATTTTACATTTCTCCACAGCCCCCAGGGCATGGTACAGAATACTGAGAGAAGAGTTGATCTGGGTATACATATAGATGCCCCTGGCAAGGTTCCTTCTGAAGGTGTTCTGAGAAATGTCCAGGGCCTGGAGGCTGCAGAGTAAACCCAAGAAACACACTAGAGGGATTATAGCTGTGAGCAGGCCTGAGAACATAATGAAATACCAAAAAGAAAGCTTAAATTGAACCTTTCACATTGTTTAAACTTCAATAAAAATATTAGAGAATAAAATAAAGTCTTACAAGGTGCCTGCAGGCATCTGAGTTATTAAACAAATGTTTTTCTCTGCATCTGAGTAGCCCACTGAGACCTAGACTATAGCTTCAGCTGCAAGCTTTGCCACACTCCACCTTCACCCTACATACCAACAACAGCCTTGATCAGCCAACAATGGCATTCTCATTGTTTTGTTGGAGAATTTAAATGACACTGAACTCTGGTTAAAAAATCTGTTCAAGTATAAATGTTTAACTAAAAAACTACCTTCCATTGCTCTCAGCTGCCTCCAAATCTTCAAATTGCTTTTTTGTTTGCTGCTGTAATCTGCCTTCTTGCTAGAGGGTGGCTACGTTTTTTTTCTTCATGGTACCGCTGTATGTAGGAATGTAGCCACCCTCTCTTGGTCACTCCTGAGATGGGCAAGGGACTATGACGTGTTTCATGGGCTCCATGTTCCCATTGTTGGACCTGGGACCTGCATTGTAGGTGCCGCTGAGTAGAGGGGAAGAAAACTTTTTTCCCCATGTGATAAAAAATAAAGTTTAATAAAAGAAAAGGGTAAAAAATGAACTTACACCCAAGCACCTAAACCACCGCCACCCAAAAAATATTTTGAGCCCACCCCACATACACTCAGCAATTTAAGAGCACCGCTGCATGGGAATCTGGGGGCAGAAGACTGAGTTTTTAAACCGAACACAGCAGCCTCCAGCACATGGGACATTCTTCATTCGTGGTAAATTCCGTTTCTGGTGCTGTTAAAAAAAAATCACTAAACGTTTGCTTTAACCCATTGTTTTAAAGCTAACCTCTCCTATATCTCTTGCCCTGCATACTAACTATTCTGCACTGAAAAATACCAACACTGAGGTGCCCTCGATGGAAACTCCTACTTTCCTGCTGTAGCACTACCCAGGCAGGGGCTGCTGGTAACTGATTCTCCTATTGCTGCACAGCCAACAAGCATTTTTCACTTTCATCCAGACACATGAAAACAGTATCTGAGCTTGGTTTTGTTGTTTTATTAGGGGTAATGACTTGGATGTACAAAATCCTGAACTGTCCTCCTTCCATGACACCATCAGTCCTTAGTAATCAAAAGCAAAAGTCCCTTGAGGACTAGGAGCTCCCAGTCCCCTTTAGAAAATAGCACATTATGTTGTCAGCTACATACATCTTCTCTGTAAAACTGCTCCCAGCTCTACAGCTTGCAGGAACTACCAGACCTCCTGGCTGCTTGTCCACCAGCCCACCTGGCTGCTCCAAAGATCTCCCAGGGCAAGAGATAGGAAGGGTTAAGCACAGTGCTGTCCCCCTGAAAGCTTGCTACATGTGGCAGTCTCTCCCCTTGTAAATCCCTGGGTGTGCTGATGTACTCACTCTGTCCTCTTTGCTCCCTGCTGCTCCTTAGGCAAGATTCCTCCTCAAACCTGCCCTGGAGGCAGAGTCCCCCCCCCCTCCAGACCAAGGGGTCCCCTCCTAAGCTACTGACAGCCTTCTCAACAGTCCATCTTCCACCCGACTGCCTGCTGGCATGGCTCCACCATTTTTAAGGGCTGACTCAGCCACCCTGCCTGGACATTCTGCCTGGGGATTGGCCAAGTTCCCTCAAGTATGCAGATCGGACCTTCCTGGCCTCCTCCCACTAACTTCTAGAAGTTTCTCCAAACTTCTAGATCCAGGGGGTGGTACCAGAGATCTGCCTCTATGGAGCCATCCAGCTTGAGTTGCAGTAACCCTGACCCAATTTCTGACTCAAAAACTAACCATGAGTCATAACTTAAATTATATTATATTATATTTTATATACCGTATATACTTGAGTATAAGTCGATCTGAATATAAGCCGAGGCACCTAATTTTACCACAAAAAACTGGGAAAACTTATTGACTCAAGTATAAGCCTAGGGTGAGAAATGCGCAGCTACTGCAAGTGGAAAAGAGGGTCAACAATGCCCATTTGCAGCCTCACTGTGCCCATTTGCATGCCCCACTGTGCCCATTTGCAGCCATAGGTCCCCTGTAATGGAAATTTGTACATTCTGTATATAATTGTATTCTATTTTGTATGTATTGCACACTGCCCTCACTGTGCACAGAGCACTAATAATGTTTTCAGTACATGTTTACATTCTTTCGAGTCCTGATTAGAATTAGCCTGCCTATGTAACGCCCCTTGTTACCATAAAGGTACAATTGTAATATTAATGTGATAGCTACATAATCATGTGCATAAAACCTTCAATTGCGTCATAATAAAGCAGAACAGTTATTTGGAAAGATGCTGAGTGTATCTTTTGTGTCTGTTCCCTACTGCAGTAGTTATTATTAATTTGGAACCACTAATCAATATGAGGATAGGAGTTGCCTATCATCAATTTAACCGAGTCAGCATGGCGAGCCAGCCAGGAGGGGTTTCCAGGTGACCCTTTGTATCTGAAACGAGGAGCTTGAGATGATCTGGGAATTTCTGATAATCAGCCGGCTGAGGTAAGCCTTTTGCTTACATTTGAGTTATCAGACTTCCTTGATCGGTAAGGCATTTTCGGGACAAAGGGTATCCATTTTACTCCCCTTAATCGAACTGTATTGATTGGTGGTTATATGTTATGTTGTCCCTGTCTATTGTCCATCGGAGTGTTATAGATAAGAAAGGGAAGAATAGTGCTGTTCACAGGTATATGTAGTACATCTGCTAGATAAAGTAGTTTAGAGACAAGAGGGTATAGGCACATGTAGAGAAGACTGGCCAGTCATTATAGGCATTGAATTAAGTAAGGGAATGAAGGGTAAGAGACCCTCAAAAATGCCCAGCACAAGAGGAGCGCTATATATGAACAAAAGGTGCGGTTCCGCCTATACTGAGCCACTAGATTAATGGTTAAAGTGGGCAGGGATCCACAATGGGTAACTGGGTTACAAAGGTCCACAGGGACTAAGAATCATGCAGAGTAAACAGCTAGAGAAACAGCTATCTATGTGAGCAGGATGGATCAAGGGTGACATTAACACTAGACAGAAAGGGACATTTTCATGTTAAGTTGTGGGATGAATTTGGGGTCAGGCACTACAACTAATAGAGTCAGAAACAGAGAAATTAGAGGTAAAACAGAATACTTTATATGTTGTCAGAGAGGGAAGATGGGATGAGCACTCTGGCTGCCCATCTGATCATAGAAGCTAGATATAAAAGGTATCTGAACAAAATAAGGAAAGCAGAATTTAGGCAGGGAAATATTAATGAGAATTAAAAGAAAGTGAGCGAATGATATGCATGTGTAGTGTACAAATGGGAAAAACTAAGCGATTTTAGAGAGATATTCGTGTATGTGTGAATGCTGGGAGCTTTAGTTCTATCGCTTGTGTGTGTCATGTACGCAGATGTGACCCCCTCCTTTGTGCTCTCCTGAAAGAATATGGCTGAGATGAGAGGTCAGTGATAAGCTGGAAGGACACCATGCCAATTCCATTTTTTTAGACAAAACATTTATAACAAAATGTGCCTGGTTAACAAATCTAATGATAAACAATGTGATCACAATTATTTTTTGAATCTTTTTTCCAGACATGGTAAAATTAAGGTTACATTTAACCGTGTATTACACAAATTGAAAAAGGGAAATTAAGTAAAATTAAGTAATAATGAGTATTCATTTCTAATATGAGTTTAACAATTTTATTAATAATATAGATATATTGAAACTGGTTTAGACAACCTTTGGTTGGAAATTAAATCCAGGTTATTGGGGAAATTTGTAAAAATGGGATTAGTTTAGATTAAGATAACAATTTTGTAATTTTACATTTATACAATAAGCCCTTATTGAGAGAAAAAACGATTAAGATGAATTTGTTATTTGGAATAAAGCTTCTATAATATTTAACAAAGCCAAGATGGATGGGATACATAAGAAGTTTTTCTGCAAAAAATTAAATTTTAAGGTTCTTGATAATAACTTGATGTGCGGTCCATGATGTGAGAGTAATAATAAATAAAATTTAAATATAACAGACCCATCACATCAAGTCCACACACCCTGTAAGATAGATGCCACCTGCAGCCAGTTGTTTTATAGTTTTTGATGCTTTCTGGTCCATCATACAGATTGTTGATCCTTTTGTTTTTATTTATTTTTATTTTTGAAATCCTACTGCAACTGTCTTCAGTTCCTGCTTGTTCTTGGGGCATTTTAGCTTCAGTTTTGTCTTCAGCAAGTGAAATGCATGCTCAATCGGATTCAGGTCAGGTGATTGACTTAGCCATTGCATAACATTCCACTTCTTTCCCTTAAAAAACTCTTTGGTTGCTTTCGCAAAATGCTTCGGGTCATTGTCCATCTGCACTGTGAAGCGCCGTCCAATGAGTTCTGAAGCATTTTGCTGAATATGAGCAGATAATATTGCCAGAAACACTTCAGAATTTATCTTGCTGCTTTTGTCAGCAGTCACATCATCAATAAATACAAGCGAACCAGTTCCATTGGCAGCGATACATGCCCACGCCATGACACTACCACCACCATGCTTCACTGATGAGGTGGCATGCTTTGGATCATGAGCAGTTCCTTTCCTTCTCCATACTCTTCTCTTCCTATCACTCTGGTACAAGTTGATCTTGGTCTCATCTGTCCATAGGATGTTGTTCAGAACAGTAAAGGCTTTTTTAGATGTTGTTTGGCAAACTCTAATCTGGCCTTCCTGTTTTTGAGGCTCACCAATGGTTTACATCTTCTGGTGAACCCTCTGTATTCACTCTGGTGAAGTCTTCTCTTCATTGTTGACTTTGACACACATACACCTACCTCCTGGAAATAGTTCTTGATCTGGCCAACTGTTGTGAAGGGTGATTTATTCACCAGGGAAAGAATTCTTCGGTCGTCCACCACAGTTCTTTTCCGTGGTCTTCCAGGTCTTTTGGTGTTGCTGAGCTCATCAGTGCTTTCTTTCTTTTTAAGAATGTTCCAAACAGTTGTTTTGGCCACACCTAATGTTTTTGCTATCTCTCTGATGGGTTTGTTTTGTTTTTTCAGCCTAATGATGGCTTGCTTCACTGATAGTGACAGCTCTTTGGATCTCATATTGAAAGTTGACAGCAACAGATTCCAAATGCAAATAGCACACTTGAAATGAACTCTGGACCTTTTATCTGCTCCTTGTAAATGGAATAATGAGGGAATAACACACACCTGGCCATGAAACAGCTGAGCAGCCAATTGTCCCATTACTTTTGGTCCCTTAAAAAGTGGGAGGCACATATGCAAACTGTTGTAATTCCTACACCATTCAGCTAATTTGGATGTAAATACCCTCAAATTAAAGCTGAAAGTCTGCAGTTAAAGCACATCATGTTCGTTTCATTTCAAATCCATTGTGGTGGTGTATAGAGCCAGAAAGATTAGAATTGTGTCGATGTCCCAATATTTATGGACCTGACTGTAGTTTACCTTATACTGTGTCGTGATTCATATAGGCTGTAGATTGTATGAAGTTTGTAGAACTTGTTTGATATTGAAAACCTGACTGCGGTTGTACAAAAAAAAAAGGATGAGAACTCAAATGTCAAAGGAAGGTGGATGCAATGCCATCCATCCTGGCCTGCATAGGATTTTTGTTTGACTTTTAGACGTCCAGTCTCTTATATAGCTAAAGTGAGGCTAATGGGATGATTGTAGGCAGGTGCAGAACTCCCCCACTTCCCCCAGGAACATGGCATGTGGGCCGCCAAAAGAGCGGCCCACGTGTGGCTCCCTTGGCGTCCCGGAAGGCCAGAAGGCCTCGACCGCCGTCGTCATCTCCGTCACAAAACGCGTGACATCATGACGTCATGCGCGTGCCGAGTGCCTCACGCATGCGCACTCCGTCACCACCAGTCCAGAGATGAACACGGGACACCGCCAGCAGGGTGAAGCTCACCTCGGCGACCGGAAACCTCAGCGACATGAAAACACTTGCATGTGTTTAATAAACTACTCCAAGCACAAACTGATCCACTTGTCCCACAGGTCCTACGTGTTTCACTCCATCCAAAACGTATTTATAGAGAGTGGAATACTTTAATAAACATATGCAAGGTTTTTCATGGAGAGCCACTTCCCATTTTTGCTTGCTTGGAAGTTACCGTTTCTAGATGTTCCCTAAATAATATACAGAAGTTGTGTCCCCCTACCATTAGGCACCACATCCCTACAATCAAAACTATTTACAATAAATAGTAAATTGTTTGAAATGAAAATCAAACCTTCCCATTTTGATCTCAAGTCCACAAGAAGTCTGTAGCTAGATATATGAAAGTCTATATTGCCCTGAACGGCCTGTTCCTGCAGGTCATGTACCTGGTCAAAGGCCAAAGTGATGAGAGGGCTCCCCTTGTGGCTGAGTGCAGAGCCCCCCTGAAGGTGGAGACAGAGAATGCTGCGCCCAAAGAAGCTGAAGTTGTCAGCTGTGAAGTTGCCCGAGGTTCAGAGTAGATGCGGCACCAGAGGGAGACTTGACCATGCAGTGATGCTAACAAAGCAGATGACACTCTAATGCCGCGTACACACGATCGGAATTTCCGACAACAAATATTCGATGTTGCTTGTTGTCGGAAATTCCGACCGTGTGTAGGCTCCATCGGACATTTTTTGTCAGAATTTCCGAAATTTCCGAATTTACGCGTACAGATGATCGGAAATTCCGATCATATGTATGCGGCATTAGTGTGCAGGTGAAGAACCTGCTGAGATGTCACCATAAAAGATGACGCTCTAGATGTGCTGGTGGATATTGACAGATGAGTGGAACAAGAAGTGGAGTCAGGGACCAGAACTAGGGTCATACATGGGAGGTCAGTCAGGAACAAGAACAGAAGCGTAGTCAAGATCAAGCCAGGGTCATACACAGTAAGCAGGAAGAGAGCAAAGTCTGTGAGAACAAACCAGGGTCAGAGCCCAGAGAGAAGCCAAGACTAATCAAAGGGCAGCAATGGGAAATCCAAAAAATACAGTAACACAGAAGCACAGGATACGGGGGCAGACGATCATCCAGCAACTTGTGGGCCAGACTGCTGTCTTTAAATAGGCCACTTGGCGCCAAACAAGCGAACAGGCGTGTGTGATTGCACATGCATGTGCACGGGCCCGCTCCCGTACACAATGTCTGCATGTGTTTTCAAGGCCATGTTGAGTGTTGGCAAATATGTAAGTTCTTCTGCAGTTCTTCCTCTCACACTGCAGTTACATTTGCTACTAAGGATAGGTGATCTGAAAATTCTTACAATTACTGACACACATGATAATAATTTCACCTTGAGCTAATTTTCATTCAGCCTCCTCTTGAATCATAAACGTAAAGTAGAAGTTTTTCTAGTATAATTGCCAACACCCATTGCATTCAATGTTTTTCTTGACAGCAGTATGAGCCCCTCTAAACAGCAAATGTTGTAGTCTTGGCAACCAGTTAAATGTTTTCTTTCATTTGCCAAACTGTAGTCAAAAGAATAGGTGGAAAGCCGTTCAGGCTGAACACGTAACACCAAGCGTCGGCTTTCACAAATATCTTTTGTTGCTGCGAAAGCTTCACATTTTGACAATGTTAGCCCTTAAAAGCTTTGCTCAGCCAATCTCTTTGGCATTAAACCATTGTTATCCGACATTTGAAAGTCATTGCATAAAGTGAAGCCTTCATACTTTTTCATCAAGGACATTTTATAATTGCGCCTCCAGTATTTGTTCTCCTCTTCAATACCGGCTTCAACAATAAAAGCAGTTAGCACATTAACTCAATAACCTGTTAATTTTCCCTGCTCCGAGATGTTACAGAAATGTGCCTATCTGTCCTCTTTCCCATTATTACATTATGGGAAATATTCTTAATCTGTAGACCTAGCCATAATTTTGGATGAAAATTGGTATATTGTTTTTTTAATAGCGTCTTTTCAGCTCTTTTAATAAGAGAAAGTAATTTAAAATGGATTTCTACGGAGCAATTACAGTACAAAGCTGTAGGAGGTGGCTAACAATTGCCGGGCGGATGTAAAAAAAAGCCACATGCGATCTATTCTGCACACACAAGACCTAGAAGTAACTAGGTAATAAATAACATTCTGTTAAATGTACAACAAAGAGAAAGAATTGCATTGATTCTGTCTGTGGTTTAAGGGATGCAGTGTCAGATCTAGGCTAACCATTATCATTTGCGGAATGTCCATCGTTTTAAAAAACTTTATATGTGCCTGATAGTGTCTTTGGTGCAACAGAAATATTTTTAAAGGTGCTTTACTACATGTTGAAGCAACCTCAATTTTCAAAAGTTTAGAAACAAATCATAAGTATTCATTATGATGGTTACAGATTGTATCGGCAACATAACTTTAAAGAACTGTGGCTAGGCTATGGACATTCACATACATATTATTAACAAGCAATAAATAAGCTTTGAAATAAACTGACTGACCTCTCTAGTTACAGCCACTGTGGAACAATTCATTCTTAAGATATTAAAACCCAAGAGCAAAAATGTAATATATTATAATGTACTGGATGTGGATGGGTTGGGTGCATTATTTTTTAAGCTATGAGAGAGAAGCTGAAAGCAAAACTGAGAAGCTTCTGCTAAAAATGTTGAGTATGAATTATAGTATACACTCCAAAGACATGTTGGTAGGTTAATTAGATCCGGTCTAAATTGGCCCTAGTATGTGTATGTATGAATGTGAGTTAGGGACCTTTGATTGTAAGCTCCTTGAGGGTAGGGACTGAGGTGAATGTACAATGTATATGTAAAGTGCTGCGTAAATTGATGGTGCTATATAAGTACCTGAAATAAATAAAATAAATAAATAAATAGTATCTACAGCTGCAAAGGTTAGTGATCAATGGTTTTGACTGCAGGTATTAATTTGTGCATTGCCTGGACAAGTATCCAAAATAGAATTTCCTTACACTTAGGTGTCATTGCCTCTTTGATTGTGTCTACAGGATAGGATGTAAAGGGAAATGTAAGGCCAAAAAGAGAAGGTTCACTCATTCCTATTTTTGTCCAAAACTGGAAACAAACTAGAGACACGCATTAAAAGCAAAAGTTATGTACTGGCATTTACTTCATTTTATGTGACTTCTACTTCAGGCAATTCGTTTTCGTACATGAAAACACAGTTGCAATTGGCAATTTGCAATACTTTGTCTTAGTGTGTTCCAAACAAGGTAAGTAGAAACTGTGATTTAACCCCTATCTGCCAGTACTCACAATGCAGGCTTCTGAGAACGGTTGCACAGAGAGGAGGAAGCCTGTGTGTGTGATGGATAAGTTAAGTAATACTGTGTTTAAAGATACCCTAAGCAAAAACAAGCTTTTTAAACTAGTAGGGGCAACACTGCAAGGGTAGCTTTGATTTTTTTTCCCTGCAGTATAGTTTTAAAGCAATTGTAAAGTAAATTTTTTTCTTTTAAAATAACAAACATGTTATACTTACCTCAATGGAATTGCACAGAGCAGCATGGATACTCCTCTTATTTGGTCCTGGACTGAGGAGTCCTCTACTCTATTACTTTCCTTAATGGAATTTCACAGAGTAGCACGGGTACTCCTCTTCTTGGGTCCTCCACTGGTGCTCATCGCTACTCCTCTTGTTAGCGTGCCACCAGAGGTAGCTTCCTGTTGTGGCACACCTGCGGGCTTGATCCCGGGCTGCACTGCCTGTGTCTATAGCCACAGACAGTAAGAGTTGGCCACCATAGGTAGCTTCCTGTTGTGGCACACCTGCGGGCTTGATCCCGGGCTGCACTGCCTGTGTCTATAGCCACAGACAGTAACAGTTGGCCACCATAGGTAGCTTCCTGTTGTGGCACGCCTGCGGGTTTGATCCTGAGCTGTACTGCCTGCATCTATAGCCACAGACAGTAAGGGTTGGCCCTCTGCTCCCTCGGCTGAGGATTTGACTGACAGCAGGAGGAGCCATTGGCACCTGCTGCTCTCAGGAAAGCCTGTGAGAGCAGGGAGAAGAGAGCCACTACAGATGGGCACTGGATCGAGATCGGGCTCAGGTAAGTATAACGGGGTGTGGGGGTGATACACATACTGAAACATTTTTTTATGTTATTGCAGGGAATGCTTTAGGGTAAAAAATGTTTAGGCTTTACAACCACTTTCATTTCAAGATCAAAAATATCAAGCTTAACATAAGGGGGTCATACTGAAGTCTCCTGTGAGAAACAAAATCTTTCATTACATGACAATCATTCTTCATAAAAGAATCAACGTGTTTTCACAGCCCAGAGTGTGGCAGCACTGACCAGGAAACAGATGTAGACAGCTATATACTGTACATTTATTACAACATTGGTTTAAAAATGTAACAGCTTCAATTAAAGTATACAGTTACTGTACATGCATGGCATATATTTATTTATGGACAATTTAGAAATTAAGAATTTTAAAACATATATGTATGAAAGCTCCTCTTGAGAAATTCCCCATGGTACCATATCACACACAGTCCTAGGAGAAAAGTGCAGTAAACCACAATAACCAATGAGAATTTACTTTTCCAGACATGATGGATTGTAATTGGTTATTACATTCACACACTTGCTATGCTCTTTGACTATTTTATTGAATAAGCTTGTTGGTCATTTGGCCTTGCTGGCCTACATTTAGCCCATACCTACCTATGTTGCCTTATGTCATTTATTTTTAAAGTGGTAATAAAGCTTTGTTTGTTTGTTTTTTTGTTTTTAAATAACAAATATGTTATACTTACCTGCTCTGTTAGTGGTTTTGTACAGAGCAGCTACGATCCTCTTATTTTTGGGTCCCATGCTGGCACTCCTGGCTCCTCCCCTTTGAGCAGTGCCCTCACAGAAAGCCGCTTGCCCTGGGGGCACGCTCCCAAGCCGCTTCTGTATGCCCCCCTGCTCGCTCCTCATTTGCTCACTGGCTGTGATTGACAGCAGTGGGAGCCAATGTGGAAAGATTGTGTGAAATTACTGCGCTAAACCAAATCATGTAAGAAAGCTGCTAACACTTAAAGTCCAAACAGAATGAGGAAATACACATGTAGCGCTCAAAACGATAGTGAACTGAATAATATATATATGTGACATATAAGTAATGTGATGATCTAACAAAAATCCAATGTTCATTGTTGTGAACTGAAGAAAAAATATATTAAAGTTCAACAAAAAGTGTCCATCAAATACACAATAGTGAATCTTCGATCAAATAAAAGTGGTGTAGACAACATAAAACTGGCAGTGAAGCTGTACAATGTGAAGAATTGTCATAGAAATGTAGATGGGTACTCTTACCGAATACGGTGGACCCACTTACCAGTGGTAGTGGGTCAATCAGGCTTGTGTGGGCCGAATGCCTCACAGTCTAGGTTAAGCAGGAGAGGGATCACTTCAAACAGGAAACGACCACTCTTCAGAGGTGATGGTCCAGGCAAGGTTCCTCAATCCTTGTGATTCTCCAATATAAGCGCAGCGAGTTTGACTCGTTTGGTCCAAACGGACTTCAACTGGGCAAGTGGGTCCACCAGGCTATCGTGAACATCACTGGATCGAAGGGAGCTCAGGTAAGGATTGGGGGGCTGGAGGAAGGGGGCACTGCACACTGAAGGTTTTTTTTAAGCATGAAAGTAAAAAACCTTCAGCCTTTTGAACAACTTTAAAAAATATTGCATCCACTGTCATGTAAAATGGTTTATCAATTATTATAGCCCCTATATTTCTAAGCTATGATGATCATTCTTTTCCATAGTATTTTTTATTTTCAGCAATAAGAGTATTATGATACTTAGGAATTACAGTCGCAAAATGACAGTTATTATGGGAAAAAGCACATGCAAAATAACCTAATGAGTTGGGTATTATGTATTTTAAAGTGGGCCTAGTATGAGTTACATTTTTTCATGTTAAATATATGCTTAACAGTGTTCAAGTGTAAGTATTACAAATATTTATTATGTCTCACAGGGATCACAGTATTCCCCTGACAAAGCTTTTATCTGCTTTACACTCCAGAAGCACTAAGCCATCTTTGTTCAGGCATTCTTCAGGGAAAGCATCTGCTTCCTGGGCTCATAGTAGACAGATATACTTTAAACACCATCAACACTAATAAAATGTATTTAGTAAAATAAATTTACTTACCTACAGTATAGTATCAAGCTTGTTCTTTAATGGCCTCACATACCACAGCTGAACCATCCTGCCCCTGTTCCTCTTCCTGTGCCACCATTTTAAAATAAGGATATCATTAGTGGCGAGCCTACTCTTCCTGATCTCCATCATTCATCTCTTAAAAAAAAAATTCCCCCAAGATTTCATGAGATTTTGCAATATTTTCAACTGGTAATCCTGCAAATAACACACTTCCTGTACATGGGTGGCTACATTGCTCTTCCACTGTATCCTTGGAGGAAGCCTAGACTGCTCTCCTGATATGGACTACAAACATGTCTATATGTCTTCATCTACATTACACAGAGAACATCGCAAATGGTAGTTTTCAGAAGATAGCTAGGAAAGAAGGTATCCTTTTAAAAAATGTACTTCCCTTGTTGGTTCCCTTTTGGCTTGTTGAAAAGACCATTGGAAGTGTTCTGTTATATGTGTTTGATACCTGCAACTAAATACCTGCTGATTCATTCTATCAGAAACTTTGTGAGCTGGTTACTTCCTGTGCTTTCTGCTGACAATTATTGGTTATTGTCCCCAGCTCTTTCTGTGGACCAGCAGTTCTCAACCAGGTTGCTGTGGCACTCCAGTGTGCATCTGGGGATGTCAGGGGTGCCACACTATGTCCGGTATTTTTGCATGCATTTTGATGGTTTAGGTGAACTGGCCACCAGCACCTTTGAAACACATAACACTAATGCAGGGCACACAGTATTCAGGGCAGCTCCAGTATTCAGAAGAGGAGTGAAGTCTGCCTCCGTTTAGATGTGCTTCACCTCCTGCCCACTGCCATGCTGCCACAGCCCTACTGTAGTGAAGATTGGAAGGTTGGAGGAAAAGGTTGGAGGGAAGTAGGGACTCTGATGTGAAAGGGAGGACTGAGGACTTCAATGTGAAAGGGGAGACTGAGGAATCTGATGTAAAAGGAAAGGGCGAGGACTGAGAACTCCAATGTGCAGGGGGTGGACTAAGGATTCTAATATGAACGGGGGAATGAGAACTCTAATGTGAAAGGAAGGGGAGGAGAATGATGTAAAATAGGGAGACAACTGAGGCCTTCGGTGTGAAGGGGGGGTTACTAAGGACTCCGATATGGGAAAGGGGGGGAAGGACCCTGATGTGGAAAAGGGGGAGGGCTGAGGACTCTGATGTAAAAGCAAGGAGGGGAACTGAGGCCTCTAATGTGAAGAGGGGGGGACTCTAATGTAAAAGGGGGGGCTGGGACTTTGAAGGTTGGAATCTGAATTGATGGGGGCCCCATTTTAGAAGGGGGTTCATTGATATTTTACATACTTTCAAAGGGTTCCCTGACTGAAAAAAAGTTGAAAAACACCACTCGGGGCTACAAGCTGCCTTCCTCTTCCATGTAATGGAACAGAGGAGAGGAAGATTTGTTCTGTAGTTCTATCTTAGGGTGACAGTGCTGTTTATCCATAGCTACAGTATGTAACTGGCAGGATTGCCAGGTGAAAATAAAGGAAACAGGCTGCAAAAAAAAAAAAAAAAAGAGAACTAATGCAGCCACCACATCTAAGGACTGTACACTGCAATATAATACTTTTTGCTCATGGGTTAAGTTATACTTTAATTCCCATTCAAGTTACCACACATACTTGCAATTGGAAAGTAGCTAATCAGCAATTCAGTGTTCAAACCAGCGTCTGACACATTGACAGTATAATGTCCCTGTCTGCCCTTTCTACAAGATCATTATGATTGACAGCACAGCTCTTACATAGCAAAATTGCAAAGCTCATGCTGCACGTGTTAGACTGACTATTGGAGGATTGGGGACCACCTAAACACAAGTGTTTCCCAGAGAAAAGCTGTGCTTTTTTTTAAAGTTTATAGAAATGAAGGGTCTATAATTTTTGTCATGGGTGTATTTTAAATGATAGCACATAATACAAATGTTATAAATTGTGTTGCAGTTCAGGGGGAGTAAAATAAATATTTGATCCCCAAGCAAAACATGTACTTGGTGGAGAAACTATTGTTGGCATGCACAGAGGTCAGACGTTTCTTGTAGTTGGTTTCCAGGTTTGCACACATCTCATGTGCCGTAGACAGCGGCGCCTGTCTTTTTGCAAATATCTCCTAAACCGTGTAAGTTTAGGAGATATTTCTTGGACCTACGGGTAAGCCTTAATCTAGGCTTACCTGTAGGTCAAAGTGGTCTGTAAGGGTTTACAACCACTTTAATGCATTCTATGCATTAGGATAAAAAGCCTTCTGTGTGCAGCAGCCCCCCTTAGCCCCCTTAATACTTACCTGAGGTCCCTCTCTGTCCACAAGTGTCTCAGCCGTCCGACATTCTCCTTCCTGATTGGTTGAGACACAGCTGCGGTGTGATTGGTTCCCACTGCTGTCAATCAAAGTCAGCTAGCCAATCAGGGGAGAGGGGTCAGGGCTCCATGTCTGAATGGACACAGGGAACTGTGACTCAGCTTGGGTGCCTCCATAGCAAGCTGCTTGCTGTGGGGGCACTGAAAAGGAGGGAGGGGTCAGGATCACAGAAGAGGCACTCGAGAAGAGGAGGATCCGGGTTGCTCTGGACAAATCCACTGCAACCGAGCAGGTAAGTATAACACGTTTGTTATTTTTATAGCAAAAAAAAGAGACTTTACAATTACTTTAAGGTTTCTTGGCTGTCGCTTGGCAACTCAAAGTTTTCGTTCCCTCCATACATTTTCTATAGGACTAAGGTCTAGAGACTGGCAAGGCCACGCCATAACCTTAATGTGCTTCATCTTGAGCCACTCCTTTGTTGCCTTGATGATATGTTTTAGGTCATTTTCATGCTGGAAGACCCATCCATGACCCATCTTCAGTGTTCTGGCTGAGGGAAGAAGGTTCTCATCCAAAATTTTACAATACATGACCCTGTCCATTGGCCCCTCAATGTGGCAAAGTTGACCTATACTTTTAGCAGAGAAACAGCCAGAAAGCATAATGTTTCCACCTCCATGCTTGACCGTAGGGATGGTGTTTTTAGGGTCATAGTTAGCATTTTTCTTCCTCCAAACATGGTGAGTTAAAGCCAAAGAACTCAATTTTGGTCTCATCTGACCACAGCACTTTCTCCCAAACCTTCTTAATGTCATTTGCAAACTTCAGATGGGCCTGTACATGTGCCTTCTTGAAGAGGGGGAGCTTGTGGGCGCTGCAGGATTTCAATCCATGGCAACGTATTGTGTTACCAATGGTTTGTTTGATGGCTGTAGTCCCAACTGCCTTGAGATCATTCACAAGTAGGGATGAGCCGAACACCCCCCGGTTCGGTTCGCACCAGAACCCGCGAACGGACCGAAAGTTCGCACGAACGTTAGAACCCCATTGACGTCTATGGGACTCGAACGTTCGAAATCAAAAGTGCTCATTTTAAAGGCTAATTTGCATGGTATTGTCCTAAAAAGGGTTTGGGGACCCGGGTCCTACCCCAGGGGACATGTATCAATGCAAAAAAAACTTTTAAAAACGACCGTTTTTTCGGGAGCAGTGATTTTAATGATGCTTAAAGTAAAAAAAAAAAAAGTGAAATATTCCTTTAAATATCGTACCTGGGGGGTGTCTATAGTATGCCTGTAAAGTGACGCGTGTTTCCCATGTTTAGAACAGTCCCTGCACCAAATGTCATTTTTAAAGGAAAAAATCTCATTTAAAACTGCTTGCGGGTTTAATGTCATGTCGGGTCATGGCAATATGGATGAAAATCAGTGAGACAAACGGCATGGGTACCCCCCAGTCCATTACCAGGCCCTTTGGGTCTTGTATGGATATTAAGGGGAACCCCGCACCCAAATTAAAATAAGGAAAGGTGTGGGGCCACCAGGCCCTATATACTCTGAACAGCAGTATACAGGCGGTTCAAACAAGACAGGGACTGTAGGTTTGTTGTTAAGTAGAATCTGTTTGTAATTTTGAACATTTTTAACGTGTTTAGCTCCAGCCAAAAAATCTTTTCTAAGCTTTTTGGAAAACATAGGGAAGGGTTATCACCCCTGTGACATTTGTTTTGCTGTCTTTCCTCCTCTTCAGAAGATTTCACCTCACTTTTTTGTCCCAATGAAAAATGTTTTTTTGAAAATTTGGGTTTTTTTGTGGAACAAGGATTGGAAAGCATCAGTGGAAAGGAGAAATTGTTTTCCCATATTAACTCTTACAGGAGAGAATTTCCCTTCCTAGGGGTAGATTTCATCTCACTTCCTGTTGTCTCCTTCCGTTTGCAAGTAGGAGTCATTTGTAAGTTAGATGTTTGAAAGTAGGGTCCTGCCCTATATACTCAGCAGAAATTTGGGCCTTAGGTGTTGCTGTGGCCACAACACTGTAAGCCCTCACAGAGCCCTGCTGTGAAATATTAGATCAAGAATTGTAATTACATGCCCCTGTTGAACAGGAGCTGAAAAATTAGGCCTTAGGCACTGGTGCTGGTGCCACAACACTGCAACCCCTCACAGACACTCTAGTTGGAATGCAGGAACGAGCCCTGCTGCAAAGTATTACATCAAAAATTGTAATTACACGCCCCTGTTAAACAGGGGCTGAAAAATTGTGCCTTAGGCACTGGTGGTGGCGCCCAGAACCAAAAATGTTCTTACAAGCTATCAGCGTGATGATTGAGGAGGAAGAGGATAATTACTCAGGGATAGTCACTCAGCATCAGCATAGGCAGTCTTTGAAGGGATCTGAGATTTCAAAAAAAATTATTCGGTTACATCAGCATCAGGTGCTTGGTAGCTGGTGGTGATCCAAGACTCATTCATTTTTATGAAGGTCAGCCGATCGACCGAGTCGGTGGACAGACGCACCCTGTGATCGGTTACCACGCCTCCAGCAGCACTGAATGTGCGTTCCGAAAGAACGCTGGATGCAGGACAGGCCAGTAGCTCAATTGCATACTGTGCAAGCTCTGGCCAGTGATCCATCCTCAAGACCCAGTAACCCAGAGGATTTTCGGTGGGAAAGGTGTCCAAGTCTGATCTTGCCCCTAGGTATTCCTGCACCATGTAAAACAGACGCTGGTGATGGTTGCTGGAACCGATCATACCTTGGGGCTGCGGACCAAAAAATTGTCTGAACGCATCGGTCAGACGGCCACCTTCTCCACCGCTCCTTCTTTGACTGACCGAAGCCTCAGCAACACGTTGTCCAGAAACAGGAGTTTGTAACCTCCCAGTCTCTGGGAACGCGTTGCACAGACCTTTCTGCAAGGCCTCCCGAAGATGTTTCATCCTCTGCTCCCTCTGCGATGGCAAGATAAGGTCCGCAACCTTACCCTTGTAACGTGGATCAAGGAGGGTTGCCAGCCAGTATTGGTCCTTCTCCTTGATACCACGAATACGAGGATCCTTACGCAGGCTTTGCAGGATCAGGAAGGCCATGCAGCGTAGGTTTGCTGAGGCATTCGGTCCGGAGTCCTCTGGGTCACTAAGAACGACATGGTCCGCAGCCACCTCCTCCCAGCCACGTACAAGTCCATGTGTTTCTTGGGACTGATCCCTTAAAGACTGCTGCTGATGCTGAGTGCCAGGCTCCACCTCCATACTGACACAATCTTCCTCCTCCTCCTCTTCCTCCTCGTCCTCTTCCTGTGTGATCGGCGGGCACGCAGGAACACTGTCTGGATAAAGGGGGCCTTGAGAGCTAAGGAAGTCCTCCTCTTCCTGCCTCTGTTCTGCCTCAAGTGCCCTGTCCATTATTCCACGCAGCGTGTGCTCCAACAGGTGGACAAGGGGGACAGTGTCACTGATGCATGCACTGTCACTGCTCACCATCCTCGTGGCCTCCTCGAATGGTGACAGGACAGTGCATGCATCCCTGATCATGGCCCACTGGCGTGGGGAAAAAAAACCAAGCTCCCCTGACCCTGTCCTGGTGCCATAGTCGCACAGGTACTCATTGATGGCCCTCTGCTGCGTGTGCAGCCGCTGCAGCATGGCCAACGTTGAGTTCCACCTGGTGGGCATGTCACAGATTAGGCGGTTCTTGCGCAGGTTAAACTCCTTTTGGAGGTCCGTCAGCCGAGCACTGGCATTATATGACCGGCGGAAATGCACACAGACTTTCCTGGCCTGCCTCAGGACATCCTGTAAGCCCAGGTACCTGCCCAAGAACCGCTGCACCACCAAGTTAAGGACGTGAGCCAAACAGGGCACATGGGTCATTTGTCCCTGTCGGAGGGCAGAGAGGAGGTTGGTGCCATTGTCGCAAACCACCATTCCTGCCTTAAGTTGGCGTGGCGTCAACCACCTCTGAACCTGCCCCTGCAGAGCTGACAGAACCACTGCCCCAGTGTGGCTCCTGTCCCCCAAGCACACCAGCTCAAGCACCGCATGGCATCTTTTGGCCTGCGTACTTGCGTAGCCCCTTGAACGCCTACGGAGCACCGCTGGTTCCGAGGAAGAGGCCATGGAGGAAGAAGAAGAGGAGGGGGTGGAGGAGAGAGGTGTGTCACAATCAGCATTTTGGAGGCGTGGTGGCGGAACAACCTCCAACACTACTGCACCTTGTCCTGCATCCTTCCCAGCTGCCAGCAGAGTCACCTAATGCGCCGTGAAACTTAGGTAACGTCCCTGTCCATGCCTGCTGGACCATGAGTCAGCGGTAATATGCACCTTACCGCTGACCGCCCTGTCCAGCGAGGCATGGACATTGCCTTCCACATGCCGGTAGAGAGCCGGAATCGCCTTCCGTGAGAAAAAGTGGCGTTTGGGTACCTGCCACTGAGGAACCGCACATTCCACAAACTCACGGAAGGGGGCAGAGTCTACCAACTGAAAAGGCAGCAGTTGAAGTGCTAGCAATTTTGCCAAGCTAGCATTCAACCGCTGGGCATGTGGATGGCTGGGAGCAAACTTCTTTCGGCGGTGCAGCAGCTGGGGCAGGGAAATTTGCCTGGTACAATCTGACGTCGGTGTACCAAAAGCAGATTGCCCACAAGTACTTGGCTGTGACACACCTAATTCTACACCTTCATTCCTCTCACTGCAGGTCTCAGAGAGGACTGAAGGTCTAGTGGGGTTGGAAATCTCAGCTGATGAGGAGCAAGGAGAGATCCTCTTTGTTCTTTGGTGTGGGTCTTTTAGATACGCTTGCCAACGAACTGCATGGCAGGTCAACATATGTCTGGTCAAGCATGTGGTACCCAAGCGGGAGATGTTTTGGCCACGCGAGATACGCTTGAGACATATGTTGCAAATAGCAGCGGTGCGATCTGATGCACTCGTCTCAAAAAAGGCCCACACCAAAGAACTTTTTGAATAACGCGCAGAGACTGCAGCGCCCTGCACATGTGGAGCTTTGGGGTGTGATGCAGTCAATGTGCTGCCCTTAGGCTGGCCCCTGGAGGGCATCCTGCCTCGTTGGTGATGTGCCGCCGCCTCCTCCTCCTCCTCCTCCTCCTCCTCCTCCTCTCTCCTATCAGGCACCCACGTTGAGTCAGTGACCTCATCATCCCCTCCCTCCTCATCACTGGAGCAAACCTGGCAGTATGCTGCAGCTGGGGGAGCATGACTGCCAGATTGCTGTCCTTCTTGGGCACCCCCTCTGTCCGTGCTCATGTTACTGCCTTCATCGAGCTCAGTATCGTCATCAGAGCCTTCCAAACGCTGGGCATCCTCCTGGAGCATGTACCCAACACTGTGGTCAAACAGTTCGAGGGAATCCTCATGAGGACATGGTGGAGCTAGGGAAGGAGTCACTGATGACATTGAGCTGAGGGAAGAGGCCGCTGCTTTGCCAGACAAAGCACCCTGGGCATGGGTGAGAGAGGATGAGGAGGATGAGGACGGCTTGGTCATCCACTCGACCAAGTCTTCCGCATGTTGCGGCTCAACACGGCCAGCTGCCGAAAAAAAGGCCAAGCGTGTCCCATGGCCACGTGCTGATGAGGATGCACCGTCTCCACGACCAGCACTAGACACAGAGCCTGCTTGCCCTCTCTTATTGGCTTTTGACTGTCTGCCTCTCCTTCTTGGCCTTCCAGACATACTAATGGCCTGTAGCTGCACTAAGCTGGGATAGAACACCTGTAATTTTCTTCAGGTAGCTTTATATACTGTAACCAGACAAGCCTGCCTGTCAGTAGGAAGATAACAGGAACGGATCTAGCTGAACACTGTGAGCAGGACGCACTGTACTAAATGTAAATAGTCTAGCTGCCTGACCGTGGTACTAATAGGATCAAATAGAACACCTGTAATTTTCTTCAGGTAGCTTTATATACTGTAACCAGACAAGCCTGCCTGTCAGTAGGAAGATAACAGGAACGGATCTAGCTGTACACTGTGAGCAGGACGCACTGTACTAAATGTAAATAGTCTAGCTGCCTGACCGTGGTACTAATAGGATCAAATAGAACACCTGTAATTTTCTTCAGGTAGCTTTATATACTGTAACCAGACAAGCCTGCCTGTCAGTAGGAAGATAACAGGAACGGATCTAGCTGAACACTGTGAGCAGGACGCACTGTACTAAATGTAAATAGTCTAGCTGCCTGACCGTGGTACTAATAGGATCAAATAGAACACCTGTAATTTTCTTCAGGTAGCTTTATATACTGTAACCAGACAAGCCTGCCTGTCAGTAGGAAGATAACAGGAACGGATCTAGCTGAACACTGTGAGCAGGACGCACTGTACTAAATGTAAATAGTCTAGAAGATAACAGGAACGGATCTAGCTGAACACTGTGAGCAGGACGCACTGCACTAAATGTAAATAGTCTAGAAGATAACAGGAACGGATCTAGCTGAACACTGTGAGCAGGACGCACTGCACTAAATGTAAATAGTCTAGAAGATAACAGGAACGGATCTAGCTGAACACTGTGAGCAGGACGCACTGCACTAAATGTAAATAGCAGGAACGGATCTAGCTGAACACTGTGAGCAGGACGCACTGCACTAAATGTAAATAGTCTAGAAGATAACAGGAACGGATCTAGCTGAACACTGTGAGCAGGACGCACTGCACTAAATGTAAATAGCAGGAACGGCTCTAGCTGAACACTGTGAGCAGGACGCACTGCACTAAATGTAAATAGCAGGAACGGATCTAGCTGAACACTGTGAGCAGGACGCACTGCACTAAATGTAAATAACAGGAACGGATCTAGCTGAACACTGTGAGCAGGACGCACTGCACTAAATGTAAATAGTCTAGAAGATAACAGGAACGGATCTAGCTGAACACTGTGAGCAGGACGCACTGCACTAAATGTAAATAGCAGGAACGGATCTAGCTGAACACTGTGAGCAGGACGCACTGCACTAAATGTAAATAGCAGGAACGGATCTAGCTGAACACTGTGAGCAGGACGCACTGCACTAAATGTAAATAACAGGAACGGATCTAGCTGAACACTGTGAGCAGGACGCACTGCACTAAATGTAAATAGCAGGAACGGATCTAGCTGAACACTGTGAGCAGGACGCACTGCACTAAATGTAAATTGCAGGAACGGATCTAGCTGAACACTGTGAGCAGGACGCACTGCACTAAATGTAAATAGTCTAGAAGATAACAGGAACGGATCTAGCTGAACACTGTGAGCAGGACGCACTGCACTAAATGTAAATAGCAGGAACGGATCTAGCTGAACACTGTGAGCAGGACGCACTGCATTAAATGTAAATAGTCTAGATAGAAGATAACAGGAACGGATCTAGCTAAACTGAATACAGTGTATATATATATATGCAACACCTGGGATGCATATATATATACACAATACACTGTAAGTGCAGCTAACTGACTGACTGTTCTGCCTAATCTATCTAACTCAAATCAAATGACACTGTCTCTCTCTCTCTCTATCTCTCAGCACACCGGAACACACACTACACAGGGCCGCCGTGCAGGCGGCCTTATATAGTGTGGGGTGTGTACTAAATCCCCTGAGCCATAATTGGCCAAAGCCACCCTGGCTTTGGCCAATTACAGCTCTCTCTACTGACGGCGCTGTGATTGGCCAAGCATGCGGGTCATAGTGCATGCTTGGCCAATCATCAGCCAGCAATGCACTGCGATGCCGCAGTGAATTATGGGCCGTGACGCGCCACACGAATTTAGCGCGAACGGCCCATATCGTTCGCAATTCGGCGAACGGGCGAACAGCCGATGTTCGAGTCGAACATGGGTTCGACTCGAACACGAAGCTCATCCCTATTCACAAGTATGGGCCCGATGTTCGAGTCGAACGTAAGATCGACTCGAACATCGGGTGTTCACCTGTTTCCGAATAGCGAACAATTTGGGGTGTTCACGGCAAATTCGAAAGCCGCAGAACACCCTTTGAAAGTTTATGGGAGAAATCAAAAGTGCTAATTTTAATGGCTTATATGCATGGTATTGTCTTAAAAAGTGTTTGGGGACCTGGGTCCTGCCCCAGGGGACATGTATCAATGCAAAAAAAAAATTTTAAAACGGGAGCAGTGATTTTAATAATGCTTAAAGTGAAACAATAAAATTGTAATATTCCTTTAAATATCGTACCTGGGGGGTGCCTATAGTATGCCTGTAAAGTGGCGCATGTTTCCTGTGTTTAGAACAGTCCAAGAGCAAAATGACATTTCTAAAGGAAAAAAAGTCATTTAAAAGTACTCGCGGCTATAATGAATTGTCAGTCCCGGCAATACACATAAAAGTTCATTGATAAAAATGGCATGGGATTCCCCCACAGGGGAACCCCGAACCAAAATTAAAAGGCCTGGTATGGATATTAAGGGGAACCCTGCGCCAAAATAAAAAAAAATGGCGTGGGGGTCCCCCTCAAAATCCATACCAGACCCTTCAGGTCTGGTATGGATTTTAAGGGGAACCCCATGCCAAAATTTTTTAAAAAATAGCGTGGGGTCCCCCCAAAAATCCATACCAGACCCTTATCCGAGCATGCAGGAAAAGAGGGGGGGACGAGGGAGCGCCCCCCTCCTGAACTGTACCAGGACACATGCCCTCAACTTTAGGAGGGTGTTTTGGGGTAGCCCCCCAAAGCACCTTGTCCCCATGTTGATGTTGATGGGGAGAAGGGCCTCATCCCCACAACCCTTGCCCAGTGGTTGTGGGGGTCTGCGGGCGGGGGCTTATCGGAATCTGGAAGCCCCCTTTAACAAGGGGACCCCCAGATCCCAACCTCCCCTGTGTGAAATGGTAACGGGGTACAAATTTACCCCTACCATTTCACAAAAAATGTGTGAAAATGGTAAAAAAAAAAGACAATACACGCCTTGGGAAAAGTCCTTTATTAAAAAAATTAAAAAATAAAACTGTCCCACGAAGTCTTGTTCTTCTTCTCTCGCTCTGACGGACCGAAAAAGAAAAAAAAAAGCCGCAAGCCGCCTATGATCTGCCTCCCTGGGAGGCACCCACTGTAATGACGGGCCTCTCAGGTGACAGTTCTTTTATAATTGAGGGTGGGGCCACACAATGATGTTGCCGGGTGACCCCACCCCCCTTTGACGCATGAGAACATCCCTATTGCTTTCCCGTAGTGTCAGAAGGGGCGGGGTCACTCGGTTACGATGAGTGACCCCGCCCCCCGACGCTACGGGAAAGCCATAGGGATGTCCCCGTGCGTCAGAAGGGGGCAGGGTCACCTGGCAACATCATTGTGTGGCACCACCCTCAGTTATAAAAGAGCTGTCACTTGAGAGGTCGGTCATTACGGCGGGTGCCTACCATGGAGGCAGATCGTAGGCGGCGTGTGGCTTTTTTTTTTTTTTTTCGGTACGTCAGAGCGAGAGAAGAAGAAGAAGAAGACTTCGTGGGACAGTTTTATTTTTTAATTTTTTTAATAAAGGACCTGTCCCAAGGCGTGTATTGTCTTTTTTTTACCATTTTCACACATTTTTTGTGAAATGGTAGAGGTACATTTGTACCCCGTTACCATTTCACACAGGGGGGTGGGATCTGGGGGTCCCCTTGTTAAAGGGGGCTTCCAGATTCTGATAAGCCCCCCGCCCGCAGACCCCCACAACCATCGGGCAAGGGTTGTGGGGATGAGGCACGTCTCCCCATCAACATGAGGAAAAGGTGCTTTGAAGGGCTACCCCAAAGCACCCTACCCATGTTGAGGGCATGTGGCCTGGTACGGTTCAGGAGGGGGGGCGCTCTCTTGTCCCCCCTCTTTTCCTGTGGCCTGCCAGGTTGCGTGCTCAGATAACGGTCTGGTATGGATTTTTAGGGGGACCCCACGCCATTTCTTTTTTTAATTTTGACGTGGGATTCCCCTTAAAATCCATACCAAACCTGAAGGGCCTGGTATGGAATTTGGGGGGACCCCCACGCATTTTTTTTTTAAATTTTGGTTTGGGGTTCCCCTGTGGGGGAATCCCATGCCGTTTTTATCAATGAACTTTTATGTGTATTGCCGGGACCGACTATTCATTATAGCCGCGAGTACTTTTAAATTACTTTTTTCCTTTAAAAATGTAATTTTGCTCTCGGACTGTTCTAAACACGGGAAACATGCGTCACTTTACAGGCATACTCTAGACACCCCCCAGGTAAGAAATTTAAAGGAATATTACACTTTTATTACTTCACTTTAAACAGTATTAAAATCACTGCTCCCGAAAAAACTGCCGTTTTTAAAACTTTTTTTGCATTGATACTTGTCCCCTGGGGCAGGACCCAGGTCCCCAAATACTTTTTAAGACAATAACTTGCATATAAGCCTTTAAAATTGGCACTTTTGATTTTTCATGTTCGTGCCCCATAGACTTTAACGGTGTTCATGTGTTCGAACAAATTTTTTGCCGGTTCGCATGTTCTGCTGCGAGCCGAACCGGGGGGTGTTCGGCTCATCCCTATTCACAAGCTCTGGGTTGGTCCCCCACTTTTCTCATGATCATCCTTACCCCATGAGCCGAAACCTTCCATGCAGCTCCAGACTGAGGGTGATTAATGGTAATTTTTGTATTTCGTTCATTTGCGAATAATCGCTCCCAGAGTTGTCTCCTTCTCACCAAGCCTCTTGCTGATTGTCTTGTAGCCCATTCCAGCCTTGTGCATGTCTACAATCTTGTCCCTCACATCCATTGACAGCGCTTTCTTCTTGCCCATGATTAGGGATGAGCTTCGTGTTCGAGTCGAACCCATGTTCGACTCGAACATCGGCTGTTCGATCGTTCGCCGAATTGCGAACGTTATGGGCCGTTCGCGCTAAATTCGTGTGGCGCGTCACGGCCCATAATTCACTGCGGCATCGCAGTGCATTGCTGGCTGATGATTGGCCAAGCATGCACTATGACCCGCATGCTTGGCCAATCACAGCGCTGTCAGTAGAGAGAGCTGTAATTGGCCAAAGCCAGGGTGGCTTTGGCCAATTACGGCTCAGGGCATTTAGTACACACCCCACACTATATAAGGCCGCCTGCACGGCGGCCCTGTGTAGTGTGTGTTCCGGTGTGCTGAGAGATAGAGAGAGAGAGAGACAGTGTCATTTGATTTGAGTTAGATAGATTAGGCAGAACAGTCAGTCAGTTAGCTGCACTTACAGTGTATTGTGTATATATATGCATCCCAGGTGTTGCATATATATATATACACTGTATTCAGTTTAGCTAGATCCGTTCCTGTTATCTTCTATCTAGACTATTTACATTTAATGCAGTGCGTCCTGCTCACAGTGTTCAGCTAGATCCGTTCCTGTTAAATTCCTACTGACCGGCAGGCTTGTCTGGTTACAGTATATAAAGCTACCTGAAGAAAATTACAGGTGTTCTATTTGATCCTATTAGTACCACGGTCAGGCAGCTAGACTATTTACATTTAGTACAGTGTGTCCTGCTCACAGTGTTCAGCTAGATCCGTTCCTGTTATCTTCCTACTGACAGGCAGGCTTGTCTGGTTACAGTATATAAAGCTACCTGAAGAAAATTACAGGTGTTCTATTTGATCCTATTAGTACCACGGTCAGGCAGCTAGACTATTTACATTTAGTACAGTGTGTCCTGCTCACAGTGTTCAGCTAGATCCGTTCCTGTTATCTTCCTACTGACAGGCAGGCTTGTCTGGTTACAGTATATAAAGCTACCTGAAGAAAATTACAGGTGTTCTATTTGATCCTATTAGTACCACGGTCAGGCAGCTAGACTATTTACATTTAGTACAGTGCGTCCTGCTCACAGTGTACAGCTAGATCCGTTCCTGTTATCTTCCTACTGACAGGCAGGCTTGTCTGGTTACAGTATATAAAGCTACCTGAAGAAAATTACAGGTGTTCTATTTGATCCTATTAGTACCACGGTCAGGCAGCTAGACTATTTACATTTAGTACAGTGCGTCCTGCTCACAGTGTACAGCTAGATCCGTTCCTGTTATCTTCCTACTGACAGGCAGGCTTGTCTGGTTACAGTATATAAAGCTACCTGAAGAAAATTACAGGTGTTCTATTTGATCCTATTAGTACCACGGTCAGGCAGCTAGACTATTTACATTTAGTACAGTGCGTCCTGCTCACAGTGTTCAGCTAGATCCGTTCCTGTTATCTTCCTACTGACAGGCAGGCTTGTCTGGTTACAGTATATAAAGCTACTTGAAGAAAATTACAGGTGTTCTATCCCAGCTTAGTGCAGCTACAGGCCATTAGTATGTCTGGAAGGCCAAGAAGGAGAGGCAGACAGTCACAAGCCAATAAGAGAGGGCAAGCAGGCTCTGTGTCTAGTGCTGGTCGTGGAGACGGTGCATCCTCATCAGCACGTGGCCATGGGACACGCTTGGCCTTTTTTTCGGCAGCTGGCCATGTTGAGCCGCAACATGCGGAAGACTTGGTCGAGTGGATGACCAAGCCGTCCTCATCCTCCTCATCCTCTCTCACCCATGCCCAGGGTGCTTTGTCTGGCAAAGCAGCGGCCTCTTCCCTCAGCTCAATGTCATCAGTGACTCCTTCCCTAGCTCCACCATGTCCTCATGAGGATTCCCTCGAACTGTTTGACCACAGTGTTGGGTACATGCTCCAGGAGGATGCCCAGCGTTTGGAAGGCTCTGATGACGATACTGAGCTCGATGAAGGCAGTAACATGAGCACGGACAGAGGGGGTGCCCAAGAAGGACAGCAATCTGGCAGTCATGCTCCCCCTGCTGCAGCATACTGCCAGGTTTGCTCCAGTGATGAGGAGGGAGGGGATGATGAGGTCACTGACTCAACGTGGGTGCCTGATAGGAGAGAGGAGGAGGAGGAGGAGGAGGAGGAGGAGGAGGAGGAGGAGGAGGCGGCAGCACATCACCAACGAGGCAGGATGCCCTCCAGGGGCCAGCCTAAGGGCAGCACATTGACTGCATCACACCCCAAAGCTCCACATGTGCAGGGCGCTGCAGTCTCTGCGCGTTATTCAAAAAGTTCTTTGGTGTGGGCCTTTTTTGAGACGAGTGCATCAGATCGCACCGCTGCTATTTGCAACATATGTCTCAAGCGTATCTCGCGTGGCCAAAATATCTCCCGCTTGGGTACCACATGCTTGACCAGACATATGTTGACCTGCCATGCAGTTCGTTGGCAAGCGTATCTAAAAGACCCACACCAAAGAACAAAGAGGATCTCTCCTTGCTCCTCATCAGCTGAGATTTCCAACCCCACTAGACCTTCAGTCCTCTCTGAGACCTACAGTGAGAGGAATGAAGGTGTAGAATTAGGTGTGTCACAGCCAAGTACTTGTGGGCAATCTGCTTTTGGTACACCGACGTCAGATTGTACCAGGCAAATTTCCCTGCCCCAGCTGCTGCACCGCCGAAAGAAGTTTGCTCCCAGCCATCCACATGCCCAGCGGTTGAATGCTAGCTTGGCAAAATTGCTAGCACTTCAACTGCTGCCTTTTCAGTTGGTAGACTCTGCCCCCTTCCGTGAGTTTGTGGAATGTGCGGTTCCTCAGTGGCAGGTACCCAAACGCCACTTTTTCTCACGGAAGGCGATTCCGGCTCTCTACCGGCATGTGGAAGGCAATGTCCATGCCTCGCTGGACAGGGCGGTCAGCGGTAAGGTGCATATTACCGCTGACTCATGGTCCAGCAGGCATGGACAGGGACGTTACCTAAGTTTCACGGCGCATTGGGTGACTCTGCTGGCAGCTGGGAAGGATGCAGGACAAGGTGCAGTAGTGTTGGAGGTTGTTCCGCCACCACGCCTCCAAAATGCTGATTGTGACACACCTCTCTCCTCCACCCCCTCCTCTTCTTCTTCCTCCATGGCCTCTTCCTCGGAACCAGCGGTGCTCCGTAGGCGTTCAAGGGGCTACGCAAGTACGCAGGCCAAAAGATGCCATGCGGTGCTTGAGCTGGTGTGCTTGGGGGACAGGAGCCACACTGGGGCAGAGGTTCTGTCAGCTCTGCAGGGGCAGGTTCAGAGGTGGTTGACGCCACGCCAACTTAAGGCAGGAATGGTGGTTTGCGACAATGGCACCAACCTCCTCTCTGCCCTCCGACAGGGACAAATGACCCATGTGCCCTGTTTGGCTCACGTCCTTAACTTGGTGGTGCAGCGGTTCTTGGGCAGGTACCCGGGCTTACAGGATGTCCTGAGGCAGGCCAGGAAAGTCTGTGTGCATTTCCGCCGGTCATATAATGCCAGTGCTCGGCTGACGGACCTCCAAAAGGAGTTTAACCTGCCCAAGAACCGCCTAATCTGTGACATGCCCACCAGGTGGAACTCAACGTTGGCCATGCTGCAGCGGCTGCACACGCAGCAGAGGGCCATCAATGAGTACCTGTGCGACTATGGCACCAGGACAGGGTCAGGGGAGCTTGGTTTTTTTTCCCCACGCCAGTGGGCCATGATCAGGGATGCATGCACTGTCCTGTCACCATTCGAGGAGGCCACGAGGATGGTGAGCAGTGACAGTGCATGCATCAGTGACACTGTCCCCCTTGTCCACCTGTTGGAGCACACGCTGCGTGGAATAATGGACAGGGCACTTGAGGCAGAACAGAGGCAGGAAGAGGAGGACTTCCTTAGCTCTCAAGGCCCCCTTTATCCAGACAGTGTTCCTGCGTGCCCGCCGATCACACAGGAAGAGGACGAGGAGGAAGAGGAGGAGGAGGAAGATTGTGTCAGTATGGAGGTGGAGCCTGGCACTCAGCATCAGCAGCAGTCTTTAAGGGATCAGTCCCAAGAAACACATGGACTTGTACGTGGCTGGGAGGAGGTGGCTGCGGACCATGTCGTTCTTAGTGACCCAGAGGACTCCGGACCGAATGCCTCAGCAAACCTACGCTGCATGGCCTCCCTGATCCTGCAAAGCCTGCGTAAGGATCCTCGTATTCGTGGTATCAAGGAGAAGGACCAATACTGGCTGGCAACCCTCCTTGATCCACGTTACAAGGGTAAGGTTGCGGACCTTATCTTGCCATCGCAGAGGGAGCAGAGGATGAAACATCTTCGGGAGGCCTTGCAGAAAGGTCTGTGCAACGCGTTCCCAGAGACTGGGAGGTTACAAACTCCTGTTTCTGGACAACGTGTTGCTGAGGCTTCGGTCAGTCAAAGAAGGAGCGGTGGAGAAGGTGGCCGTCTGACCGATGCGTTCAGACAATTTTTTGGTCCGCAGCCCCAAGGTATGATCGGTTCCAGCAACCATCGCCAGCGTCTGTTTTACATGGTGCAGGAATACCTAGGGGCAAGATCAGACTTGGACACCTTTCCCACCGAAAATCCTCTGGGTTACTGGGTCTTGAGGATGGATCACTGGCCAGAGCTTGCACAGTATGCAATTGAGCTACTGGCCTGTCCTGCATCCAGCGTTCTTTCGGAACGCACATTCAGTGCTGCTGGAGGCGTGGTAACCGATCACAGGGTGCGTCTGTCCACCGACTCGGTCGATCGGCTGACCTTCATAAAAATGAATGAGTCTTGGATCACCACCAGCTACCAAGCACCTGATGCTGATGTAACCGAATAATTTTTTTTGAAATCTCAGATCCCTTCAAAGACTGCCTATGCTGATGCTGAGTGACTATCCCTGAGTAATTATCCTCTTCCTCCTCAATCATCACGCTGATAGCTTGTAAGAACATTTTTGGTTCTGGGCGCCACCACCAGTGCCTAAGGCACAATTTTTCAGCCCCTGTTTAACAGGGGCGTGTAATTACAATTTTTGATGTAATACTTTGCAGCAGGGCTCGTTCCTGCATTCCAACTAGAGTGTCTGTGAGGGGTTGCAGTGTTGTGGCACCAGCACCAGTGCCTAGGGCCCAATTTTTCTGCCCCTGTCTAACAGGGGCGTGTAATTACAATTTTTGATGCAATACTTTGCAGCAGGGCTCGTTCCTGCGTTCCAACTAGAGTGTCTGTGAGGGGTTGCAGTGTTGTGGCACCAGCACCAGTGCCTAAGGCCCAATTTTTCTGCCCCTGTCTAACAGGGGCGTGTAATTACAATTTTTGATGCAATACTTTGCAGTAGGGCTCGTTCCTGCGTTCCAACTAGAGTGTCTGTGAGGGGTTGCAGTGTTGTGGCACCAGCACCAGTGCCTAAGGCCCAATTTTTCTGCCCCTGTCTAACAGGGGCGTGTAATTACAATTTTTGAAGCAATCATTTGCAGCAGGGCTCGTTCCTGCGTTCCAACTAGAGTGTCTGTGAGGGGTTGCAGTGTTGTGGCACCAGCACCAGTGCCTAAGGCCCAATTTTTCTGCCCCTGTCTAACAGGGGCGTGTAATTACAATTTTTGAAGCAATAATTTGCAGCAGGGCTCGTTCCTGCGTTCCAACTAGAGTGTCTGTGAGGGGTTGCAGTGTTGTGGCACCAGCACCAGTGCCTAAGGCCTAATTTTTCAGCTGCTGTTCAACAGGGGCATGTAATTACAATTCTTGATCTAATATTTCACAGCAGGGCCCTGTGAGGGCTTACAGTGTTGTGGCCACAGCAACACCTAAGGCCCAAATTTCTGCTGAGTATATAGGGCAGGACCCTACTTTCAAACATCTAACTTACAAACGACTCCTACTTGCAAACGGAAGGAGACAACAGGAAGTGAGATGAAATCTACCCCTAGGAAGGGAAATTCTCTCCTGTAAGAGTTAATATGGGAAAACAAGTTCTCCTTTCCACTGATGCTTTCCAATCCTTGTTCCACAAAAAAACCCAAATTTTCAAAAAACATTTTTCATTGGGACAAAAAAGTGAGGTGAAATCTTCTGAAGAGGAGGAAAGACAGCAAAACAAATGTCACAGGGGTGATAACCCTTCCCTATGTTTTCCAAAAAGCTTAGAAAAGATTTTTTGGCTGGAGCTAAACACGTTAAAAATGTTCAAAATTACAAACAGATTCTACTTAACAACAAACCTACAGTCCCTGTCTTGTTTGCACCGCCTGTATACTGCTGTTCAGAGTATATAGGGCCTGGTGGCCCCACACCTTTCCTTATTTTAATTTGGGTGCGGGGTTCCCCTTAATATCCATACAAGACCCAAAGGGACTGGTAATGGACTGGGGGGTACCCATGCCGTTTGTCTCACTGATTTTCATCCATATTGCCATGACCCGACATGACATTAAACCCGCAAGCAGTTTTAAATGAGATTTTTTCCTTTAAAAATGACATTTGGTGCAGGGACTGTTCTAAACATGGGAAACACGCGTCACTTTACAGGCATACTATAGACACCCCCCAGGTACGATATTTAAAGGAATATTTCACTTTTTTTTTTTTACTTTAAGCATCATTAAAATCACTGCTCCCGAAAAAACGGCCGTTTTTAAAAGTTTTTTTTGCATTGATACATGTCCCCTGGGGTAGGACCCGGGTCCCCAAACCCTTTTTAGGACAATACCATGCAAATTAGCCTTTAAAATGAGCACTTTTGATTTCGAACGTTCGAGTCCCATAGACGTCAATGGGGTTCTAACGTTCGTGCGAACTTTCGGTCCGTTCGCGGGTTCTGGTGCGAACCGAACCGGGGGGTGTTCGGCTCATCCCTACCCATGATGATGAGGTTTGAATGGAAGAAAGAGATTCTGTGGACAGGTGTCTTTTGTACACATAACAAGTTGTCGTTAGGAGTACCTTCTTAAATTTACAGGACTAACCTGTGTACCACATGAGCGCATACTGTAGCCCGTCTGTGGGAGCCAGAATTATTGTTGGTTGGTAGGGGATCAAATACTTATTTTACTCACTGAACTGCAACTCCATTTATAAAATTTGTATCATGTGTTTTTTCTGGATTTTTGGTTGATAATCTGTCTCTTATCATTTAAAATACACCTATGATAAAAATTATAGACCCTTCATTTCTTTGTAAGTGGGCAAACTTACAAAATCTGCAGTGGATCAAATAATTATTTTCCCCACTGTATATAATTATATATATATTTTAACTACATTGTATTTATTTTCCTATGTTTTTGCATCATACATCCCTGTGTGTTTAAATTCTTTGCTGCACTTTTGGCAATGAGTTTCTTGCTGGCAGCAAAGTAAATTGGCAATCACATTATTTTTCCTAAAGTGAGTTCCCCAGCTGTCAACAGATGTGCGTGCTTTATCCTCCTAGGACACAGTTTTTGGATCCTGCTCACAGTATACACAAGTATTCACAATAAGATGGGAAGGGCTACAAATACTCCTCAGGCATAATACTACTGTGTATTTTTACCTTTCTTTGATATCTACTATTTTCTGACAACTTAAAGGCTAGGGCTATTTTTTTTTTAAAACAAAAAAGAAAAATAGGCTATACCCAGTGTGTTAAAAAAAACACTGTGCAGTATCACAGTATTGGCCTTAGTTTAACAACCTAACCTTTAGGCCATGAGGGGTATCCCCAAAGCCTGCCAGAGAAACTCCCACTGAGGTGATTAGCTTGTCCTTCCCAAATTCTGGGACACTCTGGCCATTAGGAGCTTGTCCAAGTGAGCCCTTCTGTGTACAAAACCCACACTTCCTTGTTTGGATCATGCTCAGTCTTAGGATGCTGAGAGCAAGCTCCTAGATGGCCAACGTTTGGGAGATTTCAGGTCTTCAGGAGCTCACTCCCAGCATCCTAAGAGTGAGCATGCTTCCTTGTTCCAAATGAGGAAGCATGAGTTTGAAACACAGAAGCACTCACTTGGACAAGCTCCTAATGGCCAAAGAATCCTGGGAGATTTCTGCCAGGCTTTGGGGATGTCCCACATGACCTACTGGTAAGACTAATACTGCAATACTGCACAGGATTTTTTTTTTACACATGAGGGCACCTTAGGGTTGCCACCCCATCCCTTTAAAACCAAACACATATTTATTACACAAGTTCTAGGGCTAATTTAATGCAGATAAGGAACTAACTGGATTTAATTACCACCTTAACCACTTGCCAACCGCCGCACGCTGATATACGTCAGCACAATGGCAGCAGTTGGCAAATGGGAGTTCCAGAGGATGGGAGCCTCTCCCATCCACTGGAACTCCCTGCCCCTGTATATCCGATCAGCTCCTAACCTGTTCACCTTTAGGAGTTTACGGAAGCCTATCCCACACCCACCTAACAACTGTCCCCGAGCCACCCCCGTCTCTGACGTCAATTCCAGGTCAAGCTCTCGGTGTCCCCGGCTCGCTTTGCCGGGAAAGAATGTTTTGCAATGCAATCTGCATTGCAAAACATTCAGTCGAATACAGGAGAGACATGCAGGGTCTTTTAGACCCTGTATATCTCAATAAAAAGAGCATGTCACCTAAAAAATCATCATATAGGGGACTGTTTGTCCCCTATGTGATGAAAAAAAAAGGTTAAGAAAAAATAATAAAGTTACACCCAAGCACATAAAATGGCCGAATGTAAATGCATGCGTCGGGGCACCTATGCGTGAAAACGTTGTGAGAGCAATAATTCTAACACAAGACCTCTTCTGTAACACTAAACTGATACCTACAGTGGGGCTTTTGAAGCGTCCCCTATAGAAAATATAGGGTACTGAAGTTTGGTGCACAAAAATTTATGGTTTGACATGTTGGGTATCTATTTACTCGGGGCAACCTTGTCTCTAGGGTGTCTGCTTTCAGAAAATATATAATATTTGTGGGTTTTGTGTAATGTTCAGGCCTAAAATAATTTTTTAAATGTGTGCAAAATAAATAATAATTTATTAGCAGCCCCTTTATTTCTCTTCTGATCAGTGTAAAACAAATCTACACTTTGCCCATTCAGGTTTGCTTGAGGCTGGGTTTACACCATTGTGAATTGGATGTGGGATCCCACATCCAATTCGCAATAACAGGAGATTTTGACCGGCTCTCTATGGAGCCAATTCATATATGTCCGCAGCGGGTCCAGTCTGTGTGCGTCTTTTGGTCCATTTCAGGTCTGAATTCAGCCCAAAATTCGGGCTGAAATCAGGCCTGAAACAGTGAACCAGGACGCACCGGACCCGTGTTGTGAGCCGCATGCGGCTCTTATGTGAACCGAGCCTTAATGTCCTACTCCCAGCAGCCCCTCTCTTTTCTTGGCCGACACTTTGTTCACCTGTTGGAAAAAAAATACCTGGTGATTTGGGTATGCAGAAATAAGTGACTAATTTCCCATCATCTCATATATGATCAATGGTGATTGGCCCAACGTTGTCACATGGAGGTGGAGAGAGAGAGTCCTCTGACCGGATTAACAGAAAGCTTTTGTATAATTTATTTCTATTTTACTATAAACCAAGGATTTGTATCTGCCTACTTCTCCAGATTCTACTATAATATGGTACACAATCTAATAAAGCTTCCAGAATTGATGAAGGTGGCTCAGAACTTAAAAACAGTAATACTGGAGAAACAAAGACCCAAAGTGCTACAGTAAGTGCTATGTTTTTGCTTTTACTAAATATGCTCAGACTACGATGAGCACTGTGATGACAGGGTTTCTTTAAAAAATATTGTAATGTTTTGTAAATAAGATTATATGAAATGACTATATTTTTATCTATTATGTGAGAAAAATGGGTGGCCCATAGCCGATTGGTAAAGGTCGACCCTTTGCTTCTGCTGCCTACAGGCTCTGGCCTTATGCCGCATACACACGACCGGACTTTCCTTCAGAATAGACTCCGACGGTCTTTCCGACGGAGTTCCGCTGAAACGGACTTGCCTACACACGATGACACCAATAGTGTCATAAGTCCAATAGTTTAGAACGCGATGACGTACGACGGGACTAGAAAAAAGAAGTTCAATAGCCAGTAGTCAATAGCTGCCCTTGCGTCACTTTTGGTCCATCATAATAGCATACAGACGAGCGGTTTTCCTGATAGGAACTGATTCCGTCAGAAAGATTTGAAACATGTTCTATTTCTAGGTCCATCAGAGTTTTAGAAAGAAAAAGTCCGATGAAGCCCACACACGATCGGAATGTCCGACGGAATGATTCGGTCGGACCTTTTCTGCCAGAAAGTCCGGTCGTGTGTACACGGCATTAGTTGCCAAATTGGGCTCTGACTAGTCATGCAGTCATTCCATCTGCCCCTTGAACGTGCACCTCTGCATAGCAGGGAGCTATTTTATTTTAAAGCAGAGCTCATTGCAGATATAAAGGACACAAATAAATGGAGCTATGCCATCATTAACACATAATTATTTTTTTTTCCTAACAGTGTAAGTATCTGAATTTGACTTGGTATCAGCCTCTTGAAGTCCTTATACAGCAGAGCACAGAGAGGGGAAGTCAGAAGCAGCACAAACAACCAATCAGGTGTATTGCGGTGCAAGAAGCTTGATAGAAAGAGAGTATGGAGTGACAAGGAGATTAACTAATCACTATGCTGGTTCACGTTTCACTGTCCAGTAATAGGGTGAGGATGGGGCGGAGACCAGTTCAATAAAACTTACAGGTCTGCTCCTGAATAGACAGTAAAAGAAGAAGCATTACAGTGATGAGCACATCTCTCCAAAGCTCAGTTTTCTCCTGCTGTCAGCATGTAGAACTGCCTTACAGCGTGTTCAATCTATATTAAATCACCATTCAGTGATATGCTGAAAACTTAATGCATTGTGGGGAAACTAAATATATAATAAAGTGAAAACTTGCAGCGCTCACCCTCCTACTCCTGTATAGACTCCTAATCATTATGATCATGTTTGCAATTTATTAATTTTTTTCACTATAATTACTTTAATTAAGAGTCCGTAAAGGGAGTAGGAGGGTGAGCACTGCAAGTTTTCACTTTATTTCACTGTGCAGCGGGTTGTTAAGTCAGTTCCTGCCTAGGCCTAGAGTCTAATTATTAGCGATGGTGGATCTGACAACCCAGTAACCATCCCTCTGGTTCACCATTTTTTCAAGTTCCTCACTACAGATGGCCTAAGTCCATGTTGGGAGTCATGTACTTACCTGAGAGGTCTCTCTGTTCTCAGAGGTTGAAGGCTTAGTTCACAGGGGATCCTGCTGGACATCTAAGGCCCAAGAGACATGGAAGCCCATGTTGCCAGCCTATTGCACTCAGGGCAACCTTTCCTACCACCACTAGTTCATCTCTCTGTCACTCTGCTTTCTCCTCCGATCATGCTTCTTGTGCATAAACTTTACTGATTGGCTACTCTGCAAGAGAGGGCTGTGCTGTGTGGCAGAGCTGCATAAACTTTAGGATTGGCTGGACATAAATACAAGCTATTTAGCAAGTGAAACAGCTCCCATATTTGCATTTCATCAGTGTATTTAGCTTTTTTGGAGTTTAGTTTTCACTGCTTACAGTGGTTCTAAAGGCTGTTATTATATAAGTTTTTTTTTACCTTCTATCATTCTATGCATGAAGCTTTCCCCTTAACCCCCCCTCCACCCCACATACTTACCTGAGCCTGATCTTGATTCAGCAATGTGCACGAGAGGTGCTGCTTTCCCGGGTCTCTCTCTCCTCATTAAATGAGACACAGCAGTGGCTCCTGGTGCTGCCTATCACAGCCAGTGAGGAGGGAGCCGCAGACACACAGAGGAGGCTCAGGATCAAGCACAAGAGTGCCCTCAGAATGAGCTGTTTGCTTTGAGGGCACTCAGCAGGGGGGAGGGGCCAGGATCGCCGGCAGGGGTATCGAGAAGAGGAGGATCAGGGGTGTTCTGTGCAAAACCAGAGCAGAGCAGGTAAGTATGACATGAGCAGTAAATGAGCAATGTACAGATTCTTCTTTATTATAGGATCTACATATATTGCTCATTCATATCTCTAGATCTGTCAATGAATATGTAATAAAGCATGAGAAAAATTACACAATAAGCAATCATAATGGTGTTTTAAAGGTCAGTATTTCCCCTTCCTATGTCCTATGATATACTTAATTAAAAACCATTTTGATTCAGGAACAGAACTATTTTATCTCCCGCCTAATGACTGCCACTCACAACTGATCATTTCTGGCATTAGAACAATTTCCTGTGACCCCTTATTATGCAACAGGAAAAATCTCTTCTACATTCCTCCTGATAGTTGTTCTCAGAGTCTGCTCAACACTTCCGTTCCACATTTAAAGTTTAGCAAAGTTCCTTCATTTCCTGCCCTGAGTTTCCTCAATCAGCAGTGTATTCCAATCAAAATCAGTGCCATTCTGTGGCTGCCAGGAGCTTGATAAGCATAGAGCGTCATTTCTCAATCAACGGATCCACAAGGGTACAAAAAAAGAGAACACTCTATGTATCACTGACTACTTTTCCAGTAAGTTTCATAGCTTGTATGTTCACTGCTGACACGGTCAAAGTGCTGAATCACAGAAATGTTACAAGATAATGACTCCAGCTGCAGTCAGTTTAAGGGTCAGTCCAGAAAAAAACTGATATTTGAGTTTAGCTCAGATGACTGCAGTTATTTCAAAAGATAGTCTCCCATATTTTGAGAGCATTAGAAGGACAGGAGCACCACACTAGTTTGTACAGTGCATCAAAAAGTTTATTTCACTTGAAAAGTCAACACATTTTTGGGGTTCAACATTCCTCAACCATCAGGGCTTATAGTATGTTAGTGGCTAGGAGAGATTTGAAGAAATGCAGTCCCGGACTGCAATTGTAGAGGCAGAGTGGACATGTACAAGAATGTAAGGGCGCCTGAGAAAGGAGCTGTTACATATCCACATATACAATTGCAGTCCAGAACAGCACATTTTCTAATTTCTTCAAATCCCTCTGCTCTGTGAAAAACCATCAAGCAAGTAAGTATAACACTTTTATTATAAAAAAACAAAAAACAAAACAAAAATAAAAACCTTTAGATACACAATAAATGAGGACATTCATGGGAGGAACAAAGGGTTCAGCAGAAACAAGACAAAAAACAAGGTTGTCCAAGGAGTCAGGCAGGGAACTGTCCAGCATCTCAGGTGGCACAGTGAGCCAGACACTGCAGAGGTTCCAAGTTCAGATCCCAATCCTGACAACCACACTTGTTGGTACAATCCATCAAAAAGTTTATTCCACATTAAAAGTCAACACATTTTGGGGGAATCAATCCTTTATCGAGGCTTATAGAATGCTAGTGGATAAGAGGGATTTAAATTTGGCCCTGGACATCAATTGTAGCGGCGGAGTGGATATGGGTTCAGAAATTAAACTTTACTCATGTTCTGCAAACCTGTCTTGAACCGAACCCAGATTTATTTGACTCATCTGTATGGTACATTATTTACCAGTCTGCTGTGTGGGCATTTGTGGAAAGAGGATTTAAAATGTATTCGAAATTAAGATTTTTAATTAAGCACAGATAGTTTTAAATGAATACAAAACTGGACAAAAATGCGTTTCTTGTTATATTTGCCTTAAGGCCTTCAAAGACCAGACACCAAGGTTGAGTCATGTCTTAACTCCCTCTGACACAGAAAGACTCTCTTTCTTGTATTTGGTTTAGTTTGTGGACGTGCGCAGGTAGAGCGTTCCTCTTACCTGTGAAGATGTTTCTAATAAGTTAGCCTATTCTGATGAATTGAAATGTTACATAAACAAAAGTGTTTTCCTAGGTAACAACCAACTGAACTGAAACCCAGGGCTGGTCATACCAAGGTCGACGGAAAGACCTCTGAACAATATGTTTCATTACATAAGGTTAAAATATTTTCCATGTATCACCATTTTTTTTGCCATGGCTGCATAAATATTGAGCGCAAAAACAATAAACGTTTGATACAGTGTGGAAATCTATCAAATAGTCCTGTCAGATCCTGCCTAGAGCAGTGACAGCTTTTGTCCTGACGTTGGGGGGACCTGACTGTTCTTTAGGCAGCGTATAAAGACAAACTGCACAGGCTTGCTGAGATTTATTTATTTTCCTGGAATGACAATAAATCTTTTGTCTTGGGAGCTGGGTGAGAATGTGGAGAGGCCGATGACAGAATCTGGACATTTTTCCACTAAGTAAGCAATGGGGATTTCTCTTCTACATTACTGCTTCTTATAGGGATGATCGGAGTAACTTGGAGTAAATTGATTTTGCAGCAAAATTACTAATTCTGCCACCATCCAAATAATTGTCAAAGGTAGCTTCAAATTTTGCCACGTGGACTGCTTAGGCAAGATTTGTGTGGAACAAATAATCACATGGTAGTAGACAATAGTAGGCATGTAGTGTAGTCTGGAGCACTGGCCAGAAGCTCACAGACAGCCTGTCCTACTGGAAACAACAGCAGCAATGGGAGGTGACGAGAACACGTCGTTCTGCCCTACGCGGCGTTTCGTGATAGAGTCACATCATCCAGGGGCCCCTGGATGATGTGACTCTATCATGAAACGCCGCATAGGGCAGAGCGACGTGTTCTCGTCACCTCCCATTGCTGCTGTTGTTTCCAGTAGGACAGGCTGTCTGTGAGCTTCCGGATGGCGCTCCAGACTACACTACATGCCTACTATTCTCTACTAACATGTGAGTTTAACTTTTTACTTATCCAATAAAGTCAATGATTTTACATTATATGGAGCCTTTTTTTCCTTCTATGACCGTATCTGCAATGCTGTGGGCTGATGTCTGAGTACCTGTCAGTGTGAACATCTTTAGCCTGACCCTGCAGTCTTTGATGTCCCATCTCGGTATAAGGTCTCTGATCCATTGGTCGTGGTTCAAAGCAGTATTAACAAACAGCTTTCTCTGATCCTCTGTAACGGGGGATCATGAGTTTCTGGTAAGCGGCCAGTCTTATTTTTACGGTGGTGGAGCAAGCACGCTTTTTTCTTCTCACAGCAAGAATTTATGTTTTTTGGAACTTTTTAAAGATACTTTCATATCACTTGGGTGATTTATTTTTTATACATGGACTTTTTATTATCACTTTGAACATTTTATTTTTGGATTAATTATTCATTTGACACGTGTTTTGTATATTATGTATACACTAAAGGGGAACTCTTCACTTAGTTCTAACTATTTGGTTTGGTGATGATGTGTATGATCACCAATCTGTTTTAGTGCGATTCAACCCCCCTTTTTTTTCTTATTTAATTTCACTGTGTTTGTGTTACATAGATGAATCGCGGCTATAATTGTTATTGTTTATGTATTTCACTGTAGCGCAGTTATTCCCCTCATTTTTCTTAAATAATCACATGGCTTTGTTTATAAATGTAGGGGTGGGTTTAGCATTAGGATTAATGTTAGAGTTTTGGCACAAGAACAGGTCCAAGATAGGTGAAAGGAGATCCCTTAGACCAGGGGCCTCCAAACTATGGCCCTCCAGTTGTTCAGGAACTGCAATTCCCATCATGCCTAGTCATGTCTGTGAATGTCAGAGTTTTAAAATGCCTCATGGGACATGTAGTTGCACAACAGCTGGAGGGCCGTAGTTTGGAGATCCCTGCCTTAGACCTTAGACCTCATTTAAAATCCATAGCTACTTTAAATACCACAATAATTGAATCTTCGCCATTGACTCCAAATTGTCTTTAAAGGCTAAGTTCACTTTTTTTTCTAAATTCCAGCTCCCCTATGTACCAATATAGCATTAATATACTTATTTTCAAAAATAAAACAGCTTTCCATTATTTCTACACAGGTTTACCTCAATCTCTTCGTAGCTGTTTAAACACACTGCTCAATTACTTCTTCTTTACTTCCTGGTCAGATTTTATATCATGACACAGGAAGGAGTTGACCAGCTGAGGGTAGATGATGCACGGGGGTGTGCTAATGAGATCAGCTGGTCAACTCCTTCCCTGTGTCATGACCTAAAATTTGACCAGGAAGTAAGGCAGAAGTAATCGAGCAGTGTGTTTAAATACATGGGATGGCGTTAGCATTAGGATTCATGTTAGAGTTTTGGCACAAGAAAAGGTCCAAGGAAGGTGAAAGGAGATCCCTTAGACTCCATTTAAAATCCATTGCATCATTAAAAGCCACATTAATTGAATCTTCCCCATTGACTCTAAATTGCATTTAAAGGCTAAGTTCACCTTTGTTCACCTTTTGACTCCAAATTGCATTTAAAGTTCCACTTTTTTTTTTCTAAATTCCAGCCCGCGCTATGTGCAATATAGCAATACAGTAGATGTAAACCCACTCTCATCATTTCTAAATTACTTCTGTAGTGCTGATCTATAAGGATAAACATCCCTCCTGCATGTATCCTACCTGTCAAATATATCCCCATTTAGCTGTTTGGAGCCCTGCAATGCTCAGGATTCTGTAGGCAGGTCTGTTGTCCGGGGCTCAGTGGGTGGAGTCATGATATCAGTAGACTTCCTGCCCACCTCTACACTCTCCTTGGCCAGGCATCGATATTTCTTACACTGAACTTCTGCTGGTCTCGTGGATTATTCCCCATGATCACTAACATCCAGTCAAAACCCAGGAAAGTCACTACATGACTTCAGCATGCCCAATCATGCTGAGGTGCGGAGCAGCCAATCCTGGGAGAGCTGTAGAAGAAAGGAGGGGGAATGTGAAGTACACAGAATGCCTCTCTCCCACTCTTGCATGAGATAAGGAAATCATCTGTTACTCACAGCAAGGGGGAAGAAACTAATACCTATTTCTCTGTGTGTCTGCTTTTATCTTACTGAAGAAAAATAAGAAGATTGCTCAGAGCTGGATTAACTCTTTGTGGCAAGACTGGGCACTGATAAAATGGCATCCTCTGCTGTAACAGATATGAGTCTTAATTAAATAAAAACAGCTTTCCATTATTTCTACACAGACTTACCTCACTCTCTTTGTAGCTGTTGAAACATACTGCTCGATTACTTCTGTCTTACTTTATGGTGAAACTTTAGGTCATGACACAGGAAGGAGTTGACCAGCTGATCTCATTAGCACACACCCCGCATCATCTACCCTCAGCTGGTCAACTCCTTCCTGTGTCATGACCTAGGAAGTAAGGCAGAAGTAATCAAGCAGTGTATTTATACAGTTATGAAGAGAGTTAGGTAAGCCACTGTAGAATTAATGGAAAGCTGTTTTATTTTTGCGCAATAAGTACATTAATGCAATTTTGGTACATAGGGGAGCTGGAATTTAGAAAAAAAAGTGAACAAAGGTGAACTTAGCCTTTAAACAGCAAAATTTCTGTGAAAAGTCCAGATTTTTACCAAAATTTTGGTGAAGCGAAAGCTCACAAAATCATTCTCTCCTTGTTCTTTCTGAATTTGCTGTGCTGCTGGCATCTATATTGATTTTGTTCCTGACATGGCCAATGAATAGATGCATAGACAATTTGCTAGATTTGATTCCTTTCAACTATAGAGGAGGGAAAGTCACATGGGAGGAGCATAGTTGCCAATGCTTTCTTGCAACATCAAGCTCTACAGGGGTCCCTTTGTGCATTCTGTCGTGATTTTTTTCTATTGGCTGCTCAAGCCCTGAAGAAAAGGGCGGCTTTTCCGCCCCAAAACACATTGGCTGTATTTTCATGCTCTTAACCATTAAATGTTTCAAGAAATCCTTCAAGGGAGATGAACCTTTGTACCTACCAATCCTCAGTATACATCCAAGAATTCTTGCAACAAATGAAAGAGATCTCAGTATGTCCCCTGCTATGGCAATGATATGCTGCCTCCTGTGTAGCGGAACACAGAGGGCACTTAGTGGAGGGTTGTGTGTGTGTGTGTGGGGGGGGGGGGGGGGGTTGTTCTTAAATCACTCCATTCCATAGTCAACATTTGTTTGGGATTTTAGGAGTTCCAGTAGTACTCAGAGGTTTGAAGTATGATGAGACAATTTATGGGACCTACTATTAATCAGAATTTTATCTACAATACAGTGTAGTTTTATAGTGTAGCATATTCTTCACATGTGAGATGATTTTAAGAAAATGTTGGACATAATTGCTTAATCACTTGGCCCTATCAATCACTTCTTTGCAAGATGGCAACTTTTCATAGAGGGAACTCTCTCTAACTCAGAAATCACACAACTTATTTCTTCATTTCAATATACAGATTGGTACCACAAAGCAATTCTCACCATCTCATTGGGCAGATTAAAAATGATCTAACTACACTTTCTCCTTGAATTAATATATAACCTTATACAAAAGGTAACAATTATTGAACTATTCTAAAAGGACTGTGTACATTTTTTTTCCCCTGGGTTAACCATATCTACTTAGATTTATTTGTTACAGTACTTTTAAAAAGTATTCATACCCCTTGAAATTTTCCACTTTTTGTCATGTTACAATCAAAAACATAAATGTATTTTATTATATTTTACTTGATAGACTAACACAAAGTGGTACATAATTGTGAAGTGGAAGGAAAAAGATAAATGATTTTCAAATTTTTTTATAAATAAATATGTGAAAAGTGTGGCGTGCATTTGTATTCAGCCCCCCTGAGTCAATACTTTGTAGAACCACCTTTCACTGCAATTACAGCTGCAAGTCTTTTTGGCTTTGCACAGCTTGAGAGTGACATTTTTGCCCATTCTTCTTTGCAAAATATCTCAAGCTCTGTCAGATTGGATGGAGAGCGTCTGTGAACAGCAATTTTCAAGTCTTGCTGCACATTCTCAATTGGATTCAGGTCTGGACTTTCACTGGGCCATTCTAACACATGAATATGCTTTGATCTAAACCATTCCACTGTAGCTCTGGCAGTATTTTTAGGGTCGTTGTCCTGCTGGAAGGTGAACCTCCGCCCCAGTCTCAAGTCTTTTGCATACTCTAACAGGTTTTCTTCTAAGATTGCCCTGTATTTGGCTCCATCCATCTCCCCATCAACTCTGACCAGCTTCTCTGTCCTTGCTGAAAAAAAGCTTCCCCACAACATGATGCTACCACCACCATGTTTCACGGTGGGTATGGTGTGTTCAGGGTGATGTGCAGTGTTAGTTTTCTGCCACAAATAGCGTTTTGCTTTTAGTCCAAAATGTTAAATTTTGGTCTCATCTGACCAGAGCACCTTCTTCCACGTGTTTGCTGTGTCCCCCACATAGCTTCTCGCAAACTACAAACGGGACTCCGTATGGCTTTCTTTCAATAATGGCTTTCTTCTTGTCACTCTTCCATAAAGGTCAGATTTGTGGAGTGCATGACTAATAGTTGTCCTGTGGACAGATCCTCCCACCAGAGCTGTGGATCTCTGCAGCTCCTCCAGAGTTACCATGGGTCTCTTGGCTGCTTCTCTGAATAATGCTCTCCTTGCCGAGCCTGTCGATTTATGTGGACAGCCATGTCTTGATAGGTTTGCAGTTGTGTCATACTCTTTCCATTTTCGGATGATGGGTTGAACAGTGCTCCGTGAGCTGTTCAAAGCTTGGGATATTTTTTTTTATAACCTAACCCTGCTTTAAACTTCTCCACAACTTTATCCCTGGCATGTCTGGTGTTTTCCTTGGCCTTCATGATGCTGTTTGTTCACTAAGGTTCTCTAACAAACCTCTGAGGGCTTCACAGAACAGCTGTATTTATACTGAGATTAAATTATACACAGGGAGACTCTACTTACTAGTTAGGTAACTTCTGAAGGCAATTGGTTCCGATAGATTTTAGTTAGAGGTTTCAGAGTAAAGGGGGCTGAATATAAATGCATGCCATACTTTTCAGATATTTATTTGTAAAAAAAATTGAAAACCATTCATAATTTTCCTTCCACGTCACAATTATGTGCCACTTTGTGTTGGTTTATCACAAAAAATCCCAATAAAATACATTTACGTTTTTGGTTGTAACATGACAAAATGTGGAAAATGTCAAGGGGTATGAAAACTTTTTCAAGGCACCGTATATCTTATTTTTCTTCAAGCTGTGTGACTTTAGTTTTTTTTTTTTTCTGTTCAAAAAAGCATCTTAATACAAATGCTTAATAGACAAAATCTTATGAGCATAGTGCTATCATTGGGGTATATTGTTCATCCATGCTTTGAGTGTAACACAGTTAGTAATCCTTCTGATATAAACTTTATATATACATTATTATATCAAGCTCAATGCTACAGGAAACACTGTAATTTGAAATAATAAAAGAAACCTTTTTTTTAATACCGGTATTTATAGAGTGCTTATTCTGACCGCTCTTGGGTACCTTTATTTTATTTAAATTAGATTTTGCAGATTTTTATTTTTGGTTATATTTTGTTCGTAAACTTATTTTGTAATGTTCTTGGAAAATAATAAAAAAAAGTATTAAAAAAAAAAAAAAAGAAAACATTACCAAAATTTTAATTGTTCATGGTTTTTACAGTTCCACTGGCTTGAAGTTTAATTTTACATTATTTGAATACCGATTTATAACTAGCTACTGCCAGCAATGGGCAAATCAGCTCCCCTAAACTGAGCCAATGCTTTGCCATATAGTATAATCATTGTAGCTTGATGACTTGGCTTCAGTGAAAACCACATGTTTAGACAATCAGAGATCCAGAAGCGCATTTCATGAAATCAAACTTTTTATTTGAACAAATTACAATCATAAAAATCATTTTAGGCAGAATTTTTGAATCCTGTATAACTCTGAGCATTCTAGAACTGTGAGTAATAATTCTAATTTCACATCTGTTGACTCTTTACATTTGTTGACCTCTATTGGAGTACCCTTGTGCTTTTATACATCTTTATACATACCTGTTTGCTGCATTTAGATACACATCAAACAAATCACTTCAGGTGGATCTTTGCTTTCACGCTCATCCACATGGACCATGGCCAAGACCAATTTGTCTTGCTAGCAGATAATTACCAAGAATATAAAAAATTTGCTGCAATAACGGACTGTGGGAAATTTTTAGTTTATTTAATTGTACAGGATACACATAAGAGCTCTATTGTATGCTGTCTATTAAACTAAGAAAAAAGTTTTGCATAGTCTGGTAGTGTGGTGAATCCTTCTTAATCTTGGTGCAGACCTTTTTTCTAGGTTTTTTTTTTGTTCTGGTTGTGATGCCATGTCTTTCAGCAGAAGGCAGATGCTAAATGCTGAGAAAAACAGTGCTGCCCTCTGCAGCATTTCACTGTAAGCCCAGGGACGCTCGAGGACTTATCTGTCAGAGACAGCCAGGATTCAAACATCATATAAGCAACCCCAACTGTGATTACTTAAATCTTGTTTTTCTATATTACCTGTGCTCTATTATCTACTATCATCACCAGCATATAAGACCTGATGGGGGATGTTTGATCACTCGAAACGCGTAGGACCTGACCTCTTGTTATGATCAATAAACGTTTACTGTACTTATTATTGATTTGTGCTCTCATAGTTTTATATATGCACTTCATCCTGGGATCACAGAAATTGATTGAATAATGCTGGATGGCAGAGTAGTAAATTCGGGAAAGTGCCAGAGAAAGGTTGAGAATTGCAATAAGAACTGCTTTTTTATTTCACAAACTGGGCTTTTTTGTAAGCTATAGTGGAGCTTATGTTCATTGTATTAGCTAGTGCTCTTGTAGGAAATTTAAGACGTACCACCTAGGTTGGAAAGAAGCAATATGTGAGGATATATACAGCTCTGTTCAGAAATCTACATGATAACAACTATTTAAATCCACAGTCTATGAGAGACACCACTGAAGTATAACATTAGGTGCTATGTATTCAGAACCAGAAGGATGGTGAAATAATGTCTAAGTACTGTTTATGGGGAACATGTTATTTAAGCCTCAGTGGCACATTCATGATCAGAGTGGAGAAGAAAATCAATCTTAAAAAAATCCTCATCAATGAGAAATTAATTCTCAGGATTGAATAATACACTTATAAAAAGGTATACTGCAGTCAAAATCAAATCAAGCATCCATCTAGATGTATAAAAGGAGTGCAACCTAAATTTTTCATCCAGGCATTGGTAGAGTGCATCAGTGAACTCCAAAGCAGTAGATTCTGTGTTGAGACCTTAGTGCTGGTATCTTACAGGGAAGGAAGGGTTGGTCTTTCATAGTACATAGTACATAATAGGTGAGGTTGAAAAAAGACACAAGTCCATCAAGTCCAACCTATGTGTGTGATTATATGTCAGTATTACATTGTATATCCCTGTATGTTGCGGTCGTTCAGGTGCTTATCTAATAGTTTATTGAAACTATCGATGTCCCCCCGATGGGACCACCGCCTGTGGAAGCGAATTCCACATCCTTGCCACACTTACAGTAAACCCTCTACGTAGTTTAAGGTTAAACCTCTTTTCTTCTAATTTTATCAAGTGGCCATGAGTCTTGCTAAACTGCCTTCCATGAAAAAGTTTTATCCCTACTGTGGGGTCACCAGTAGGGATGAACGTAAGTTTGAACCAAACATCGGGTGTTTGCCCGTTCACCGAACAGCAAATTTTATGGGGCATTCGCAGCAAATTAGAGCGCTCCATAATGCACTGCAAGACCGCAGTGCATTGCTGTATGATGATTGGCCAAAGCATACAACTGACCTGCATGCTTTGGCCAATCACAGCAAGCTCCTCAGCGAGAGCCATAATTGGCCAAAGGCAGGGTGCCTTTGGCCAATCATGGCTCAAGGGGACTAAGTCCACGCCCCACACTATATAAGGCTGCTTACACAGCGCCTGTATAGTGTGTTATAGTGGACGGGAGGTTAGTTAGTTAGTGGCAGTGTATTTGATATATATAAATATATACAGTCAGACTAATATATATATATATATATATATATATATATATATATATATATATATATATATATATATATATATAGCTAGATCTATCTATCTATCTATCTATCTATCTATCTATCTATCTATCTATCTATCTATCTATCTATCTATCTATATATACTCTGCATTCAGCGTAGCCTATATATACAGTGTAAACTCTATATTCAGTCAGTACAGGCAATGTATTTGAAATATATATAGTCAGACTAGTATATATATATATATATATATATATATATATATATATATATATATACTCTGCATTCAGCATAGCCTATGTATACAGTGCATTTGGCGGTGTACAGTTTCTAATGCAGTGCAGGCAGTGTACACAGTATATAATACAGTGTGTACAGCTTCAAATACACTTCAGGCGGTGTACACAGTATATAATACAGTGTAGTGCGGTGTTAAAAAAAATGTCCGGAAGGCCTCCAAGGAGAGGCAGATGCTAACAGGCCACTAAAAGAGGGCAAGCAGCCTCAGAAATAATATTTAACAGCAGGGACCATTCCTGCACCCAACAAGAGTAATTGTGAGGGGTTACAGTGTTCGAGCACCACCAACACCTAAGGCCCAATTTTTCAGCAGAGTTTATAGTGCAGTCCGTATAGTATATATACTGCAGTTCAGAGTATATAGTGCAGTCCATATAGTATATATACTGCAGGTCAGAGTATATAGTGCACTCAGCGTAGTATATATAATGCAGTGCAGGATATATAGTGCAATGTACAATAAATAATATAGTGTATTGAAGTGGTTAAGGGAAGCCCTATGACAGAATTAAGAAAAAAACAGCATGGGTTCCCCCCGTCCATACCAGGCCCTTTGGGTCTGGTATGGATTGCGGGGGGGGGACCCCCACGTCATTTAAAAAAAAAAAAAATTGACATGGAGTTCACTTTAATATCCATACCAGACCCGAAGGGTCTGGTGTTTTTTTAAATGATTCTATATGTATATTGCCGGGATCTGGCAATACATTACAGCTGTTGCAATTTTAAATGATTTTTTTTTCCTTTAGAAATGTCATTTTGCTGTGGTACTTTTCTAAACATGGGAAAATGTGCTACTTTACAGGCAGACTACCTGTACCTGTGAAATACCCCCAATTTTTTTTTAAAAAGCTAATTTTTTTCTCAGTTTAGACCGATATGTATTCTTCTACATATTTTTGGTCATAAAAATTGCAATACGTGTATATTGATTGGTTTGTGCAAAAGTTATAGCGTCTACAAGATAGGGGATAGATTTATGGCATTTTTATTATTTTTTTTTTTTTTTTACTAGTAATGGCGGCGATCTGCGATTTTTATTGTGACTGCGACATTATGGTGGACACATCGGACACTTTTGACACATTTTTGGGATGAATGACAATTACACAGCGATCAGTGCTATAAAAATGCACTGATTACTGTATAAATGTCACTGTCAGGGAAGGGTTTAACACTAGGGGGCGATCAAGGGGTTAACTGTGTTCCCTGACTGTGTGTTCTAACTGTAGGGGGAGGGGACTGACTATAGGAGATGACAGATCGTGGTTCCTAGCTATTAGGAACTCACGATCTGCATTTCCTCTCAGAACAGAACAGGGATTTGCATGTTTACACACACATGTCCCTGTTCTGCCTCTCGTGCCCGCAATCGCTAATGGCCGGTCACGAGCATCAGCACCCCTGAGTGCAGCGGGCACGCGCCGCCTGCTATCCCGCTTAAAGGAGCCGACATATAGCGATGACGGCTCGCGGGATTGTGCCGAACTGCCGCAGTATAATGACGGCGGCTGGTCGGCAAGTGGTTAAAGGAATATTTAATTTTTATTGTTTCACTTCAAGCATTCTTAAAATCACTGCTCCTGAAAAAACGGCCATTTAAAAAAAAATTTTTTGCATTGATACATGTCTCCTGGGGCAGTACCCGGGTCCCCAAACACTTTTTATGGCAATAACTTGCATATAAGCCTTTAAAATTAGCACTTTTGATTTTTCACGTTCGTGTCCCATAGACTTTAACAGTGTTCGCATGTTCGCACAAATTTTTTGTCTGTTCGCAAGTTTTGGTGCAAACCGAACCGGGGTGGATGTTCGAATCATCCCTATTCACCAGTACGGTATTTGTAAATTGAAATGATATCTCCTCTCAAGCGTCTCTTCTCCAGAGAGAATAAATTCAGTGCTCGCAACCTTCCTTCATAACTAATATCCTCCAGACCCATTTACAGTACATCCTTCCTGAGGACTGGTGCCCAGAACTGGACAGCATACTCCAGGTGAGGCCAGACCAGAGTCTTGTAGAGCGGGAGAATTATCGTTTTATCTCTGGAGTTGATCCCCTTTTTAATGCATGCCAATATTCTGTTTGCTTTGTTATCAGCAGCTTGGCATTGCATGCCATTGCTGAGCCTATCATCTACTAGGACCCCCAGGTCCTTTTCCATCCTAGATTCCCCCAGAGGTTCTCCCCCCAGTGTATAGATTGCATTCAAATTTTTGCCACCCAAATGCATTATTTTACATTTTTCTACATTAAACCTCATTTGCCATGTAGTCGCCCACCCCATTAATTTGTTCAGATCTTCTTGCAAGGTTTCCACATCCTGCGGAGAAGTTATTACCTTGCTTAGCTTAGTATCGTCCGCAAATACAGATATTGAACTGTTTACCCCATCCTCCATGTCATTTATGAACAAATTAAATAGGATTGGTCCCAGCACAAAACCCTGGGGGACCCCACTACCCACCCCTGACCATTCCGAGTATTCTCCATTTATCACCACCCTCTCAACTCCACCTTATAGCCAGTTTTCAATCCATGTACTCACCCTATGGTCCATGCCAACGGACCTTACTTTGTACAGTAAACGTTTATGGGGAACTGTGTCAAATGCTCTTGCATACAGAACTCTATTAATTGGTAAGTGAGTATGCAAACAAGAGGTTAGTGTTATATTACAGAAGTGGTGATTGTTTGGACTACAGGAAAGGTTATAATTTGGGTTACAGAGAGAATTACATTTACCCTAACCAGCCAAACTCGATCCATGTGTACCCAACTTAAGGGCTCATTCATACTAGTGGTTCACACTAGTGGTGGAGGAATGGTAAAACCCCATGGTTGAGGCAATGGGGCCACTCTGCAAGCGTGCAGTAACGGCCTGCAATGTACATGGTTGTGGCATGCTAGTGCAGGGTTTAAAGGTAAGGAGACGATATAATGCTTCCTCACCGCCTGTCAAATGCTGTCTGAAGAGTGATTTGAATATGTATTTCTCTTCAGAGACCAAAGCAATTGTGAACGAGTGCGATCACACAGAAGGTGTTTTTCTGAAACCTAGCAGGTATCCAAGTTTTGGTGAATGCAGAAGAAGTAAGTGGGGAGAAAGCAGGTTTCTCAACTATACTACTTTCTTGCATGGAGGCAGGTTGAAGTTCCGGCTCTGTCCCAATTGAGAAGCTAAAAGTTAAGTGTGTTCCTGGGCTCTCTGGTGGGCTTTGTTGGATCTTGCCCACTGGTTCCGTGTGATATAAAAGGAACGGGGAGTCCGCACCCAGGTGAGAGAGAGAGAGCCTGAGCCTAAGAAAGAGAAGAGAACAAGGAAAGTCATTAGTCATATGGGGCCCAGAAATTAGGGGAATGGAATGCTGTCATCCTGTCATCAGAATCTGGAGGACTAGACAATTGCTGAAATTAGTTTTTAACTCTCCATGGACTCATCCAATTATGAACCTTTTCCAGTGGCGGCTGGTGTTAAACTTTTTAGGGGGGCGGCAAACAAACCCTCCCCCAAGGTTCGCAATCACCCCTCCAGATTCCGAAGCAGAATCCCTGCACGGCCTGGATTTAACAGGGCTCTGGATAAATGGAGAGGATTCCCCAGAGTCGCTAGTGTCAGTGTGAGGGGGCAACTCTGCATGTCTGTCGGTTGGGACAACGGAGGATGTGTGTGTGTCTGAAGGGCTGCCCCTAGATGTTCGGTGACCGGCGGCGCAGGATGTCTCCTGCTGCCATTTTGTTGAAGATCTGTATGATGGGAAAGTAATGGGAGAGTTTGATTACCGACGGCGGAGCATGATGGTGTCTTTTCATGCCACAGAGTAGGGCGGGCGGTCTGCAAGTCGGGGAGCAGTGGGGCGGTGCTAGCAGGTCATCAGGAGGCTCTGTGAATCTGGTGTTCCCTGAGAGAAGAGCAGAGCTTTAGAGCTATGCGGCCATGTTCTTCAGCTGTCAGCACGCCCCCCTCCCCAATAGTGAATATTGATTTGCTAGTGTCACAAGTGGGTGGGTTTGGGGTGCAGTGCTCTGTTCCCCGAGCCCAATCTTTTTCAAGCCAATTATAGCCTCAGGCTCTAATCATGTGCTTGAGGAAAAAAAAACTTATAGAAAGCTATAAGTGTGGCGTCCCACATGCAACCCAGCATTCAAACTAGGCGGGGGCGCCCCTGCGCTCCTTATGGACTGACCGCCACTGACCTATTCTAAGCAGATATGCTGGAACAACCACAGGCCCATAGTTAATTACTAGGGACGTTAGGGGAATGTCTGTATTTTCTTCCGAACTGTTGCTTGTTAATGTAATCATGTTACGATGCCTTAAGTAAAGCTTTTGAACCTTTGTCCTCGCCTGGTCTGAAGTTACTAAAGGGGTGTAATATAAGTAACTGGCACATATAGTCTACAGTCGGGTCACTAAACACATTGGGGTATGAAGACATCAGTACAAAAGTTAATACAGTGTGAAGACACAAGTGGTTACCAAGGGTAATGAAGGGTTCTCTAGCAGCCTGCCATAAACCACTTCAATACCGGGCACTTATACACCTTCCTGCCCAGACCAATTTTCAGCTTTCACTGCTGTCGCAGTTTGAATGACAATTGCGCGGTCATACAACACTGTACCCAAACTAAATTTTTATCATTTTGTTCCCACAAATAGATCTTTCTTTTGGTGGTATTTGATCACCTCTGCAGTTTTTATTTTTTGCTAAACAAATAAAAAAAGACCGAAAATTTTGAAAAAGCTAAAAGTTTTGCTTTTGTTACTGTTAAAAATTTTTGTAAAAAAGTTTTCTCTTTCTCTGATGGGCACTGATAAGGCGGCACTGACAGGCACTGATAAGGCAGCACCGATGAGGTGGCACCAATGAGCGGGCACTGATGATGGGCACTGATATACGGCACTGATGGGCACTTTTAGGCAGCACTGATGGGTGGCACTGATATGCAGCACTGATGGGCATTGATAGGCGGCACTGATGGGCACGCATGGGTGGCACTGGGTGGCACTGATAGGCGACACTGATGGGCACTCAGAGGCTGAAAAGATGGGTTCTTATGGGTGGCACTGATGGGCACTGATAGGCAGCACTGATGGGCACTGATAGGCGGCACTGCTGGGCACTGATGGCACTGATACATGGCACTGATGGGCACTGATACATGGCACTGATATGAGGCACTGATAGACATCCCTGGTGGCACTGGCAGTGGTAGGCATTGTGAGTGGGCACTGATTATTGATTGGCAGCTGCCTGGGCACAGATTAGTATTTCCCTAGGAGTCTAGGGGGCATACCTGGTGGTCCAGTGTGGATGGCTTCCCTGGTGGTCCTGGACAGCTTCCCTGGTGGTCCTGGGTGGGATCCGAGGGGGGCTGTGCTGATAAACAATCAGCACAGACCCCCCCCCTGTCAGGAGAGCAGCTGATCGGCTCTCCTCTACTTGCGTCTGTCAGACGCGAGTGAGGAAAAGCCGATCACCGGCTCTTCCGATTTACATCGTGATCAGCCGTGATTGGACACGGCTGATCACGTGGTAAAGAGTCTCCGTCAGAGACTCTTTACCTAGATCGGTGTTGAGGAGTGTCAGACTGAAACACCGCAACAACGATTGCCGCGATGTGCGCCCCGGGGGCGCGCAACGACTCAATATCCTGAGGACATCATATGACGTCCAGTCGGGGTATTGAAACCACTTTGACGCCGTCATTCTGCTATATGGCGGGCGGCAAGTGGTTAAGCGAGTACATGTGGCAGGTAAGATAGCCTCATTCGTCCGTGTTCCATCTCCTATAGCAATGGAAGCAGGTCTGTACTGCCGTGGCCCTTATCCTGTACACAGAAAAGAGTGAAGTGAAGTCAAGTGCATCCATACAGCCCATGCTAGGTGCATGACAGGATCCCATACCGTTACTGGAAATGAGTTTGTTCATGTCTGTCATCTACCAGGTTGTGAGCGTGGCTTAGGTAAAGGTACCCTATGTGTATAGTAGTGACCCTGTACAAGGGCCTGGCATAGTTAGATTGGTCCAGACAGCCTTCCCAAGAGTGATCCTGATGCCAGAGATGCATCCACCTCCAGACCCCCAGTGAAGATCCTACGGCCAAACTGAGACCAGCTAACAGGGATGGCCTCTGGGTCGAGCTGCCGCCCTGAAAAGCATCTATGGAACCTGAACCCACCAGGGTGAGACAATAAAGCCCCCACGCGATTATTCTGGAAGAGCTGCCACCTCTTGCAATTCCCAAGATACCTTCAGAAGATCATCCGGACAGCACCAGAATCACCATCCTGAATTCTATGCTGCTGGGCATCTAGATTCCTCCTCTACTAGAGTACTCTCCACTCGATACTGACCTAATGGGATCTCTTGGGAGAGGCTGACATTCGATCTGGATTAGGATTTACCACAGTCCCCAAAACCCATAGTTGCCAACAGTCCCGATTTTCCCGGGACAATCCCGATTTTGGGACCCTTGTCCCGATTTAATTTTGTCCCGAGTGTTTTCCCGAATTTTTGGGTTTGTCCCGAGAAAATCGTGAGTGTTTTTGTAAAAAATGGCAACGGCTCCACAAAATGGCCGCCGTTGCCTCCACGAGTCAGTCACAAAGTTCCCCTTGTGTTCAGTGCAGGGGAGAGGGGCAGCCAATCCGCTTCTCTCTTCAGTGTACAAATAGAAAATTCTATTGTACACTGAAGCCTATTGGCTGGAGGGATTGGCAACCCCTCCCCGCTCTACACTGCACACAAGGAAGACGTGATCAGCCTCCACTGCCATCACCCTCCGCCCCCGTGTGTCCAACGGAGCTCTGAGGAATAGTGGGAGTGACGGGAGGGAAGAAGGGAGGCTTTCATCTGGCTGTTCAGGAGTTGTCTGACCTGTGAGTAGTGGCCTGTCAGTGTAGTGGGGGAGAAGAGGGATAGGGGGAGGGGTGTACTCAGTACACTTCTCAAAGGCTGAGGTCCAGCATGGATGGACTGGGGCTCCGCTGGCTGGGGACATTGATGGTCCTGGCTCCCCTCTTGCACACCATGTTACCACCATACCTGATTCCCCCCTCCCCCCGTGTCACCACCATACCTGATTCCCCCCTCCCCCCTGTGTCACCAACATACCTGATTCCCCCCCTCCCTCCTGTGTCACCACCATACCTGATTCCCCCCCTCCCCCCTGTGTCACCAACATACCTGCACCCCCCTCTCCCCCCTGTGTCACCAACATACCTGCACCCCCCTCTCCCCCCCGTGTCACCACCATACCTGATTCCCCCCTTCCCCCTTTGTCACCAACATACCTGCACCCCCCTCTCCCCCCTGTGTCACTACTATACCTGATTCCCCCCTCCCCCCTGTGTCACCAACATACCTGCACCCCCCTCTCCCCCCGTGTCACCACCATACCTGATTCCCCCCTCCCCCTGTGTTACCAACATACCTGCACCCCCCTCTCCCCCCTGTGTCACCACCATACCTGATTCCCCCCCTCCCCCCTGTGTCACCAACATACCTGCACCCCCCTCTCCCCCCGTGTCACCACCATACCTGATTCCCCCCCTCCCCCCTGTGTCACCACCATACCTGATTCCCCCCCTCCCCCCTGTGTCACCACCATACCTGATTCCCCCCCTCCCCCCTGTGTCACCAACATACCTGCACCCCCCTCTCCCCCCCGTGTCACCACCATACCTGATTCCCCCCCTCCCCCCTGTGTCACCAACATACCTGCACCCCCCTCTCCCCCCCGTGTCACCACCATACCTGATTCCCCCCCTCCCCCCTGTGTTACCAACATACCTGCACCCCCCTCTCCCCCCCGTGTCACCACCATACCTGATTCCCCCCCTCCCCCCTGTGTCACCAACATACCTGCACCCCCCTCTCCCCCCCCGTGTCACCACCATACCTGATTCCCCCCTCCCCCCTGTGTCACCAACATACCTGCACCCCCCTCTCCCCCCTGTGTCACCACCATACCTGATTCCCCCCCTCCCCCCTGTGTCACCAACATACCTGCACCCCCCTCTCCCCCCCGTGTCACCACCATACCTGATTCCCCCCTCCCCCCTGTGTCACCAACATACCTGCACCCCCCTCTCCCCCCTGTGTCACCACCATACCTGATTCCCCCCCTCCCCCCTGTGTCACCAACATACCTGCACCCCCCTCTCCCCCCCGTGTCACCACCATACCTGATTCCCCCCCTCCCCCCTGTGTCACCACCATACCTGATTCCCCCCCTCCCCCCTGTGTCACCAACATACCTGCACCCCCCTCTCCCCCCCGTGTCACCACCATACCTGATTCCCCCCCTCCCCCCTGTGTCACCAACATACCTGCACCCCCCTCTCCCCCCTGTGTCACCACCATACCTGATTCCCCCCCTCCCCCCTGTGTCACCAACATACCTGCACCCCCCTCTCCCCCCCGTGTCACCACCATACCTGATTCCCCCCTCCCCCCTGTGTCACCAACATACCTGCACCCCCCTCTCCCCCCCCGTGTCACCACCATACCGGATTCCCCCCTCCCCCTGTGTCACCAACATACCTGCACCCCCCTCTCCCCCCTGTGTCACCACCATACCTGATTCCCCCCCTCCCCCCTGTGTCACCAACATACCTGCACTCCCCCCTGTGTCACCACCATACCTGCATCCCCCTCTCCCCCCCTGTGTCACCACCATACCTGCACCCCCCTCTCCCCCCCTGTGTCACCACCATACCTGCACCCCCCTCTCCCCCCCTGTGTCACCACCATACCTGCACCCCCCTCTCCCCCCCTGTGCCACCACCATACCTGCACCCCCCTCTCCCCCCTCTGTCACCACCATACCTGCACCCCCCTCTCCCCCCCTGTGTCACCACCATACCTGCACCCCCTTCTCCCCCCTCTGCTGGGGGCACCTTATGTAAGGACAGACTCTGCTGGGGGAACCTGATGGCATCTGGTGGCAGGCGATGTGGCAGGTGACACGCACAGGGGTCCCACTGATTCTGCATTATGGTGAGTTGAATGATTTCATTATTTATATTACAATGTAATAATAGTAATAATGCGCTTCAATCATCCTGACATTATAACAACCATGGTGCCGGGATGATTGAAGTGCTAACACCAGGTGTTTGGAGTATCTTTATCTGCTGATTGTTAAACTCTGGAATACACATTGCTATTATGGTGTAGGATCTGGGTCTGCTGTTCCTCCATCCCTCTACCCCCCTTTCCCTCTGCATCCCTCATTCATCTCAGACTCTAACCACACCCCATTTAGCCACGCCCATGTAAGCCACGCCCACTATTTCACGTAAACCACGCCCATTTTTTATCGCATTTTTCCCTTTTTCTATACCACGCCTGCAAACGCATGCCCCGCCCCCTAATTATAGGCTGACTCCGCCTACAGCCAAAAAAAGTGTCCCGAATTTTTTTTTCCCAATGTTGGCAACTATGAAAACCTCAGTCTCCTTCACCTGAGTAGTTGGTGGAATTCTCAGGGCACAAATTCCTGCAGATGCCTACTTACCGCAGGGTCAAGTACATTTTCAAGCCAGGATCACCCAGCTAGCCCAACTCTAAAGTTACATGGAGAAGTACATCATGCGGGTGTACGGCCGTGTGTTTCAGTATGTCCTGGAGGAATTATTCCAAGAACTGGAGGAAGGACAACCCGAATTATACAGCAAAGCTGTATGGGAGAAGCTCAGCGTAATGGAGAACATGCATGCCTGGCAGAAGGTAGCTATCTACCAAGCACACAAACTACACCTTTTTCTTTTCCAAATCTGCTGTGGTCTGGATTGTGGATAAACATTTAGAGAAAGTAAAACCCCCCTAAAGAAACATTTTTAAAGTCGTTCTAGCACAGTGAAACATTGTAGTGCTCCATGTTTTATAATATATGTTAGGTTAGTTCTTAACTGTCTTTTAATATTACTTAACTTCGAGCCAAAAAGAACATATGAGAGCATAATAATGAAATATTACAAACAGAGGTGCAGCTTGTAACATTTTTCTCCTGCAACCTTCTATTTGAAATTATTCTCTTTATTTTTCATAAGGGCATAAATTTAGCAGAGAGATTATGTGCTATCTCTAGCTTGAGTGGAAGTAAATATCGAAAGATAAGAAGGGAATAGATGTATATCACAATCCCTTACATTGTTCCTTGTGCTTGTTCTTATTACATTGGAAAATTTGTTCAGAAACTTGGACGGAATCCCACCGAGCTGACTGCTTGGATACACAAAATTTGGCAGCTTACAGGCTCTTGGCTCCATACATGACATTTTGCAGTAGTGAACTCAAATCACTTAAACTCTTCTCATTTTTGTGAGAGCTTTAAAGAAAAATGCTGGGCAAATTTATAAAAATACCCTTTCATTTATGTATTCATTCCTACAAAAGCCAAAAAATAATTGTTCAACTAAGCTTGTGTAGTCACCTAAAAGTTGACTTTATCTTTAGTAAAGTTTTATCCTCAGTTTTATCTGAAAGTTGAAATCAGGCTTCTGTTGGAATTGTTGGCTCTGTTTGTTGTTATTGGGAGAGGGAGCTATTTAAAGTACATTTACTGCCTTTTAAAACCAATTAAGATAGAATTCCAGTTAAAATTAATAAGATGAAAGTGAATAGCACTTTCATCTTGTTAATTTGGTTTTAATAGCCCATTAAAACCAGCTTTTGCTGCAATATTCAACTTCAATCCAGAGTTTTTTCCCCACAGTACTTATTTTCTGCCACTAGATATCCTTAGTACAATAGCTGGTATCATTCAACCCACTTTGTGTGAGCCCAGATAGTTCTGTACCTGCCCCACCCTGTGAAGTAGCACAGTGATAAACTAATTTCTCTGTGACTCTGCTTTGTCCTCTTATCAGCATGTAGCTTCCCTTTGTGGCAGGTTTTTAAAGCAGAGCTGCACCCAAAAGGGGAAGCTCCACTTGTTTGCACCCTCCCCCCCTCCAGTGCCACATTTGACACTTTTTGGGGGGGAGAGGGTAGCGGGTACCTGGTTCTGACATGTAACCGCTCCCACTTCCGGCTCAGAACGCTGCAGCGTCTCCTTCTCCCGCAGTCTTCTGGGACACATCACAGGTCCCAGAAGACTACGGGACCATTCAGAAGGCACAGCGCGACTCGCGCATGCACAGTTGGAATCAGGCTGTGAAGCCAAAAGGCTTCACTTTCTGTTTCCCCTACTAGAGATGTCGGCACCTGGACATCACAGGATCCCTGGACAAGTAAGTGTCCAGTATTTGTAGCTGCTGACTTTACATTTTTTCTGAAAGAGCCTGGAGCTCCTCTTTAAGCCAAATCCCACGCTGAGGTCTAGAGTCTGATTTTAAGTGATGGCAGGTCTAAGTCTTGAATAACCATCCCTCAGGTTTACCACTTTCCTCACTACAGACAGCACTAATGCCATGTTGGGAATCACATACTTAAGCACTTGGGAGGCCTCTCTATCCACCATGGTTCCAGTGCTAGTCCACAGGAGGTTCCACCAAACACCTAAGACATGGAAGACATGAAGGCTACTTGGCAACCTCTGAGCAGGACAATCCAAAAAAGAAGCCTCACGAAATTGACCGAGGGCAAAACCGGGCAAACAGTGCAACCAGTGGTGCCTGCAAAAACTACAACAGACATCCTTCAGGATGTATACAGGAGGGTCCTAACACCCAGTTACAAGCATGCTTCTTGTCAATACATGAACAGATTGGCCCTTGTATTGCTTCCTCCTCTCTCACCCCAGCCCTGCTGTGCAGGGACTGCAAGAGGCTGATACCAGGGCAAATTCAGGTACTTATTTAAAAATAATACATGTACTGATCTATGAATGATTACAAAGCTGCAATAATCTTGCTTACCTGCCTAGAGTTCAGCTTTAAAATGACTACAGCAGTAGACTTTTGCAGACATAAATGCATTTACATGCTTTCAGATGTCTGTACCACCACTTATGCCGCGTACACACGGTCGGACTTTTCGTCTACAAAAGTCCGACAGCCTGTCCGACAGACTTCCTGCGGACTTTCGGCGGACTTGCAGCAGACTTTCTAACGAACGGACTTGCCTACACACGACCACACAAAAGTCCGACGGATTCGTACGTGATGACGTACACCGGACTAAAATAAGGAAGTTCATAGCCAGTAGCCAATAGCTGCCCTAGCATGGGTTTTTGTCCGTCGGACTAGCACACAGACGAGCGGATTTCGGGGTCCGTCGTAGTTACGACGTAAAGATTTGAAGCATGTTTCAAATCTAAAGTCCGTCGGATTTGAGGCTGAAAAAGTCTGCTGAAAGTCCGGAGAAGCCCACACACGATCGGATTACCAGCCAGCTTTAGTCCGTCGGCGTCCGTTGGACTTTTGTAGACGAAAAGTCCGACCGTGTGTACGCGGCATTAGGACACAACCCAAATCCCTCAATACTCTCTTATGCAAGAGTTCCTGACCCCCACTCATGTCTCCTGAATCTTAATAGCCAGTAAGTCTCCCGCATTATAGTGTTAAGCCAAAAGATGAAACAAAAAAAGCCAAAAGGAATGTGCAGTGGATGGAAGAGGACAGGCCTGTCCTTATCACCAACAAGAAGTACGACTTTGGATTGCTAAGGTCAGTTTATTCGGTTTTAGCAGGTGACAGGTATAATTAAAGTTGGTTTTAAAAGAAACAGAGCTCTGGGTTGATGTCATCAGTGTCTAGTGAGCACAGCAAAAGTGATTACAACAGTATGCATTCTACATCACGAGCCATTTTATAGGTTTAAACCACTGTTATGTATGTGTTTCAAGTACACTGTATTACCAAAAGTATTGGGTCACCTGCCTTTACACGCATATGAACTTTAATGGCATCCCAGTCTTAGTCTGTAAGGTTCAATATTGAGTCGGCCCACCCTTTGCAGCTATAACAGCTTCAATTCTTCTGGGAAGGCTGTCCATAAGGTTTAGGAGTGTGTTTATGGGAATGTTTGACCATTCTTCCAGAAGCGCAGTTGTGAGGTCAGGCACTGATGTTGGACGAGAAGGCCTGGCTCACAGTCTCTGCTCTAAATCCTCCCACAGGTGTTTTATCAGGTTAAGGTCAGGCCAGTCAAGTTTCTCAACCCCAAACTTGCTCATCCACACTATATTGCCAAAAGTTTTGGGCCACCGTTCCAAATCATTTGGTGGAGGGGGGATTATGGTGTGGAGTTGTTTTTCAGGGGTTGGGCTTGGCCCCTTAGTTCCAATGAAGGAAACTTTTAAGGTGTCAGCATACCAAAACATAATGGACAATTTCATGCTCCCAACTTTGTGGGAACAATTTGGGGATGGCCCTTCCTGTTCCAACATGACTGTGCACCAGTGCACAAAGCAAGGTCCATAAAGACGTGGATGAGCGAGTTTGGGATGGTGGTCTGGTGGAACGTGACTGGCCTGAACACCCTTGGGATGAATTAGAGAGGAAACTGCGTGCCAGGCCTTCTCGTTCAACATCAGTGCCTGACCTCACAAATGAGCTTCTGGAAAAATGGCCAAAGATTCCCATAGACACACTTCTAAACCTTATGGACAGCCTTCCCAGAAGAGTTGAAGCTGTTATAGCTGCAAATGGTGGGCCAACTCAATATTGAACCCTATGGACTAAGACTGGGATGCCATTAAAGTTAATGTGTGTGTAAAGGCGGGTGTCCCAATACTTTTAGTAATATGCGCGTATGTATTTGGCTGTTTGGGTGGAGTCTACCTCAAAAGTGAAACAGATGCCAATCCTCAATGCCCTACGAATAAAACAGCTCCCTGTAATAAAGAATGTAAATAGTTTCCATTTCTGCTGTCTGCACCACTGAATGTTGCTCCATTAAAGAGAAATTACCAGGGTAATGTTTCTTCTGAAACTGACACTTCCAGACAGACACTGCTCTGTCCTTCACGGTGCCCATTGCTTCCATCCACTGACCTCCATGTCAGTACAGAACAAAATATTCTCTTATTTGTACCCATTTGGTTTGTTAAATATACTGTACAGTTGAAAGCATTTTGTTATACCTGTTCAATAGGTGCATTAACATAACTTTTCAGCCTGCCAAAAATTTTATGAGCTGATAAATTCCCATGGTCCCTGTCTCTGGTGACTGTGACCAGTTGGCATTGTTCTCAGCCCTCTGTGGACTACAGAACTCCCCCCCCCCCCCCATGGAGAAAAGGATGGGGAGTGTTCTGTAAAACTTTTGTAGGGTAACAACTCTGCTCTTCCAAAGATACAGTACATTGTCATTCTAGTACAGGAAGTGGGTGACTAGCAGGTTCTCCAGGTGAAAAAACTGAAAAAAACACAAAAACTAATGCAACCACTGCATGTAAGGACTAGTAAGCTGCAGTATAGATACATTTTTGCTATTTGGTTTAGATACATTTTAGTTTTACCTAATTCCAACGCATTTTGCCAAAATCTATTGATTGTTCACTGAAATTTTGGCAATCTAAAAACTCCCAATTTCAAATCCTTTTGAGTAAACATCGATAGTCAACACAGGCACAATAGGAGAACGACCACAGCCAACAACAGAGCTGGTTACATTACTATTTTTCCTTAATTGCAGATTCACAACAAAAGGTGGTTTGACCTTATAAGCTTTCAAGGGAAGAGTTCACGTAAAGCAAGCCTTTTATCACATATGGCAGGGGTCTCCAAACTTTGTAAACAAACGGCCAGTTTACTGTCCTTTGGATTTAAGGGGGCCGGACTTTGGCCATTGGGAGTAGAAAAGGTCCCAACGTCAGTGGAAATAAACAATACCCTTCTTTGGTATTAGTGGGAGTAGCGCCCCATTTTTGTTGTCACTGGGAGGAATTGCACCCCATCATTGGTTTCACTAGGCCCCATTGTTGGTATCATTGGGAGGAATTGTGCCCCATCTTTGGTGTTATTGGGAGAAATTGTGCCCCATCGTTGGTATAATTGGGAGGAATTCTGCCCTTTCATTGGTGTCAGTGGGGGGAATTAGCCCCATTGTTGGTATCAGTGAATGAAAATAGTGCCCCAAGGGTTGGATAAAAGCAAGCAAAGGGCCCACTGACATATTGATTAAGAATTTAGGGCCTACTGTGTTTCTTAGATGTGCCAATGGTTTCCAAATCTACCTCTATGGCATTGTTTTTGCAATTAAGGTAGTTTTTAAGACTTGCAACATTCAGATTTTTTTGTTTTCATTTGATCTGTTCCCTTTAATATCCATTTATGCAACACATCACATTTTTATGCAATGCCATCTGGTTTTATTTTGCTAATACATTCATTTGCTGCCCACAAACATCTGTCTTTTTCATCTACTTTGTATTTTGCCTTTTTATTAGAAATTCGTAGACATATTATTTTAATTCAAACAGCCTATTTTATATAACCTCAGTATTAACATTCATAACTACTGTAGTTTTCAAATCAACGGAATGGTTGGTTTAGAATATGTTAACCTTTGCATATATATATATATATATATATATATATATATATATATATATATATATATATATATATATATATATATATATATATTTATTATTATTATTATTATTATTATTATTTATTTATTTATTTATTTTTAAATCATTTTTGTCTTTATTACAGATATATATATATATATATATATCGCTGTCAATTTACCCAGAGCTTTACATACGGTACTTATATTGTACAATCTCATTGTCCCTTCCCTAACTCACATTCATACATATACATAAATTTTTGCACCCAAGTTTAGTCATCATTTGGTGGAATTGCAGCACATTTGATTGCTATCACTGGGGATATGAGCGCCTCTTATTTGCTCTTATATATCTGAGAGAAGGATCTTATGGGTGAATGGATAAGAGATCAGATAACATTTAGGCATACATATACATACTAGGGCCAATTTAGACAGAAGCCAATTAACCTACCAGCATGTCTTTGGAGCGCTGGAGGAAACCGGAGGAACTGGAGGAAACCTGCACAGGCGTAGGGAGAACAGACAAACTCCGTGCAGTTAGTGACATGGTTGGGATTTGAACCGATGACTCTAGTGCTGCCAGGCAGAATATATATACATGCAAAAGTTTTAGGCAGGTGTGAAGAAATGCTGTAAAGTAAGAATGCTTTCAAAAATATATATTTAAATTGTTCATTTTTACCAATTTATAAAATGCAAGGTAAGCACTTAGAAGAAAAATCTAAATCAAATCAATATTTGCTGTGACTACTCTTTGGCTTCAAACCAACATCAATTCTTACCCTTGCACCCTTTGTACACTTCGACAAGTCAGGATTTTTGTAGTCAGGATTATAGTCAGGTGTATGATAAGCCAATTATAGCAAGAAGGTGCTAATGACAGTCAATTTCATATATAGGTTGAAACACAGTCATTAACTGAAACAGAAACAGCTGTGTAGCCAGCTTAAAACTGGGTGAAGAACAGCCAAACTGCTACTAAGGTGAAGTTGTGGAAGACGGTTTCATGTCACAGGTACCATGGCAAGACTGAGCACAGCAACAAGACACAAGGTAGTTATACTGCCTTATATTAGCAAGGTCTCTCCCAGACAAAGATTTCAAAGCAGACTGGGGTTTCAAGATGTGCTATTCAAGCTCCTTTGAAGAAGCACAAAAAAACGGGCAATACTGAGGACTGTAGACACAGTGGTCAGCTGAGGAAACTTCATGCAGCAGATGAAAGACACATCATGCTTACTTCCCTTCGACAACGGAAGATGTCCAGCAGTGTCATCAGCACAGAACTGGCAGAAAACAGTGGGACCCATCTACTGTCTGGAAAAGTCTGGCCAGAAGTCGACTTCATGGAAAAATTGCGTCCAAAAGCCATACCTCCGACATGGAATCAAAGCGACTCAACTATGCATGAAAACATAGTAACTGGGGTGCAAAAAAATAACAGAAGGTGTTCTGGACTGATGAGTCAAAATTTGAAATATTTGGCTATAGCCAAAGGAGGCAGTTTGTTCGCCAAAGGGCTGGAGAGTGGGACAATAATGAGTGTCTGCAGGCAATAGTGGAGGTTCCTTGCAAGTTTGGGGCTGCATTTATGCAAATGGAGTTGGAGATTTGGTCAGGATCAATGGTGTCCTCAATGATAAAAAATCAAGGCAGTTAGCCATCATGCCATACCATCAGCCAGGCATGTGATTAGTTCCAAATGTATTCTGCAGCAGGACAATGACCCAAAACAAACAGCTAATGTCAATAAGAACTATCTTTAGTGTAAAGAAGAACAAAGAGTCCTGGAAGTGATGGTTTGGCCCCACAGAGCCCTGATCTCAACATCATAGTATCTGTTTGGGATTATATATGTCTGTCTTACAAGAGACATAAGGATTTGAGTCAACCTTCATCCACAGAAGATATATGGTTAGTTCTCCAAGATGTTTGGAACAACCTACCTGATGAGCTTCTTTAAAAACTGTGTGCAAGTGTACCTAGAAGAATTGATGCTGTTTTGAAGGCAAAGGGTGATCACACCAAATATTGATTTGATTTGGATTTCACTTCTGTTCATTTACCTTTCATTTTGTTAGTTGATAAAAAAAAAACTATTCTATTTCTGAAAGCATTCTTAATTTACAGCATTTTTTCACCTCCCCCCTAAAACTTTTGCACAGTACTGTATATATACAGTATATACTGTATCCAGTATGTGTGTGTGTGTGTGCTGTATTGTGTATATATATATATATATATATATATATATATATATATATATATATATATGAAATATAATAGAGTTACATAGTTCAACTATTCACCCTGCCATTGCTATGGTATTTACTCTGCCACTGTCCTTTCTGCTCCTGTAATAATTTACTGTATGGAGTTCAAAATCAGGAAACTAACAAAACCTGTTAAGTGCTTCCTGAGGTGTCACCTTCTCACCCATGTATATACTTTTCCGCAGCAAGGGAGGTGACTTGGAAACCATTGGTATATAGTTTTCTGGTACAGGTTTAGAGTAAAGGTTCCATAGTTAGATTTGAGGCTAGGCTTGGGTTTTGAGGGTAAACCTCAATTTCAGCCAAAACTTTTTATTTAATTTTGGATAGTGCAGTGAAGGGTTGTAACCCCTTGCAATGTTTTTATTATTGCTTGTGTCCTTAGAGAGATTTCCCCTCACTCCCTGTTAGGACAGGAAGTGGGGGGAAACCTCTCCAATGGAGACACAAGCAAAAATAAAAAATACATTTTCGTGGAATAAACAAGACTTGGAACTTCAATGGGTTGCCTGCATGTCTCCATTTTTTCTACAGGCGGTACACGGTAAGGAAATTAAGGAAAATTCCCCAGTGGGGTCACAGACATGAATTAAAACCCAAGAGAAGTTATAGTGTTTTCCTGCTCTATTTACTAAAAAACTAAACTAAAAACAAAGAGTATTGGGTGTAGCTGGGCTTTAAGGCCCAACTCTAGGTTAAATGTTTTATTTATTTTTTATCAACCCCCTAAAGAAATTTTAAACCATACTACAATACTTACCTCCTCTCTGTTGCTGTCCCTCACAGTAATTATTTTTTGGCCACTAGAGGTCACCGTTCTGGCAAAGGTCTGTGGACATCCTATGAGTATAGAGTGTCATGGACACACCCCCTGAGGGGGCAGTACCACAGCACCCTGCACTCTGTGTGTCATGATCACAATGATGACATCATCTTCTCAGGTCTCTAAGCCATTTAGGACCACCCACCATCAGGAAAAGATCCTAAGATGAAGAAGATCCTGTCACATGACTGTCTGAAAGTCATCTGGAAAAGGTAAGTATAAAAATATAAAAGAAAAACATACATGCTGGGGAGAAGGCCTCTAGGGAAACAGGGGTGGACATGTTTCTGGCAGAAGGGGTGATAGGACCAGCCCTGCAGTATTGACACAATTGTAATTTACAAGAGCTAAATGGACAGATTGACTAATATTTTGTAGATGGATTTCAACAGTGCTGTAATTTCAAAAACACAAGAACCTTCAAGACTTCTCTGCTACACGAACAACAGTATAAATCATCTAGACAAATCCTTCACCAAATGAAGCTCCCTCTTCACAGTCTTCTCAAAATAGGTAAGCATGGTTTTGCTGGTTTTGCCAGAAATCCAATAAGCTCCTAACTTCTGATGCACTAAAATCTCAAGCAGTATTATGACCCCCCCGGTACCCCTCTGCAAACTACAAAGCACTGCTCCACTGTGTTATGGAAATAAGGAAAGGGGGAGGTTTTTGTTTTTTTTTAAGATCAATGCCCTTTAAACGTAAACATAGCAGTAATTGTTTCGGTGGGAACCCTGTAGCGGCCAAGTCTGATAACTGTCATTGCTTTAGTATACACATCAACATTTAATGAACACTATATATACCGCTGGGTGCAGATAAAAGGCATAGAGTTGAAATTCTAAACATCCAGAGCAGAAGACCTCATTAAAACGAAGAATTTTGCCAGGAACAAATAATTCTTTTCTTTACTGTAGATTATTATATACAAAAAGCATACTGTAGTTTAGCTCAATGGCTCCCCACCTGTGAGGCCTCTCAGCAGAGCTGGAGAGGCAGCATAAAACCTTTTTTTCCACTTTTACTCTTTAAAAATTGTTTAAATTTGGAATTTAATTAAAGCAAAAACTCCTTTTTTTTTATTTTGGATGGAGAATATGTGTTGACTCGTCAGGTTTTTAATAGTGCTTAGTCCCAATGACCTAACACTTCCCGCCCTTTTGGGGGTGCACGCTCAGCAGTGATATCATATTATAGCTTAGTTCGTTAACCCAAAGAGGAAGAAGGAAGTGCATCATGAAGATTTCCGGTATGTGGACCGGAAGACCTGCCTACTTCCACTGTCCAGAGCACACATCGCAGAAGCTGGGACTAGTGGCACGTGGGGGTGTCATAGCCAATTAGTCTTAGGTACAGTTTTATTGACTGATACTACCTATACTGATTCTGGTTTACAATTTAATGGGCAACAGCTTGTTATAGTTTGTGGTTAGCCAGGTATGACAGGTTTGGCCATTTATGGCAGTATAAATATTTGTTCTATGAGACATGTCTATCACCTTAAGAAAGTTGTTCAGCATGGACACAAAACATTAATGGATATGTCTTATTCTGTACTTTTCTGCACTTTTTGTTTTCACTTTTATATTTATGCACTTTAGAATGGAAACTCAATATACTGGTATGCTTTAGGTTCATTTCACTTAGATTTTTATTGCTGTCTATGTTGCTACTGGGGAGATCCACCCTCTATATGTGTTACCATTGTCTCCATACACAATGTGATGAGAAAAAAAAAATGTGCGCTGTTGCACCTGTCAAGATATTTGTAATTCTGCTCAGTTGCTTCCCAACACAAGCTCCTCATAGGAATAAGAATTACTATCACATTAGGGAGTCCATAGTGCATGCTATCCATGCTGTAAACCTGCATAAATGCCTCTTCCTCTAGCCCCCAGTCCCTAATGTCTGTGAGGGACACTGAGGTGGTCCTGTGTGGTCCAGAAACTGTCTGCAAAGAGTAGAGGTGGTCTTCCCCTGTGCTTCTCCATTACCTTTACAGGAAAACAAGGAAACCCCTATCTTTCCTATTTGAGGCTGAAGCTGTGCTGGCAGACAATCAAACAAACATACACATTTAACTATTCCCTGATATCTATAGTTAGCTATACCACCCTCCAATATCCAGGGAAAACTGTACTTTAGTTTTTTTTTATATATCCAAGAACAACAAAATACTGCATTATAACCATTTACCTCAACATTTTATTTCCCTATGCTTTGAGCACCATCATCAGAGACCAAGGCCAGTGTCAGCTTTGCTCTGTGTACACTCAGTTTGTCTGAAATCAGCACTGTACTACCTATTTAATGCAAAGACTTCATTGTAAGGAGCCAAAATTGATGATTTCTATATTGTACTGCACTAATGTAATCCCTAGAGAAATAGATCCCAAACTGCTCGAAGCAGGCAGCCCATTCATGTGTTGTAACAAAGCCCTTCTCATTCCACCATCCTGTGTGACTCGAGATGGCCAATTGGAAAAAGCAAAATTCACATCTAGAGGTATTCCTGATGCTTACCTTGTTCTCTGTCTACAACAGCTACATTTTTTGCAAGGGCTGCAATTAGTGATCTGTTTGTCTAGAGCAGGGGTCTCAAACTGGCGGCCCTCCAGCTGTTGCAAAACTACAAGTCCCATGAGGCATTGCAAGGCTGACAGTTACAAGCATGACTCCCTCGGGCAGAGGCATTATTGGATTTGTAGTTCTGCAACAGCTGGGGGGCCACCAGTTTGAGACCCCTGGTCTAGAGCATCCATTCTCAACTTGGATTGCATAGAACGCTAAGGTTCCGCCAGAGGTTGCCAGGGTTTTCTTGAGCTGTGCTTGACTTCCCAATTAATGGTGTCTTCATAGTGTCGGGGCCAACATCACTTAGCATTATCAGCTGCATGACACCAATGATCTTTTTAGCTGTCTTTAAGGGTGGCATTCTGATCACCATTATATTCTTCCAAATGACCCAATGACACCAATGTAAGGAGCAGTTTTCCCTTTGACCTCAATGAAATAGTTTCAGGTGGGGTTCCCCAAAGCCTGAAGATTATTTCAAGGGTTCCTCTAAAGTAAACAGGTTTAGAAAAGCTGATCTAGGGATTACAGGAGTGTTAGTTAAGCCTCCTGTGTTGAAGTCATTGGATCAAAAGGTTCCTTGTTCACAGTTCTTGTCTGCATTTACAGTTCAGACACAGACAAACTGACCTGTAAAAAAGGCAAAATTTGAAATGGTCTATGCCTACAATAACAGCTCTCAGATTACATGGAAAGAAACCTAGGTAGCCAGGTGCTGGGCTACAGCAACATGGAGAAGGGTACATTGCCTTTTATTCTTTTCTCCCTCTACTGAGATACTGATGTTATGCTTCACCATTCTCATTTGACCAGCATGGGGAGAGCTAAATCCAAGCAAGCTCATGGACCTCTATGCAGAGTACTGAGAATCCTGGAAGTGCGGGTTTTGAGATGGCAGCCATATAATGGGACCCATAAACTCTTCGGACTACAGATCCAAATGGACACTGTTCAGTAGCAGGAGTGGAGATAGGATTTTTTGGTAAACTGCCCAGGAAATTTCTTCCTCTTGGCACCAGGGGGAGGGGAGAACAATACACCTCTATCCGAGTATTTACCTTCTAGTGGCGATGCGAGCCTGGGACTGAAATTGAGGACACTGGGGGGCAGTACAGTACCTGCCACATCACAGATCCTGCACCGCTGCCGCAGAAAGGCTGGAGCGTCCATTAACCCTCTGCTTCCCACCACTGATCGCCATAAGCTTTCAGGGAGAGACTGAGGGGGCCCCCTCATACAGCGAGGATCCACAGCAGCATCCTAGGAACTAGTGAGAGGGCCATCTGCCCATTATTGACGCTGCTAGCTGAGACTGAGCCATTGAGAGCAGTAACCAAATGTACCCAATCCATACCGCACCCATAATGCACTCTATACTGCACTTATTCCAAACCTAGGCTGCTCCTATACCAATGCTATACCACATTATACCGAATCTTTTCCATATCTGAACCACAACTACCTGGCACCTATGCTGAGACTATTCCGTACCTATACTGTATCTATACTACATGCAGAATAATTTAGACTGTCGTTAAAGAGGTTATTAACCTCCCTGTGTAAGTTATACCTATAGGTAAGCCTAGAATAAGGCTTACCTACAATTACTGTAAATATCTCCTAAACGTTGCATGTTTAGGGGATATTTACAGTACCTGGGGCGTAAGAGGGGCTGAGGTTCTTGAGAAGGTCAGGGCAATGAACAGAGGACCCATCCTATACAGCTGCTCCTACAGGAGTAGCACTACACCTATATTACTTATATTTCTTAAATGTACTTGTTTTCCTTGAATATATAAAAAATAATACATATTAAAGCTACACAATCACTTAAAAAAAGCAGAGTAAAAAAAGTACAGTGATAATACTTATCTGTCCCACCACCCATGCACAGTGGATTCATTTTCTGGCAGACCTACACCAGATGGCAGAATTTTCATCATCTGCCACTTCCAGGTATGCCTGTATATTCTGCCGTGCTCTTGTAGGCAGGGCCTCGGTGCAGGTGCCTGGGAATCGGGAGGGATCAAAGTCACACGACAGTTCTTGTGAACTGGAACTTTATAGACAGCAATGTAGTAGAAGCACATACAAGCTCAAAGCACTTAAAAAGACTATACAGTTTATCACTGTAATAGGTTTGAGACAAATGTTACCAGAGTGTGACTTCTGCAGGAGTTGTGGTGGAACAGGACAATTCTCACAGAAGAGATTTCGGAAGGTTCTGCAACACCAGATAGTGTTTCTCACTCTGTTCCTACTCATCTGGAGCTTTTCCCTATTCTAAGCACTATCCTTATCCTGCGGGTTTTTCTCCCTAACCTTCCACATGCTTCAAACACTGCCCAATGGCGTGGGATCCCCTATTTAAAGGCTCCCATGTTAAGATGACCACCTCAGCTCTCACAAGAACTCAAATCAGATGAGGGCTAACAGAGTCTCTAAGGGGCAATTTACCCTTATAGACCCCTCTTCCACTGTAACAATGGCACAGTACCACTTAAGGGCCAGAAGAGTACCTGCACCTGCCTACATGCTGTGGTTTCTCCAGCCGAAATACATCACTTTCCCCGCAAGAGAGAGAACATCGGAGACATGAGTGTTGGAACAGGTAAGTAGTATTACTGTTCTTTTACAGCCTTTAACAATACTAATATCCTCTAGATTTTTCTTCCTGACAGTTACTATCAGTTGTCGTATTTGACCTTTGATTTCTGGCAACTGAAATCTTATGTGTATTATGTCTACTTGGGAGTGGAAACATGTCTTCCTTATCATAGAAATACCGGCATGATCCAGAATTCTTGATGATTTGGTCCACGCTGCACATTCCTACTATAATGTATTTACTATATCTTACTATTTTTACAGCCTATTTAGAGGCCTGACATGGCTTCTTATTGGAATTACTGCCTGTATGATAAGAGGAGATTTGCAACACTTGGAAGCATCCAAGCTATGTAAATCTAGATACAGCGCTCTGTGCCAGAGAACTGACGAGGAAAAAAAATTGAAGGTGGAGAGAGGAAGTTCTCAGGAAACTAAAGACAAGCTAAAAATTATAACAGTGTGTTTCAGATATTGTAAAATATTTAAAGGTACACTTTGTGGGATCCTAAACAATTTTGCATTTAAAGGCTAATTTCACTTTTTTTTTTTAAAGAAACTGTCCCATGCAGACAAGGGGCCCCAATGATTTTAAATAAACTGTGCAGTTTGTTCAAATATACTGTAGTTAGATGCAGATGCTATACCTGAAGGCCGTTTTGTCCCCCCATGTAGCGTGTGCGGATTTTGAAACAGGAAACATGCTTGCTCTTGGGTTGCTACAGGCAAGCGTTAACTGCTGCTTTGTCCTGCAATTAACCCAGGAGGTAAGGATGTAAACAATGAAGTATTTGGACCAGGCTGCATGGGGGGACAGAAATAGCCAACAGGTATGGAGTCTACATTTAATTATATTTTAACAAATCACATGGCACATTTAAAACTATTTAGCCCCCTTGGCTGCATTAGAGAGTTTCTGTTGAAGTGATATTAAACCTAAAATCAAGCATTTATTATATTGCAGCTGACCAGTTCTTAGATGTGGTGGCTGCATTCGATTTATTTTTTAGGCTTTCGGTCTTTCCATCTGGTGATCCTGCCAGTCTTTCAAAAGCACAAGCTCTCCTGCAGATTGCATCATTTACAGGGATGAGACATACTAAAGTATGCAGGCAAAGGACACACCTCCTACCACACCCCCTTAAAGGAGAATTGTACAAAAAACCAAGAGTGCTTTTTTACTTCTACTATTCCTTTATATTGGCTTTTGTAATTTATAACTGCAGCAATTTAGAAATCAGATGAAAGGTTTAGCGCTGGGAAACACTTTTTGATGGATAAAAAGTGCATTTTACATACAACTATATAGATCAGACCAAAACGAGGTACAAATGAGGAGAAAAGCGGGACAGAGGGACATTGCTCCAAATCAGGGACAGTCCCTCGAAATCAGGGACAGTTGGGAGCTATGGGTTTATTACTGCTTTGAAGGTAAATATGCCCTTTACAATTGAACTCCAGGCAGTTACATTTACATGTATAAGTTTGTTTTACCTGCAAAAGAATGTTCATTTTTGTTCATCTAGTTCTGAGATTTGCACATCCCTATCAAGCAAAATGGCCAGGTGGGTGACCTAACTTAACTACAGACTGGTCATTCAGGTCAGAAGGGGATTGATGGTATGGACTGCAGCAGGATGTGAAATTCAGCACTGGATGAAGAGAGTGATGTACTAACAGTTGAGTATTCCATAATGATAAGTTATAATAATTATTGTAGATATATTGTTATTCTTATTAGTATTAACCACTTCCGGACCGCCCGTCGTCGTTATACGTCGGTACTTTGATGTTGAATACTGTTATTATGGCTAACTCAGTATATTCCTAAACGGTGGGCGGTCCGCTTTCAGATAAAAGTGGTCTCCACGGCAGATTCGCCACAAGATCACTTTTATCAGCAGTGGGAGAGGTGCCCATTCCCCTCCCGCCACGTCTTAGTCGTCTCCACTGCTTACCGGAGCCGTCGGTAGCGGTGAAGACAATCCGATCCTTTCCCCTCTGAGGCACTGTGTTGAGTGAGGGAATGATGGCCCCTACTCGTCTCAATGACACTGGATGACAGAAGCGACGTCAACCGTCACTTCCGCACAATGGCCTTAAAGGGACATTTTTTTTTAATTGAAAACAAAAAAAAAAAAAGAAAAGACTTTTTTTTTTATTGCATTTAAGTGTAAATGTGAGATCTGAGGTCTTTTTGACCCCAGATCTCACATTAAAGAGGTCCTGTCATGATTTTCTTCTATTGCAAGGGATGTTTACATTCCTTGTAAAAGGAATAAAAGTGATCCAAATTTTTTTTTTTTTGTTAAGAGGGACAGTGTAAAAATAAAAAGTAAAATAAATAAGAAAAAATAAAAATTTAAAGCACCCCGTCCCTCTGTGCTCACGCGCAGAAGCGAACGCATTGGTCGCGATTGTTGGAGCGAGAGCAATAATTCTAACAAAAGATCTCCTCTGTAACTCAAAACTGGTAACCTGCAGAAAATTTTAAACGTCGCCTATGTTTTTAAACGTCGTCTTTTAAGGGTCAAAGTTTGTCGCCATTCCACGATTGACATGATATGTTGGGTACCAATTTACTTGGCGTAACATTATCTTTCACAATATTAAAAAATGGGGCTAACTTTACTGTTTTCTTTTTTTTTAATTCAAAAAAGTGTATTTCTTCCAAAAAAATTGCATTTGTAAGACCGCTGCGCAAATACAGTGTGACATGAAGTATTGCAATGACTGCCAGTTTATTCTCTAGTGTGTCTGAAAAAAAATCTATAATGTTTGGGGGTTCTAAGTAATTTTCTAGCAAAAAAAATGATTTTAACTTGTAAACAAACAAGTTTGAAAAATAGGCCTGGTCCTTAAGTGGTTAATAACAAAAACAACAACAAACAACAATTATTATTATTTTTTTTTTAATAATAATATTTTAAATCATAATTATTTAAAACTATAATAATACAAATTAATGAAAAAAAACTAAATAAATAATTAGATGTATGCATAGCATAAATACCATTCTGTCATTCTCTGTAGCACTGAGGCTAAGAGAGGGAGGAGCAGCACTAGAAGCAAATGAAAGTCTGCTGCATGCACATGTGCTGATGAGAGAAAGCAGAGAGAAGAGTTGAAGTTTTGGAGTGGTAAAAAAAAATTAATGGGGTGGGATTTTACAATTATATCTGTACTAACCCTGTATAACAGTTGTGCATTCTGTAATGGTTAATATTAATAATAATAATATTTTCATTTAATCTTAAATAATGATAATTATAAACAATGAAATATATACATAACCACTTGCTGACCACCGAACGCCGATATACACCCTCACTTTGAGGACAGATATCGTCGTTATGGCAGCAGCTAGCTGTCATAACCCCGGTATCCTCGTGTTCAGCCAGCGGTCGGCTACAAGATAAAAGTGGTCCTTGCGGCAGATTCCCTGCAAGATCACTTTTATCGGCTTTTTACCGGATCGCCTCCCACCACACTCCGGTGCCCTCCGCCGCTTACCGGAGCCATTGGCAGCGGCGGAGGCAATCCGGTCCTCTCTGTGGCTGTACATGGAGATGAGTGAGGGGAAGATGGCCCCCACCCATCTCCATGACATTGCAGGGCGGATACGACGTCAAAATGTCACTTCCGCCCATAGCTCTTAAAGGGCCATTTTTTTTTTTTTAATCATTTTTTTAAATGACAATTTTTTTTTTTTATTGCATTTTAGTGTAAACATGAGATCTGAGGTGTTTTTGACCCCAGATCTCATATTTAAGAGTTCCAGTCATGCTTTTTTTCTATTGCAAGGGATGTTTACATTCCTTGTAATAGGATTAAAAGTGACACTTTTTTTTTTTTTTTAAACAGTGTAAAAATAAAAAATAAAAGGTAAAATATATAAGAAAAAAAAATGTAAACGCGCCCCGTCCTGCTGAGCTTGTGTGCAGAAGTGAATGCATACGTGAGTAGCGCTGGCTTATGAAAACGGTGTTCAAAGCACACCATGATCGGTAGAGCAAGAGCAATAATTCTAGCCCTAGACCTCCTCTGTGACTCAAAATATGCAACCTATAGAATTTTTTTAATGTCGCCTATGGAGATTTTTAAGGGTAAAAGTTTGTTGCCATTCCACGAGCGGGAGCAATTTTGAAGCATGACATGTTGGGTATCAATTTACTCGCCGTAACATTATCTTTCACAATATAAAAAACATTTGGCTAACTTTACTGTTGTCTTATTTTTTAATTCCGAAAAGTGTATTTTTTTTTCAAAAAAAGTGCGCTTGTAAGACCGCTGCGCAAATACGGTGTGACAAATAGTATTGCAGCAACTGCCATTTTATTCTCTAGGGTGTTAGAAAAAAAATGTATAATGTTTGGGTGTTCTAAGTAATTTTCTAGCAAAAAAAAAAAACTGTTTTTAACTTGTAAACAACACATCTAAAAAAGAGGCCTGGTCCTGAAGTGGTTAACCAACTTTCTGTCATTTCCTGCAGTACTTAGGCTCCTTTCACACCAGCGGACCAATTGGGTTTGCATGTCTGTTTTTCAGACGGACCCGATCGGACCACCCATTGTTCTTTATGGAACAGTGGATGTCAGCCAACATGCGTCCACTGACACCTGCTGGCTTTCAATCCGAACCGGTCCACTAAAAACAGACGGATGGGGATGCCCCATCCATCTGGCAGATCTGATGACAGTCGGATGGAAACGGACAGGCAGTCCATTTCCATCTGACCACCCCATAGAGAATAGCATAGCGGAGCAAATACGGACCTATAATCCACCTGCTCAGTGGGGACCAGCGGAGAGATTCCCCATTGAGCAGGCGGATCTGCTGGACGGAGTCTGCTCCGTCTGAAAGGGGCCTTAGGCTATGAGAGGGTGGTGCAGCAGTAGAAGCCAATCAGAGTCTGCTTCATGCAAATGTGCTGTTGAGAGAAGAGAGCAGAGCAAACAGAGTTAAAATTTATTAAAATGCCGCTGCTTACTCACAGTCCATTCAGCAGGTTGTAAATCAAGTGGTATTGATATGAAGTCAACAATATTCCAAATAGATGTGTTTCACGTATTTATTGTGAAGACAGCATCAGAAAGGCATAAGAATATTCAGGGCTTCACAGGGTACTTTCTCAAAGCAACCTAGTGTCACCTGCGAGGCCACAAAACATTGGTATGTGATGCTGTCTTCACAATAATCATGTGAAACACATCTATTTGGAGTGCTGTGGACTTCATTTCTTTGCATTTGGTTCTGGAGCAGCACCTTCCATGGCATTCACTTCAAGCCCCCATCACTTCAAGGTTCAGTACTATGAGGAGTGCAGCTTTTTTTTGAACTGTGTAGATGGAGTGGTCACACCACCTTTTTTTAATTATAACAGAGAAAGTATTGTCACCCTCCAGGCTGTGTGTGTGAATCACAAAAGTGGCTGGACAGAACTACAAACACTTATGCCCCGTACACACGGTCAGATTTTCCGATGGAAAATGTGTGATAGGACCTTGTTGTCGGAAATTCCGACCGTGTGTAGGCTCCATCACACATTTTCCATAGGAATTTCCGACACACAAAGTTTGAGAGCTTGCTCTAAAATTTTCTGACAACAAAATCCGTTGTCAGAAATTCCGATCGTGTGTACACAAATCTGATGCATAAAGTGCCACGCATGCTCAGAATAAATTAAGAGAGGAAAGCTATTGGCTACTGCCCTGTTTATAGTCCCGACGTACGTGTTCTACGTCACCGCGTTCAGAACTATCTGATTTTCCGAAAACTTTGTGTGACCGTGTGTATGCAAGACAAGTTTGAGCCAACATCCGTCGGAAAAAATCCATGGATTTTGTTGTCGGAATGTCTGATCAATGTTCGACCGTGTGTACAGAGCATTAGGCAGACACTCACATATGTATATTTAATCTGGGTGTTGAGTTGTTTGCCTGGAGTTCAGCTTTAATTAGCTTTCCCTCAAAAAGCAGAAGCAAAAGTAGTATATTGCTTTAGAAAGCATGAAACTAGGAATTCACCAGAGGAGATACGTATCTATGAAATGGAATGTGCACTGGTGCGTAGTGCAGGGAGCAGGTGCCATACAGGTGCATGGGGTGCACTCTAGAGTGTGATCATTAATCAAGGACCATGACTTTGATGTATAATGTGGCATGTAAAAATGACTTCAATTTACCAAGATATTTTCAGTGCAAAGAAAAATTTGGTTTAAAAAAAAAGCACAGTGCATGTTGCTGGGAGTGATTTATTTATACTATAGTTTATTTTTACAATGATGTCATAAGAAAAATATAAAAAAGGGAAAAAAATGAGTTGTCAATACATAGGAGAACAAAGAGCCCTCGATGAAAGGATCAGTCTGGACAAGTTCGAAGATTGTTTAAATATTTTTAGTTCAGAGAGACTGTATAATTCCATGGATTAAATCACGGTTCAGGGGTTCAAAGGATTTGGAATTGCACTGCTGGAGCAGGGTTATCATAATGGCATAAAACTTCCATGGGTAGCACACAGATATAAATAGATACTTATTTACAGTAAAACTAGAGTTTATAGAAATATGTGAGCTGAATGTTGGATTTCGATAGGTCACTAAATACAGGAGCTGCTTGGTACATTGGGTTCTTCTGTTTTTCTGCTTTGACTCTGAGAACAACCTTAGCCCCACTGATACACCAGGTTAAGCAAATGGATAGTACACTTCTACTGGGAGCGTGGATAAAGATACCCTAAACACAACTAAGATTCAGTATAAAAAAGCAAACACCAGATTGGCTAGTGGTAGACAAACCCAATATATTGTCATGGGTTGCAGTAAATAGCAGTTCTTGTGTATCACAACATACCCATTCTAAACAACATTGTAAACTCTACCCTGATATGTGAAAAACTAACATACCAACATCAAAATGCTCCCCAAAAATGTCTCTTCATCTGTCAACATTCGATAGATACTCCAGGAATTGCACAGCTGGTTCTCCATAGGCTCCTGCAAGTTCATTATTTTAGGGGAATGGGTGCTTTTATTTGGGTCTTTACAGATGAAAATTGTGAGTTGGTTACTCTCTATAGCATGCTTGACCCTCCAGCCAGGTACTGGCCAAGGTAATTCTAATCTTGGTATCGTTTATACAACTTGCCTAGTTAAGTTGCTGTATATAGTTTTATGATTTTTCTACTTTCCAGTGATTAACTGTTAAATGCTATAGTATCACAGTTCACTTTATGACAATTACTATGTTTTATGTTCTCAGTACATTCTGTATGTACATGTTGTGTACATGAAAATTTTGCTCAATAAAGTATTTTGAGAGTAAAAAGTTCTTGTGAAGCAGCTATCTGAGTAAGCAGTCGTTAGCCCTAGTTCTTCAGCCAGCCAGCGTTGGGGCCCAGTCTTTATGGTGGTGCACATGAGTACAGTCCCATTAAAGTCTGCATGTATTAAATAATGCTGCTTGTTCGATGGCCAGTACCTATGTACTCAGTATCTGCTAGCAGCAACAGGTTAATGGCAGCAGTGTCCTCTCACTTGTCCCATCGATACAGCCACAGAAGTCTCACTGTTCAGATGTCAGCTCATTTCTGAATCTGCCTAGAGTTACTCAGGTCCTCAGCACATGGTTTCACAGCACTCCAGTCCCTCTCTCAGCCAAAGGCTTGTTTGCAGGCTAGTGTGCACACAGGAGCAGCTATGTGCACACCTCGTTCTCCTTGCAGCAAACAGAAAGCCCCACTGTATTTAGCCTGGGAAAATACAACTCTCTCTCCCCATATACCCGGATCGCATTGGGAATTGTAGTCCAATGATCAATAGACTGCCATAGTAAAGTTTCTTTCCCAAACTTCATCTCCCATTATTAAATCCTGCCAACCATCAAGCCTCTTGAGCTCCTTCTGCTTGTCAACTCCCCCTGGTGGATGGAGGCAAGGTAGTGTTAACCCAAGAAAACTATTTTTGTCTCTAACCAAGAACCTGGCTACAGTAAGAATACATATGGCTCTTGAATTTAGACAATGTTTGTTTAACCCAGATTTTGGCTTAAGGCCTATTGAACACGGCAGGGCAGAGAAATACACCTGAATTTTTATGTCATTGTGGCCCCAGGCAGCCTGGCTTCAAAGCATATCTAAACCTAAAAACAAAAATGTTATTAATAGCAGTTTACTGGCCCTTCTATGAAGTGGCTGCTTTTTGTGTAAGATGTTTCTGTATAAATTGTTGGACAGGAGTTGGCTTGGGAAGTTCACCATGGGACGCAGTGCAAAGACCAAGGCATGTGAAGATGTACTCTATGAGACTGTAGCTGCTAGGAGCTTCCCCCTAGGAAGGAAACGAGAAAAGTGAGCTGCAGGACCAATGGTACTACTCATATCCCTTTGGCATGGGATGTACAGTAGCACTCTGCCAAACCCTGAAAGGTAAGCTGCTTCTTGATTTATCTCTCATCTCTGCTCTTCTCGATCTGTTTACAACCAAGAAATGTGCCATCATCATGTGAAATGACTGGAAGGATGTATATATATTTAAACAAACTGTGAGTTAAAAGGCTTTGTTGGGTGGACTCCTCTTTTTCCTAACCTCAGGATGGGTACATCTCCTGAAATTGAACTGCTGGTTGAAGCTGTGATTGAGGTCCATTGCCATAAGTCCTGAGGAAGGTATGGAATGGGCCTCCCAGGGTTACTTCTGTGTTGGCACTCAGGGGAAGTACTCCTGCCCATAGCACTTCAAGAAGACCAGGAAGACCAATCTATGCAGGGCAGGAACAAGTACATGTATAACATTTGTAGCTTCTATGGGATTCAAGTAAATTGGTTAACATCATAACAAACTTCTACTTTAATATATTTAGCAAAATATTGGTTTTCTGCTAGACAATGCTCATGTTAGTTTGATTAATAGTTGGTGAAGGTAACTTCACGTTAAAGATGAATTGAATCCTAAGATAACAATTAGAAAATGCAAGCAGATATACATGGAAAGAAAAATGACATTATTTCAGAATGTAAATTCCAACCCTTTGGCAATTAGTAGTAAATAAGATTATTACACATATTTACACTGCACGCTATAAATGAAAATGATGATTATGAACAATCAATGACTGGGTAAACTAAAATCCAACAAGATGAATATCCATATAATTATATCATGAAAACATCCTCAGTTCATTGAAAGTGACCACACACATAAATACTTAAAAGTCATGACTGAATAAATAAAAAGTAAATATAATCATCCATGCACACGGATTTTGAAATTCGATAAAATATTTGTAATCATCAAAGACAAATCATCCTCAAAACCACCATGATTATAATATAAACTTGAATGACCTATGTAATGCATCAGAATAATTTGTATAAAGACCACTTTAAACATAACTAATAGATACTAAAAAGCCCTAAATGTGTAAGCCATAAAGCATCAAGTAGTAAAGCAAAGAACAGATTCTACCATTTCATTATGCCCCGTACACACGGTCGGACTTTGTTCGGACATTCCGACAACAAAATCCTAGGATTTTTTCCAACGGATGTTGGCTCAAACTTGTCTTGCATACACACGGGCACACAAAGTTGTCGGAAAATCCAATCGTTCTAAACGTGGTGATGTAAAACACGTACGTCGGGACTATAAACGGGGCAGTGGCCAATAGCTTTCATCTCTTTATTTATTCTGAGCATGTGTGACACTTTGTCCATCGGATTTGTGTACACACGATCGGAATTTCCGACAACGGATTTTGTTGTCAGAAAATTTTATATCCTGCTCTCAAACTTTGTGTGTCGGAAAATCCGATGGAAAATGTGTGATGGAGCCTACACACGGTCGGAATTTCCGACAACAAGGTCATATCACAAATTTTCCATCGGAAAATCCGACCGTGTGTACGGGGCATTTCACTAGCCCAAAAATATTTTTTTTTTCTTTTTTGACAGTCGAAAAGAGTGGTTGTAAAGTCAGAATGCTTTTTATCCTAATGCATTCTATTCATTAGGATTAAAAGCTTCTGTGTTGCAGCAGCCCCTCTTAGCCCCCTAATACTTACCTGAATCTCGATCCAGTGATGTTGCAACAGAGACTCGGCTGCCGGGGACTCTCCCTTTTCATTGGTTGAGACAGCAGTGCGGCGCCATTGGCTTCAGCTGCTGTCAAACAAAGTCAGTGAGCCAATGGGGAGAGAGAGGGGGCGGGTGTGACTGAACCGTGGCTCCGTGTCTGAATAGACACACAGAGGGGTGGCTCGGCTCGGGTGCCCCCATAGCAAGCTGAGAGAGAGAGAGGAGCGGCGCCACTCTGAGTGCAGTATGTCAGTTAAAATTCAATGTTTAATAAAAGTAAGATTAACTCACATTTTGGTGAGATATAATGTGCACGGCATAAGTAGCTTGGGCTCCTATAGTCCAGCTGGACAGCGGTGGTGGTTAGCAGTTCCCGGTTGATTCCAAGGCTGAAGACGGTCACGCTCCAAGACGTGGTCAAGCTCGCGTTCGGAGCATGCATGCTTCTTTATCAGGCATGCCTGATGAAGAAGCACGCATGCTCCAAACGCCAGCTTGACCACGCCTCCCGTCCATCACCATTGACGTGCTTGTTGTGTGACTGTCTTCAGCCTCGGGAACCACTGGGGCTGCCAGGAACTGCTGACCACTAGGGATGAGCCGAACACCCCCCGGTTCGGTTCGCACCAGAACCCGCGAACGGACCGAAAGTTCGCACGAACGTTAGAACCCCATTGACGTCTATGGGACTCGAACGTTCGAAATCAAAAGTGCTCATTTTAAAGGCTAATTTGCATGGTATTGTCCTAAAAAGGGTTTGGGGACCCGGGTCCTACCCCAGGGGACATGTATCAATGCAAAAAAAACTTTTAAAAACGGCCGTTTTTTCGGGAGCAGTGATTTTAATGATGCTTAAAGTAAAAAAAAAAAAGTGAAATATTCCTTTAAATATCGTACCTGGGGGGTGTCTATAGTATGCCTGTAAAGTGACGCGTGTTTCCCATGTTTAGAACAGTCCCTGCACCAAATGTCATTTTTAAAGGAAAAAATCTCATTTAAAACTGCTTGCGGGTTTAATGTCATGTCGGGTCATGGCAATATGGATGAAAATCAGTGAGACAAACGGCATGGGTACCCCCCAGTCCATTACCAGTCCCTTTGGGTCTTGTATGGATATTAAGGGGAACCCCGCACCCAAATTAAAATAAGGAAAGGTGTGGGGCCACCAGGCCCTATATACTCTGAACAGCAGTATACAGGCGGTGCAAACAAGACAGGGACTGTAGGTTTGTTGTTAAGTAGAATCTGTTTGTAATTTTGAACATTTTTAACGTGTTTAGCTCCAGCCAAAAAATCTTTTCTAAGCTTTTTGGAAAACATAGGGAAGGGTTATCACCCCTGTGACATTTGTTTTGCTGTCTTTCCTCCTCTTCAGAAGATTTCACCTCACTTTTTTGTCCCAATGAAAAATGTTTTTTGAAAATTTGGGTTTTTTTGTGGAACAAGGATTGGAAAGCATCAGTGGAAAGGAGAACTTGTTTTCCCATATTAACTCTTACAGGAGAGAATTTCCCTTCCTAGGGGTAGATTTCATCTCACTTCCTGTTGTCTCCTTCCGTTTGCAAGTAGGAGTCGTTTGTAAGTTAGATGTTTGAAAGTAGGGTCCTGCCCTATATACTCAGCAGAAATTTGGGCCTTAGGTGTTGCTGTGGCCACAACACTGTAAGCCCTCACAGGGCCCTGCTGTGAAATATTAGATCAAGAATTGTAATTACATGCCCCTGTTGAACAGGAGCTGAAAAATTAGGCCTTAGGCACTGGTGCTGGTGCCACAACACTGCAACCCCTCACAGACACTCTAGTTGGAACGCAGGAACGAGCCCTGCTGCAAATTATTGCTTCAAAAATTGTAATTACACGCCCCTGTTAGACAGGGGCAGAAAAATTGGGCCTTAGGCACTGGTGCTGGTGCCACAACACTGCAACCCCTCACAGACACTCTAGTTGGAACGCAGGAACGAGCCCTGCTGCAAATTATTGCTTCAAAAATTGTAATTACACGCCCCTGTTAGACAGGGGCAGAAAAATTGGGCCTTAGGCACTGGTGCTGGTGCCACAACACTGCAACCCCTCACAGACACTCTAGTTGGAACGCAGGAACGAGCCCTGCTGCAAAGTATTGCATCAAAAATTGTAATTACACGCCCCTGTTAGACAGGGGCAGAAAAATTGGGCCTTAGGCACTGGTGCTGGTGCCACAACACTGCAACAAGCTATCAGCGTGATGATTGAGGAGGAAGAGGATAATTACTCAGGGATAGTCACTCAGCATCAGCATAGGCAGTCTTTGAAGGGATCTGAGATTTCAAAAAAAATTATTCGGTTACATCAGCATCAGGTGCTTGGTAGCTGGTGGTGATCCAAGACTCATTCATTTTTATGAAGGTCAGCCGATCGACCGAGTCGGTGGACAGACGCACCCTGTGATCGGTTACCACGCCTCCAGCAGCACTGAATGTGCGTTCCGAAAGAACGCTGGATGCAGGACAGGCCAGTAGCTCAATTGCATACTGTGCAAGCTCTGGCCAGTGATCCATCCTCAAGACCCAGTAACCCAGAGGATTTTCGGTGGGAAAGGTGTCCAAGTCTGATCTTGCCCCTAGGTATTCCTGCACCATGTAAAACAGACGCTGGCGATGGTTGCTGGAACCGATCATACCTTGGGGCTGCGGACCAAAAAATTGTCTGAACGCATCGGTCAGACGGCCACCTTCTCCACCGCTCCTTCTTTGACTGACCGAAGCCTCAGCAACACGTTGTCCAGAAACAGGAGTTTGTAACCTCCCAGTCTCTGGGAACGCGTTGCACAGACCTTTCTGCAAGGCCTCCCGAAGATGTTTCATCCTCTGCTCCCTCTGCGATGGCAAGATAAGGTCCGCAACCTTACCCTTGTAACGTGGATCAAGGAGGGTTGCCAGCCAGTATTGGTCCTTCTCCTTGATACCACGAATACGAGGATCCTTACGCAGGCTTTGCAGGATCAGGGAGGCCATGCAGCGTAGGTTTGCTGAGGCATTCGGTCCGGAGTCCTCTGGGTCACTAAGAACGACATGGTCCGCAGCCACCTCCTCCCAGCCACGTACAAGTCCATGTGTTTCTTGGGACTGATCCCTTAAAGACTGCTGCTGATGCTGAGTGCCAGGCTCCACCTCCATACTGACACAATCTTCCTCCTCCTCCTCTTCCTCCTCGTCCTCTTCCTGTGTGATCGGCGGGCACGCAGGAACACTGTCTGGATAAAGGGGGCCTTGAGAGCTAAGGAAGTCCTCCTCTTCCTGCCTCTGTTCTGCCTCAAGTGCCCTGTCCATTATTCCACGCAGCGTGTGCTCCAACAGGTGGACAAGGGGGACAGTGTCACTGATGCATGCACTGTCACTGCTCACCATCCTCGTGGCCTCCTCGAATGGTGACAGGACAGTGCATGCATCCCTGATCATGGCCCACTGGCGTGGGGAAAAAAAACCAAGCTCCCCTGACCCTGTCCTGGTGCCATAGTCGCACAGGTACTCATTGATGGCCCTCTGCTGCGTGTGCAGCCGCTGCAGCATGGCCAACGTTGAGTTCCACCTGGTGGGCATGTCACAGATTAGGCGGTTCTTGGGCAGGTTAAACTCCTTTTGGAGGTCCGTCAGCCGAGCACTGGCATTATATGACCGGCGGAAATGCACACAGACTTTCCTGGCCTGCCTCAGGACATCCTGTAAGCCCGGGTACCTGCCCAAGAACCGCTGCACCACCAAGTTAAGGACGTGAGCCAAACAGGGCACATGGGTCATTTGTCCCTGTCGGAGGGCAGAGAGGAGGTTGGTGCCATTGTCGCAAACCACCATTCCTGCCTTAAGTTGGCGTGGCGTCAACCACCTCTGAACCTGCCCCTGCAGAGCTGGCAGAACCTCTGCCCCAGTGTGGCTCCTGTCCCCCAAGCACACCAGCTCAAGCACCGCATGGCATCTTTTGGCCTGCGTACTTGCGTAGCCCCTTGAACGCCTACGGAGCACCGCTGGTTCCGAGGAAGAGGCCATGGAGGAAGAAGAAGAGGAGGGGGTGGAGGAGAGAGGTGTGTCACAATCAGCATTTTGGAGGCGTGGTGGCGGAACAACCTCCAACACTACTGCACCTTGTCCTGCATCCTTCCCAGCTGCCAGCAGAGTCACCCAATGCGCCGTGAAACTTAGGTAACGTCCCTGTCCATGCCTGCTGGACCATGAGTCAGCGGTAATATGCACCTTACCGCTGACCGCCCTGTCCAGCGAGGCATGGACATTGCCTTCCACATGCCGGTAGAGAGCCGGAATCGCCTTCCGTGAGAAAAAGTGGCGTTTGGGTACCTGCCACTGAGGAACCGCACATTCCACAAACTCACGGAAGGGGGCAGAGTCTACCAACTGAAAAGGCAGCAGTTGAAGTGCTAGCAATTTTGCCAAGCTAGCATTCAACCGCTGGGCATGTGGATGGCTGGGAGCAAACTTCTTTCGGCGGTGCAGCAGCTGGGGCAGGGAAATTTGCCTGGTACAATCTGACGTCGGTGTACCAAAAGCAGATTGCCCACAAGTACTTGGCTGTGACACACCTAATTCTACACCTTCATTCCTCTCACTGCAGGTCTCAGAGAGGACTGAAGGTCTAGTGGGGTTGGAAATCTCAGCTGATGAGGAGCAAGGAGAGATCCTCTTTGTTCTTTGGTGTGGGTCTTTTAGATACGCTTGCCAACGAACTGCATGGCAGGTCAACATATGTCTGGTCAAGCATGTGGTACCCAAGCGGGAGATATTTTGGCCACGCGAGATACGCTTGAGACATATGTTGCAAATAGCAGCGGTGCGATCTGATGCACTCGTCTCAAAAAAGGCCCACACCAAAGAACTTTTTGAATAACGCGCAGAGACTGCAGCGCCCTGCACATGTGGAGCTTTGGGGTGTGATGCAGTCAATGTGCTGCCCTTAGGCTGGCCCCTGGAGGGCATCCTGCCTCGTTGGTGATGTGCTGCCGCCTCCTCCTCCTCCTCCTCCTCCTCCTCCTCCTCCTCCTCCTCTCTCCTATCAGGCACCCACGTTGAGTCAGTGACCTCATCATCCCCTCCCTCCTCATCACTGGAGCAAACCTGGCAGTATGCTGCAGCAGGGGGAGCATGACTGCCAGATTGCTGTCCTTCTTGGGCACCCCCTCTGTCCGCGCTCATGTTACTGCCTTCATCGAGCTCAGTATCGTCATCAGAGCCTTCCAAACGCTGGGCATCCTCCTGGAGCATGTACCCAACACTGTGGTCAAACAGTTCGAGGGAATCCTCATGAGGACATGGTGGAGCTAGGGAAGGAGTCACTGATGACATTGAGCTGAGGGAAGAGGCCGCTGCTTTGCCAGACAAAGCACCCTGGGCATGGGTGAGAGAGGATGAGGAGGATGAGGACGGCTTGGTCATCCACTCGACCAAGTCTTCCGCATGTTGCGGCTCAACATGGCCAGCTGCCGAAAAAAAGGCCAAGCGTGTCCCATGGCCACGTGCTGATGAGGATGCACCGTCTCCACGACCAGCACTAGACACAGAGCCTGCTTGCCCTCTCTTATTGGCTTGTGACTGTCTGCCTCTCCTTCTTGGCCTTCCAGACATACTAATGGCCTGTAGCTGCACTAAGCTGGGATAGAACACCTGTAATTTTCTTCAAGTAGCTTTATATACTGTAACCAGACAAGCCTGCCTGTCAGTAGGAAGATAAGAGGAACGGATCTAGCTGAACACTGTGAGCAGGACGCACTGTACTAAATGTAAATAGTCTAGCTGCCTGACCGTGGTACTAATAGGATCAAATAGAACACCTGTAATTTTCTTCAGGTAGCTTTATATACTGTAACCAGACAAGCCTGCCTGTCATTAGGAAGATAACAGGAACGGATCTAGCTGTACACTGTGAGCAGGACGCACTGTACTAAATGTAAATAGTCTAGCTGCCTGACCGTGGTACTAATAGGATCAAATAGAACACCTGTAATTTTCTTCAGGTAGCTTTATATACTGTAACCAGACAAGCCTGCCTGTCAGTAGGAAGATAACAGGAACGGATCTAGCTGTACACTGTGAGCAGGACGCACTGTACTAAATGTAAATAGTCTAGCTGCCTGACCGTGGTACTAATAGGATCAAATAGAACACCTGTAATTTTCTTCAGGTAGCTTTATATACTGTAACCAGACAAGCCTGCCTGTCAGTAGGAAGATAACAGGAACGGATCTAGCTGTACACTGTGAGCAGGACGCACTGTACTAAATGTAAATAGTCTAGCTGCCTGACCGTGGTACTAATAGGATCAAATAGAACACCTGTAATTTTCTTCAGGTAGCTTTATATACTGTAACCAGACAAGCCTGCCTGTCAGTAGGAAGATAACAGGAACGGATCTAGCTGAACACTGTGAGCAGGACGCACTGTACTAAATGTAAATAGTCTAGCTGCCTGACCGTGGTACTAATAGGATCAAATAGAACACCTGTAATTTTCTTCAGGTAGCTTTATATACTGTAACCAGACAAGCCTGCCGGTCAGTAGGAATTTAACAGGAACGGATCTAGCTGAACACTGTGAGCAGGACGCACTGCATTAAATGTAAATAGTCTAGATAGAAGATAACAGGAACAGATCTAGCTAAACTGAATACAGTGTATATATATATATGCAACACCTGGGATGCATATATATACACAATACACTGTAAGTGCAGCTAACTGACTGACTGTTCTGCCTAATCTATCTAACTCAAATCAAATGACACTGTCTCTCTCTCTCTCTATCTCTCAGCACACCGGAACACACACTACACAGGGCCGCCGTGCAGGCGGCCTTATATAGTGTGGGGTGTGTACTAAATCCCCTGAGCCATAATTGGCCAAAGCCACCCTGGCTTTGGCCAATTACAGCTCTCTCTACTGACAGCGCTGTGATTGGCCAAGCATGCGGGTCATAGTGCATGCTTGGCCAATCATCAGCCAGCAATGCACTGCGATGCCGCAGTGAATTATGGGCCGTGACGCGCCACACGAATTTAGCGCGAACGGCCCATAACGTTCGCAATTCGGCGAACGATCGAACAGCCGATGTTCGAGTCGAACATGGGTTCGACTCGAACACGAAGCTCATCCCTACTGACCACCACCGCTGCCCAGCTGGACTACAGGAGCCCAAGCTACTTATGCCAGGTATGCACATTATATCTCACCAAAATGTGAGTTGATCTTACTTTTATTAAACATTGAATTTTAACTGACACCGCACTCAGAGTGGTGCAGCTCCTCTCTCTCTCTCTCACCCATATCCACAGAGTCGTCTCTGCTCTCTACAGCTGGCTGTCCACACTGATACAGACCAGAACCCCTAAACCCTGGTCTGGTCTCAGCAGTAAATTAACTTTGCCTTCTGGCACACTTGGACCTTTGAACTTTTTCCATATCGCACTAGCTGCATTTCTAGCGCTTCATCTTTTTTTTTAATTTTAACCCCATAGCAAACTGCTTGCTGTGGGGGCACTCAGAAGGAAGGGGGCCGGAAGCGCAGGTGAGGGACCCAAGAAGAGGAGGATTTGGGCTGCTCTGTGCAAAACCACTGCACAGAGCAGGTAAGTGTAACATGTTTGTTATTTTTAAAAGAAAAAAACTGGGACTTTAGTATTACTTTAACCAGTTACCAACCTGCCCATAGCCAAATGACGGCTGCAGGGCGGTTGGATAACTCTGGGAGGGCGTACAGTGACGTCCTCCCAGAATCCTGAAAATGCTGATCGCGGCCGTTTACCATGGGATCGCTCTGTTAAATGACGGATCGATTACATGTAAACAATCCGGCGTCATGTCATGACGCCGGTTCCTCCCTGTGTACCGATCGGTACGGAGGGGGAGGGATCGGATGGCAGCAGCGCTGTGGGATGGATGTGTAGTGCCCACAGCGTTGCTCAGTGACAAATACAGTCACATCCATGGATCCATCCATCCATGCTCAGCCATCCCCCCCCATGCTCAGCAATACCCTGCACTATTCTGCAATACCCCGCAACACTCTGCAATACTCTGCAATACCCAGCACTACTCTGCAATACCCAGCATTACTCTGCAATACTCTGCAATGCCCTGCAATACTCTGCAATACCCTGCAATACTCTGCAATACCCTGCAATACTCTGCAATGCTCTGCAATACCCTGCAGTACTCTGCAATGCTCCGCATTACTCTGCAATGCCCCACAATACTCTGCAATGCCCCGCAATACTCTGCAATGCCCTGCAATGCTCTGCAATACCCTGCAATACTCTGCAATACCACGCAATACTCTGCAATGCTCTGCAATACCCTGCAGTACTCTGCAATGCCCCGCAATACTCTGCAATGCCCCACAATACCCTGCAATACTCTGCAATACTCTGCAATACCCCACAATACTCTGCAATACCCCGCAATACCCCGCAATACTCTGCAATACCCTGCAATACCCTGCAATACCCCGCAATACTCTGCAATGCCCCGCAATACTCTGTAATGCCCCACAATACTCTGCAATGCCCCGCAATACCCTGCAATACTCTGCAATACCCTGCAATACTATGCAATACCCTGCAATACCCTGCAATACCCCGCAATACTCTGCAATGCCCCGCAATACTCTGTAATGCCCCGCAATACTCTACAATGCCCCGCAATACCCTGCAATACTCTGCAATACCCTGCAATACTCTGCAATACTCTGCAATACCCTGCAATACTCTGCAATACCCTGCAATACCCCGCAATACCCTGCAATACCCTGCAATACCCTGCAATACCCCGCAATACTCTGCAATACCCTGCATTACTCTGCAATACCCTGCAATACCCTGCAATACCCCGCAATACCCTGCAATACCCTGCAATACTCTGTAATACCCTGCAATACCCCGCAATCCCCTGCAAAATACCCTGCAATACTCTGCAATACCCTGCAATACCCAGCAATACCCAGCAATACTCTGCAATACCCTGCAATACCCCGCAATACTCTGCAATACCTCGCAATACCCTGCAATACCCTGCAATACCCCACAATACCCTGCAATACCCCACAATAATCTGCAATACTCTGCCATACCCAGCCATACTCTGCCATACCCAGCCATACTTGTATATATACACATTTATATACTTATAAGGTTGAACTGGATGGAATTGTGTCTTTTTTCAACTTGACTAACTATGTAACTATGTAACTTTGCCATACCCAGCCATACTCTGCCATACTCTGCAATACCCAGCCATACTCTGCAATACTCGGTGATACCCAGCCATACTGTGCCATACCCATCCATGCGCAGCCATGCTCGGCCCTACTCTGCCATGCTCAGCCATACTCGGCTGTACTCGGCCTCTGTATGTGGCCAGGCTGTGGAAGTCTCACACATGTGGTATCACCGTACTCAGGAGTAGTAGGAGAATCTATTTTGGGGTGTTATTTTTGGTATGTACATGCTATGTGTTAGAAATATTGTATAAATGGACGACTTTGTGTTAAAAAAAAATGCATTTTAACCACTTCCCGCCAACGCCTGTCATACGACATCCTTGACTTTGTGCGGGGATATCTGAATGATGCCTGCAGCTACAGACATCATTCAGATATCAACTTTTTTAGCCGGTCATTCCCTACACCATAAGAATGATCATAGAGTCTGTTCCGCTGCTTGATCGTTCATACAGGAGGCAAGAGGGCATGTCCCCCCCCTCCCGCCACCCTCAGGTGCTTCTACCGACTCACCGCTACGATCGAAGCCAGGATCATATTTTTTATTATTATTTCAGGCTTCCCAGCCTAGAGGTGAGATGTGGGATTTTATTGACCCCATATCTCACTGTAAAGAGGACCTGTCATGTCATAATCCTATTACAAGGGATGTTTACATTCCTTGTAATAGGAATAAAAGTGATCAAAAAATTTATTTTTTGGAAAAAAGTGTCAAACTAAAATAAATAAAGTAAAATGAACAATTAAAAAAAAATTTTTTTTTTCCCCGTGTCCCCGTGTGCTCGCATGCAGAAGCGAACGCATACGTAAGTCCCACCCACAGATGAAAATGGTGTTCAAACCACACATGTGAGGTATCGCTACGATCGGTAGAGCGAGAGCAATAATTTTGGCCCTAGACCTCCTCTGTAACTCAAAACATTTAACCAGTAAAAAATGTTAAAGTGTCGCCTATGGGGATTTTTAAATAGCGAAGTTTGGTGCCATTCCACGAGCGTGCGCAATTTTGAAGGGTGACATGTTAGGTATCTATTTACTCGGCATAACTTCATCTTTCACATTATGCAAAAACATTGGGCTAACTTTACTGTTTTTTTTTTTTTTTTTAAAGCACATAACTATTTTTTTCCAAAAAAAACGCATTTGAAAAATTGCTGTGCAAATACCGTGCGAGATAAAAAGTTGCAAGGACCGTCATTGTATTCTCTAGGGTCTTTGCTAAAAAAAAATATATAATGTTTTGGGGTTCTATGTAATTTTCTAGCAAATAAATGATGATTTTTACATGTAGGAGAGAAATGTTAGAATTGGCCTGGGAGCTCTAGATAGCCTGAAGGTGCTCTGTGCATGTTGGGCCTCTGTATGTGGCCAGGCTGTGTAAAAGTCTCACACATGTGGTATTGCCATACTCGGGAGTAATAGCAGAATGTGTTTTGGGGTGTAATTTGTGGTATGCATATGCTGTGTGTAAGAAATAACCTGCTAATATGACAATTTTGTGAAAAAAAAAGAAAAAAAAAATCTTTATTTTTCAAAGAATTGTGGGAAAAAATGACAACTTCAAAAAACTCATCATGCATCTTTCTAAATACCTTGGAATGTCTTCTTTCCAAAAAGGGGTCATTTGGGGGGTATTTGTACATTTCTGGCATGTTAGGGTCTCAAGAAATGAGATAGGCCGTCAGTAATTCAGGTGTGATCAATTTTCAGATATTGGCACCATAGCTTTTGGACTCTATAACTTTCACAAAGACCAAATAATATACACCGATTTGGGTTATTTTTACCAAAGATATGTAGCAGTATAAATTTTGGCCAAAATATATGAAGAAAAAATTACTAATTTGCAAAATTTTATAACAGAAACAAAGAAAAATGCATTTTTTTACAGAATTTTCGGTCTTTTTTCTTTTATAGCGAAAAAAATAAAGAACCCAGCTGTGATTAAATACCACCAAAAGAAAGCTCCATTTGTGTGAAAAAAGGACAAAAATTTCATTTGGGTACAGTGTTGCATGACTGAGTAATTGTCATTCAAAATGTGAGAGCACCGAAAGCTGAAAATTGGTCTGGTTATTAAGGGGGTTTAAGTACCCAGTGGTCAAGTGGTTAAAGTGTATCTTAACCCAGGACCCTAAACCCAATAGGAATACAAGTGCTCAAAAAAGAGACATGGACTGTGGACCAGCAAGAAATCTGGGAAATTTGGGATTTCTTGCTGGTCCACAGTTATTGTCTCCTTTTCAAGCACTTGTATTCCTATTGGCAAATGTAAGTGTAATACTTATGATTTTATCTGGAATAAATATCCTATACAGTATTACGCTATGTGCCCTATCTCTTTCCTTTATCTATGGTTTGGCTGATTTGCAACTGCATGTAAGCTGTGTCTACTCTGCTGAATTCAATGGAACGTCCATCCAGACGCTGTATTCCATACATTGAATTGGTGCCTCATTGGTTACCTTCCAAGCTTGATTGGCTTGTCAATTGTACACCTGTACAAGTCCAATCTTTCTGGTAAGAGACTAGTACTTCTGGTGGTGGTCTTTTCATGGTTATTCACCATTCACTTTGATGTCTGCTCAAGATTTTAATGATCGTTAAATGCTTGTTTTGGATCACTCACCACAGGGATTTACCATTATATGTGGTCCCGTTTCATCACATATGGACATTTATTTTTATTGATCTTTATACTGGTCATATGTCACTTTATTTACTGTATATTTATGTCACTGTTCACATATTATTTCACTTCTTTTATTGTGACATCATTGTCGACAATTACAGTCTTGGTATTTATTTGTTTATAGCGCTGCACTCCCCGTCCTTTTTTTGACCATTTTATTTACATTGTCGTGTTGGCTGCTTTTTCACGTTTTTTTTGACAGCGTGGTACTCTTTGTGATTTTTTTGGTCTCCTCTACTTCCCTCAACACGGAGGAAAGAGGACCCTGTGCACAGATGGAAAAAAAATATGCTGCAAATCTCCTTTGCCTATCTGCACAACAATTTTATAAATGTGTATTTGAAAGTCTAAGTCCATTTAAAACTGAGTTTCTATTAAAATCATGATAGTATTGCTTCAGAATGGTATATGTCTGGTGGTGTCTTAAAGATCCAAAAGGCCCTGTAATAATTCTGCTATGGGACCGGTCTCTCTGAAAACAGAAACGGGCATTTCGCTTCAGGAAAAACACATTTTAACTTTCTACTTTAATTCAGAATGTCTTTTCTCCTGAGAGCAATAATTTGTTTCGTCTTAAGTGTTCCACTGTTATCATGCACAGAGAGATTTTATGAAGGGGCCTCTATATTGAGTAGAGATTTCAGCATGTTCTTTAAATATGATGGATAGCTGTGCTGATTGTACATGCTGACTAATAAATGAAAATTATGCCCCTCGAGATCTAGAATTTATTAAATGTTCCAAACTTTCTTCTTGACTGCCTTCAGTTTTTTATTTACCAGTGCTGTTTCTGATGCCTACAAATGCTCATGTAGCTGTGCCTAAGTTGAAGGTCAACCAGCCTTATGCCCCAAAATGGAACTGGACCTGTATTTTGGTTTGCTTGCAGCTCTGAAAACTGTGATGCCCTCATGTATATTGTAATGTTTGATAAAACCAGCTGCTAAAAATGTGTAAAGAAAATGTTTAGACATTGCCCGTATGTTTTTTTTTTTTTGTTTTGTTTTGTTTTTTGTAAGGTAGCTTACTGGCCATACAGATTAATGTTCTGTCAGTCTCAAGCATTTTCTATTGCAAAAACACAACCTATCACTATTGCAGGAATATACTGTAGATATAAACATATACAGTACCTAGTATGTTGTGCATTAATGCGTTTTGCAAGCTGCTAGCAGGCTTCAAAACTCATTGAAGCTTGTTGAAAGCCTGGCGAAGCATGCTAAAGGTGGCAATCAACACTCCCATTAGGTTCTCCGTTGAACATTTACAAACTGAAGTTGAATGGTACTTTAAACGCATCAACAAACCTTGCTGAAAGCTCTGCAAATGTTTTGTCAAAGCTTGCTGTTCACACTGCTCTTATACAAGCTGAAACCCATGTAAAAACAAGCCTAGGGTTAGAAAGCACCTTGACCCTTCCAAATTCTGTCACTGTTACTTTTTAGTTGGGTTGGTCCTCCAGCATGATGATGGAAAAATACATTTAACAATCAGATCTTGGTTATTCAAATTTTTATTAGCCTGAGCTTTAAGTCTCATACACACGGACCATAGGAGCAGCATCAGGACCGTCCCTTGTATCCAGGGAGGACTGAGGCATTGTAGTACTGCGTGGTCAGGATGTTTTCCCTGCATCAGCACATCGCTCTCTAAGAGGGCCGCCAGGCAGATGTGGAAGATGGAGAGGCTGGAGCATCACATCACCACTGGGACCGGAGAGCCATTAGGACTTGTCAGGAACCAGAAGAGGAAGACCGCTGACCAGAAGTGTCAGCATACAGGCCAAAAGGGGATGAGCTACTATGGATGAATACACAGGCCGAGGAGATCCTACTCTTCTTCAGGCAGACACAGTGCCAGTTTCCCCGCCACTGAGAGCCTGGTAGTTGGCCTATCTGAAGCTTCTACCATGGCCTGACAGCCTGACACCTCTCCAAACAGGAACCCCCATCATCATCACAGGCTGGGGGGAGTAAGCCAAGTTCACACTAATGCAGTGCAGGAAATGCTGAGATCTATCACATCTGCCGCTCCGCATATCAATTGCACTGCCCTTGCGTTCTACTGCGGGTGTCAGTACAAAGTTAACGACACCCCAAACGCAGGTCACAAACGCAGTGTGTTTGCCTACACTCGAATGCATTGTACAAAATCACCATAGAATCTGTTTGCAGTATGGATCCAAGAAATGTGCATACACGTCTTTGATGTGATTCAAGCCCATTCACATGTAGCACTTCCCATGTAGGGGTTGCAGATGACAGGGTGACAGAGTTCCCCACTGCTGCACAGCCAGGCACACAACAACTTCTGTTTTCATCCAGACACAGTGAACAGTCCTTGAGCTGTGTTTTTATGTTTTATTAGGGGATAATAACTTGGATGGGGATGGGAATTATGGGATGCCCAACTTCACAGTAACAGTCTACTCGACTGACTCTTTTCATCAGTCTACCTGACTGACTCTTTTCACCAGTCTACCTGACTGACCCTTTTCACCAGTCTACCTGACTGACTCTCTGAGGATCTCCCAGGGCAAGGTAGGGGAGATTTAAGCACACCACTATCTTCCAGAAAGACCTGCTACATGTGGCAGTCTCACCTTTTGTCGGTCCCTGCAATGTGCTATAATACACATACTGACCTTTCTTTGCTCCCACTGCCTCTCAGAAAAGCCTCCTTCTAACTTCTTCTGTGGCAGGATCCTTCCAGGCCAAAAAGAATATATAAAACACAAAGCGCTGTGATGCTAAATAGCTGATAATTACACATAAAACCAAGTGAGGCTGCTATCAAAAGAGAGTGTTTTCAGAGTCACTTAAAAAGAATAAATAATGATATTTGAAGCGCTTCACAATGTGCAAAAGAATGAATATATATGAATAAAAATAAATAAATAAATATAAATACTCAAATAAATCCAGCGGTGAGTAAAATTTCAAGTAAAATTTCAAGGATCCTTGAAAAAGTCACGTGACTGTGATGCAACGCGTGGGAGGAGCCAAGGACGCTCTGTGCAGATCAGCAGTATCACACAGTGTACTGCAGTGAATCTGCTCCTGTCTAAGGCGGCTGACTGCTATAGCAAAACCTGCATATGCCTTATCATTATAAGGCACACGTGAGTGGATTGAAGTTTGCCTGTGTACCTTGGTATACTAACTATTGCACAATGATTGTTTTTTTCTCTTATCTGCCTGTTAAATGAGATCTGTTTATGATTCTCACATTGGTTGTGAACAGAAGCAAAAGAAACATTGTTACTATAAATGTCAATGAGCACCTTAATTAAGCAAGTGTTTTTTAAACAGCTTTGCTAGTGGGACCGGATCAAAGCTTTATACCAATCGGATTCTACACTTGTATAATTGATCCTTCTGAATACATCCCTATATATTTATCTTTATGTTGATTTTTTATGTGGATTTTTTTACACATTTGGTGGCACTAATTTTTTAATAATTTTTTATAATTTTACACTATTTTGATTGCTGGATTTTTTAGGAAATTTTACTCACCGCTAGATTTATTTGAGTATTTATATTTATTTTTATTCATATATATTCATTTTTTTGCACATTGTGAAGCGCTTCAAATATCATTATTTATCCTTCCAGGCCAGCCATCTTAGCCCTGGCCCAAGGAAGAGCCCCTCACCGGCAGGGGTTCTTCGAGGGCCACCGACAGTCTCCTCAGCACTGCATCTCCATCTTCCACCTGACTCCACTGCTGGAATGGCTCATCTATATTTAGGGTTGGCTTAGACCCCCTGCCAGGTCCACCGCCTGGGAATTGGCCTCCGCCATACAGCTTCCAAAATGTTCTCCAACTTTCTAGAATCAGGGGGAGGCACCAGAGAGCTGCCTGTATGAGTCACCCAGCCCTGAACTCTAATAACCCTGAACCAATTACAGACTGAACTACACCTTATATTAAGATGCAAACAATCTTTACGCGACATCCTAGTGTCAAGTAATTTTTCCCCCCTAAGAAAACAGAGACCCCTGTGGTTCCTTGTCTCGTGGCACGTTTCGATGTGGCAAGTGTAATTTTTTTTTTAAATTTATTCCACTGGCTAGAATTGTCCACTTACCCTCAGGTGAAGATCTAACCATGTACCATTTTGTTAACTGTGACACTATCGGCATAGTATATTTGCTCACATGTGGCTGTGGAAGCCACTATGTGGGCAAAACCAAGCGAAACTTCTGGAAACAGATCAAAGAACACGTCACAGACATACAGTCAGGTCCATAAATATTGGGACATCGACACAATTATAATCTTTTTTGCGCTATACACCACCACAATGGATTTGAAATGAAACAAACAAGATGTGCTTTACTGCAGACTTTCAGCTTTAATCTGAGGATATTTACATCCAAATCAGGTGAACGGTGTAGGAATTACAACAGTTTGTATATGTGCCTCCCAATTTTAAGGGATCAAAAGTAATGGGACTATTGGCTGCTCAGCTGTTCCATGGTCAGGTGTGTGTTATTCCCTCACTATCCCATTTACAAGGAGCAGATAAAAGATCCAGAGTTCATTTCAAGTGTGCTATTTGTATTTGTAATCTGTTGCTGTCAACTCTCAATATGAGATCCAAAGAGCTGTCACTATCAGTGAAGCAAGCCATCATTAGGCTAAAAAAACAAAACAAACCCATCAGAGAAATAGCAAAAACATTAGGTGTGGCCAAATCAACTGTTTGGAACATCCTTGAAAAGAAAGAACGCACCGGTGAGCTCAGCAACACCAAAAGACCCTGAAGACCACGGAAAACAACTGTGATGGATGACCTAAGAATTCTTTCCCTGGTGAAGAAAACACACAACAGTTGGCCAGATCAAGAACACTCTCCAGGAGGTAGGTGTATGTGTGTCAAAGTCAACAATCAAGAGAAGACTTCACCAGAGTGAATACAGAGGGTTCACCACAAGATGTAAACCATTGGTGAGCCTCAAAAACTGGAAGGCCAGGTTAGAGTTTGCCAAACAACATCTAAAAAAGCCTTCACAGTGGAACAACAACCTATGGACAGATGAGACCAAGATCAACTTGTACCAGAGTGATGGGAAGAGAAGAGTATGGAGAAGGAAAGGAACTGTTCATGATCCAAAGCATACCACCTCATCAGTGAAGCATGGTGGTGGTAGTGTCATGGCGTGGGCATGTATGGCTGCCAATGGAACTTGTTTTCTTGTATTTATTGATGATGTGACTGCTGACAAAAGCAGCAGGATGAATTCTGAAGTGTTTCGGGCAATATTATCTGCTCATATTCAGCAAAATGCTTCAGAACTCATTGGATGGCGCTTTACAGTGCAGATGGACAATGACCCGAAGCATACTGCGAAAGCAACCAAAGAGTTTTTTAAGGGAAAGAAGTGGAATGTTATGCAATGGCCAAGTCAATCACCTGACCTGAATCTGATTGAGCATGCATTTCACTTGCTGAAGACAAAACTGAAGGGAAAATGCCCTAAGAACAAGCAGGAACTGAAGACAGTTGCAGTAGAGGCCTGGCAGAGCATCACCAGGGATGAAACCCAACGTCTGGTGATGTCTATGCGTTCCAGACTTCAGGCTGTAATTGACTGCAAAGGATTTGCAACCAAGTATTAAAAAGTGAAAGTTTGATGATGATTGTTACTCTGTCCCATTACTTTTGGTCCCTTAAAAAGCACATATACAAACTGTTGTAATTCCTACACCGTTCACCTGATTTGGATGTAAATACCCTCAAATTAAAGCTGAAAGTCTGCAGTTAAAGCACATCTTGTTTGTTTCATTTTATATCCATTGTGGTGGTGTATAGAGCCAAAAAGATTAGAATTGTTTCGATGTCCCAATATTTATGGACCTAACTGTACATATAGGTGTTGAGAAACCTTTACCTTTGCACAAGCTCACAATTACAAAATGGACTCTTTAAGGTATCAAGTAGTTGCCAGAATTCACCCCCCGGTTGGGGGGGGGGGGTGACTTCGATCAGAAAATTCTACAAACTGAGGCTGTGTGGATATACAAACTTAGGGCCACTCAACCACCAGGGTTAAATGATGCTATCATCTATACCCCATTTCTCTAAATAATTGATCCATACTCATGATAAATCCAATTTCATTGTATCCTTGGTGACCCTCTCCTATTCTTCCCCCTTCCTACTCTAATATGAAAATGCATTTTTTCCTTGTTGGATGGTCACATTGGCTGAGATGGTTGATATAATCCTCAAATGTAGACATCGTTATGTACTTTTGTGATATTTAGGCTATGTATTTTTGTAAGGTGTCTGTACATGTATTGTAAATGTCCGGCATTGGTCTATGTGTCAAGCCAGGGGACTGGGATTGAATTCAAAGGGCGTTTTAGCTTACATTTCCAGTCATCTAATCCATCCTCTACCAAGAGTATATATATACTTCTTTGAATATATTACATTCTACCTTGGTCTCCCTGCTAGTGCAAGGTAAGACTTTAATCCACAAATTTCCTTCCATTTTTCCTACTCTTCATCTTGTATCATATTGTTACTACAAACATCGATATCATGATTACCACCACACAGGAGTCTGCTCTGCCTTCTTGGTGAGGACGCGGAGGTCATCCCCATGGGCTCACCAGGCTCCCTCTCCATTGGACTGACTGTATCATCAACATTATACAGGTGAAAGAACTACACATTAATTCACTTTTGAGCTCTAGGTATTGATTGATCTATCTGTTCCTTTACTTCGGTCTTGACTATTTGACACATTATCGGACATCAAACAAATAAAATGCAATTTTAATCCGTTAAGTTTTTATGCTATATTATACTGTAATGCCATTTGGGCATTTGTGAATGCCTTATAAATTTTTTAAATCATATGCTCTTACAATTGATTCAAGTATGTATCAATATTTATCTATAACCTTGTCAATATTTGATTTATAGGTTATTATAACATTTGTATCAAATTCGTGCTACTTTAAGGTCCTGACGAATCGGGGCTCCCCATGAAACGCGTAGGCCATCTTTTTGATCCTTTCTGCCAGGATCAGCACGTTCTGGACCGAATAACAGTAAACTGTGATTTTAACCTGTTATAGTTGTAGAATGTTTTTATCTAACCATTGATATATGGTAAATAAAGTTTAATTATTTTTATTTTGTGGTATATATCTTCATTTAAAGTCCCACTCCACTTTACTTTTGTTATTGATTTTTGTATCTTTCTGGGATGGTACCTATGTGGGGTTATAATTGTTCCACATCCATCCCCACCCCTGTGTAATTACAGACTGAGTTAAACATCATGATATAAATTGCCCTACACTCACACTAGTAGCACACTAGAGGGTGCTACACACCATTAATGGCTTCAATTCGCACAGTACTGAATCGCATGTGAACTGCACAGAAATGGTGTGGTTTCTGTGCAATTCACATGCGGTTCACAGAGTGAACTGAGGCTTAAAGTGATTGTAATGTCTTGTTTTTTTTAGTTAAGAATAACAAACATGTTATACTCACCTGCTCTTCTGCGGTGGTTTTGCACAGGGCAGCCTGGATCCTCCTCTTCTCGCGTCCCTCTTCAGCACTCATGGCCTCTCCCACCTGTTGAGTGCCCCCACAGCAGCACCTTGCTATGGGGGCACCCGAGTCGAGCCACAGCTCCGTGTGTCCATTCAGACACGGAGCAGTGGCCCGACCCCACCCCCTTTCTCTCCTAATTGGCTGACTGGCTTTGATTGACAGCAGTGGGATCCAATGGCGCTGCGCTGCTGTCTCAGCCAATGAGGAGGGGAGTCCCAGACGGCCAAGACACTTCTGCAACATCGCTGTATCCAGAGGGACCTCAGATAAGTATTAGAAGGGCTGAGGGGGGCTGCTGCACACGGAAGGCTTTTTATCTTAATGCACAGAATGCACAAAGATAAAAAAAAACCTTCTTAATTTACAATCACTTTAAGGCTCTGGGGGCTGGAATGTACCCCCCTGACCCCTCTCTTATCTACGCCCCTGGCGCAGATACCTCCAACTGTGTGCTGTGTTGCTAGTTTGACAGGTGACAGTAGGCAGGTCAGTGAGTGGTGACAGATGCCGGGAACTGCACAGATGTCTTATCGAAAAAAAACTATGGGGTTACTACAGCCCCAAGGACACTGCCCGAAATTTCTTACTGCATAGGACAGAATTCCACCGTGAACTGTCCGCAGCAAATGGGGATGAATGGTAACCATATTTCAAGCAAATTAAATGTATTTGGTGTCTGTGTGCATGCTATTTATTTTCTTCCAATTTAGATGGGCTATTACAGGTGCTAGAGCAATGAGTGTGGAAGCCAAAAATGTGTGCCTGCACGTTGAGCAGCTGCACTCCCACCAGTAGGTTACCATTTATTGGATGGCATCTATGTTACATGCAGTAAAATAATGTTACTGTCATCCCAGTGTCTGTTTGTGGTTCCTGGGAAATGAGGGCACAGATAGTTTCGACAGTTTGGCAGGGAAGAGAGTTCTAGTGCAGGGACGTAACATATTGTCAGCCTTTACTTATACACTATTTTCTACACTATTAAACAGTGAATAATGACAGCCTCTTAATTCCACCTGGCTACCTGTTATAGTAAATTCCTGTAATGGAATTGCCAGCTTCACATCTGCAGCTCAGTTGATTGCATTGTGAAACTTCCTTTTCTTTTGTGTGCTAGCAGGAGGCTAAGTATTCCAAAATAAATTCTGCAGCATTGTTATGGCCTGTGTCTCCCTGCCAGGAACACTGCTAACATGGAAAATAAAGCTGCCAGCAATGGAGAACACGCAAGAGCCACTACAATGTGCACTGTGTAGCATGCTTGAAGAAGACACTGGAAGCACTGTTGCCCACGTGTAAAGATAGTTCCGACTAAAGGAAACAAGGGTGAGTGCAAAAATGAATTTCTGAGGATGAGCTGGACTGTGTCTTAATCCTATGCAGCTCTAGATTACCGCAAGCAAATAATAATGCCCTTCAGGTTCCACCAAGTAACAATTACAAACCACAGTACATAATTACGGTAGTGAAATTAAAAGCCAAAAGGTGTTATTGAAAAAAGCATTTTGACTTCACCTTAAATCTATAACTGCAGTACTACTTTTCCACCACTAGATCTCCTCAGGCTTTTTTATGTTGAATGACAGCCAGCTTCATTTAGCCCACTTCGTCTAAGGCTGTCATGGACTGGCCCTCAACCTGGGAATGGACAATGAATGAGAAGCAGCACAGACAAAAATATTTATCTCTGTCACTCTGCTTTCTCCTCTTATCAGCATGCAGAGGAATCAGCCAGTGGGTGGTCCTGCCTGCTCAACAGAAGTTGATTATTCAAGGTCAACTCTACTTTTGTTGAAGGATTCAAATTGAAAATTGTCAGCCAAACTGCACCTGTAGCCAGTCAGGTACAGGCAGTCTTCTGATATTCTGGCAGCCGGAACGCTCAGCTGCCAGAATACAATAGCCTGGTAGGGGGATATGTCCATCTACCCTGTTTGTATGGATGTAGGAATCTGGTTGATTTCTTTAGTTCAGCTTGTAGGCTAAATAGGCTAAGAAATCTTTTAGTGGATGTCCAGCTTTAGTTGCATCAAGCTGCTTCAAGATGTTTTATTTCATTCCCATTAGCATGTATGGGGGTGGAGCGCTGTTCTGATTCGAACATGTAAGCAGATGCAGTTAACTTTCCCCACAACAGGTGGCGCTCTTCCACGGTGGCCCTGTTGCTGGAGAGGAAGCCAGGGGAACCAAGGTTCCTCTATGGCTTCCTGGGTCACTGGGGAAGCTATCTTTTTGGATGCTCCTGCCCCATGTGACTCAAGCAGCCGTATTGGGTCAGGCAGTGCATTTTTTAAGGCCCTGGCTCCCGAGGTTTGGCCCGCTTTGGAGAGTGGACAGAGTAGGCACAGGGGAGGGACAGAGCAGGGCCTCATCTCTTCTGGATATTGTACCGATTGGGAACCAGACGGCCAGGCCGCATTTAGTTCCCTCTCAACAGACGCTGTCATTCCGGCTGGGATCTACTCCTGTCAGGCTACTGAACTGTGAGTGTGCACTGCTTGGTGGACTTCCCACAGGGTTTGTTTAGAACTGTTGCTGCATTTCTTCAATACAAGTGTACTGCACCTGCCTGTGTTAATTATTGACTCCGCACCACGCTGCACCCACCTACAATCAGAAGCCCACTTAGGCAGGTCATAGAATATACGATTTTTTTTCCTGCAACCCATGGTTGCAGGAAAAGAAAAACACTTGATTCCCCCATTCAACACAGTACTATTGTGTTCTGCTGGGAGCGAGCATTTCCTTTCAGGAGAACACAGTGATTATTGCTAGCAGCTATAGCTGCCGGCAATAATCGCATGCTATAAATCTGACATGCTGGTTGTGCCCAAGTTGATCCAGCTTGCCCATACAGTACGTGGATCAAAACTCGGCCAGTCTCTGATTCAAATCGTCTATGGCCAGCTTTAAATAGACCCTTACTTTGCTCCCCACCACTGCCTTTCCCTTATCGCAACCATAAATCCAACAATTAATCTTTGCCTGTGTACAGTAACTGGAAGGTATAGGAAGTGGGGTAAGGAGCGTTAAGGTGGATTCTAATAAGTAAAACACAAAACACTGACCATAACAATGACCTCTAGAAATCTACTGGGAGTGTTTTGCCCATACATTCTTTTTAAAGACCTTGAATTTACATAAGCAAACTGAACATACACCCCAAAACACAGGCATATCCTTGAATTGTGTAAGAGTTGAGTAAGTGGCTCTTTGTGTTACAGCATTGAGAATTAGAGTATATTATTTACAACCAGGGGTGGTCCCAACATTCCTAATGCCTTAGGCATCAATTAAAGTTGTGCCAATCTCATTCATTACACAAAGTTATGTAAGGTTTGTATTGTTACATACGTATAATGGCACATTGTAAATCCAGTAAATCAAGTGTGCAACCTGGTTTAACACCCAGGATTTAACAAAATGTGAGCTTTAAGGGTATACTAACATTTTTTTAAAGATACGTTATTGTCTAAGGCTACTTTCACGCTGAGGCGAGCGGGTGCTGGCGGTAAAGCGGCCGAAAAAGGGTAAAACTGCCCACAAAGTGCCACTGCAACAGCACTTTGTCGGCGGGTTTGCGGCACTGCCCCATTGTTTTCAATGGGAAGGGGCGCTTTAGGAGCAGTGAATACACTGCTCCTATAGCACTGCAAAGATGCGGCTTGCAGAACTTTTTTGACCGTCCTGCAAGCGCTCCACTCCAGTGTGAAAGCCATCGGGCTTTCACACTGGAGACACAGGAGAGGAGCTTTACAGGCGCTATACAGGCGCTATTTTTAGCGCTGTAGTGACTGTAAAGCGCCTCAGTTTGAAAGTAGCATAACATGTATATTTTGGAGGCAGTATAACTCAGGGAATGCAGTCTACATGTTAAGTGGCTTTGTGGTTAGCATGTCTGCCTTGCAGCACTGGAGTCCTCAATTTGAATTCCAACCGGGACGCTACTTGCGTGGGGTTTGAATGTTCTCTCTGTGTTTGCGTGGGTTTCCTCCAGATACACTGGTTTCCTCTCTCACTCCAAAGAAATACTGGTGGTTTATTTGGCTTCTGTCTAAATTGGCCCTAGTATGTTTATGTATGTGAGGTTGGGACCTCAGATTCTAAGCTGCCTGAGGGCAGGGATTGATGTGAATGTACAATATGTAAAGTGCTGTATAAATTGTTAACACTATATAAATACCTGTAATAATAAATAAGCAGCTCTGTCTCAGCATTTATCTTGTACAGTTAGTTGCACCATCAGCTAAATCCCTACAACTGCCACAATCTTTGTAATGTAGTATTACCTGCAGATATGTCTAAAGAAGTCCCTAGCAGCCACCACCTACTCTTTGATTCTTTCAGTGGTTACTAGGCAGCTAAACTGGTAGCAGTAAACCAGTCATTCTCCCTGGAGGTTTTTCATTACACCAGAGAATGCAGTGAAAGGAATGAGACCAGTAAGAGTGAGGGAGAAAGAGGGGTTGCAGCATAGAAACCTCCCTGTTGGAGTTCCTGAACAATAACCCGCTTCCACTCATTACTGAAATATTAGTTTTAGGAGGTATGACTGTAACAAGCATTTCTTTGGCCACTCTAGTTTATCTGTCTAACACTTGTAATCCTCCAAGGTCTTCTCTAGAACATACCACACTTGGGGGATTGGGGGGGGGGGGTTAAAGACCTATGACCTATATGTGATGACTTATATTCCACAGTAGCACATGTCAGAGGAACATATTGCACTAAGAGGCCTTCCTAGGCCAGGTAGCTCCAGGCACTGTACAAGGAATCAAGCTTATTTACTAGATAGACCGAAGCAAAGTAGTCGTGGGTCAGCTTAAGTTAACGGGAGACCCAACTCAAGTACATCATAATGTTCCCTTTGTACACACCAACTACCTCTTTCCCACAGAGTCTGTAACATCTTCTTAACTCAGGCATTGGCTATTCTTTTATCTACTTATAAAGGATAAGAGACTAGTCCAGCAGACTTGTTTGCAGATAATCTGAATATCAGGCACATCTCCGGCTGTAAAGTATAATGCCTTAACAATGCTGAGAACATCAATTTTCATGCAATGAAACAGAACTTCTCTAATTAGTCTGACCTTTACAAGGGAACCGTTTACTCACCCGTATTCACAATTTACTCATAGTCACTAGTCCGTAATTATGGCAGGTAAAAGAATGACTCCACTTCCTCTCTTTCTCATTGAAGGGTTGTTCCTTGCCTTCTCCCAAAGTGGAACCATTATACCACGCCACTACATTGTGTTCTAGGGAATCTTCATCCTTCCATTAAACCTACCAGCTCTTAACTCCTCTCACAGCCTGGTGTTTGGTCGCTTGTTAACTAGAGTGATGGTCATATCCATAGCAACCTGTATAAAAGGGACTTACAGCCCATTACATGAATTTTTAAAAAGAAAGTACATTGTACATTAGAGAAGGCATTTAAGTTATCTCAGTGTTCACCTTAAAGTGGGCAAAGTATCCGAAACATGGCGCATGCATGTTAAGTAATGTGTAAGCGTATAATAGGTATTTATTACCTTTTATAGAGATCACAGTATTCCTCCTGACAATGCCTTCATCTGTTTGGATTTTTTAGAAAGATGGTGCCATCTTTGTTCAGCTATTATCCCCATCTGCTTGCTGGACCGTCTTTTTAGTATTTATTGCTTAAGAAACTTTAACATGAGAGGGGTTAAGGTATGGGAAAGTCAAGAATGACTAATAGCAATAATGAAAGGACAAACTTCACTAATCTTCTTACAGTAGCACTTCCTGGAGGGAACCTGGAATGGTCAGTATATGTAGGACTCTATAAGAGCAGCCCCGGTCCATGTAGAAACCTCCGGCACTTAGATCCCTTCTGCCACAAGCACATCCAAAGTCCACAGCAAGGTCTTTACTCACAATGTCCTGGGAGCTGTCTGCTACCCAAATTCCACAAATAGATCCTCAGGAGTAGGGATGAGCCGAACACCCCCCGGTTCGGTTCGCACCAGAACCCGCGAACGGACCGAAAGTTCGCCGACGAACGTTAGAACCCCATTGACGTCTATGGGACTCGAACGTTCGAAATCAAAGTGCTCATTTTAAAGGCTAATTTGCATGGTATTGTCCTAAAAAGGGTTTGGGGACCCGGGTCCTACCCCAGGGGACATGTATCAATGCAAAAAAAACTTTTAAAAACGGCCGTTTTTTCGGGAGCAGTGATTTTAATGATGCTTAAAGTAAAAAAAAAAAAGTGAAATATTCCTTTAAATATCGTACCTGGGGGGTGTCTATAGTATGCCTGTAAAGTGACGCGTGTTTCCCATGTTTAGAACAGTCCCTGCACCAAATGTCATTTTTAAAGGAAAAAATCTCATTTAAAACTGCTTGCGGGTTTAATGTCATGTCGGGTCATGGCAATATGGATGAAAATCAGTGAGACAAACGGCATGGGTACCCCCCAGTCCATTACCAGTCCCTTTGGGTCTTGTATGGATATTAAGGGGAACCCCGCACCCAAATTAAAATAAGGAAAGGTGTGGGGCCACCAGGCCCTATATACTCTGAACAGCAGTATACAGGCGGTGCAAACAAGACAGGGACTGTAGGTTTGTTGTTAAGTAGAATCTGTTTGTAATTTTGAACATTTTTAACGTGTTTAGCTCCAGCAAAAAATCTTTTCTAAGCTTTTTGGAAAACATAGGGAAGGGTTATCACCCCTGTGACATTTGTTTTGCTGTCTTTCCTCCTCTTCAGAAGATTTCACCTCACTTTTTTGTCCCAATGAAAAATGTTTTTTGAAAATTTGGGTTTTTTTGTGGAACAAGGATTGGAAAGCATCAGTGGAAAGGAGAACTTGTTTTCCCATATTAACTCTTACAGGAGAGAATTTCCCTTCCTAGGGGTAGATTTCATCTCACTTCCTGTTGTCTCCTTCCGTTTGCAAGTAGGAGTCGTTTGTAAGTTAGATGTTTGAAAGTAGGGTCCTGCCCTATATACTCAGCAGAAATTTGGGCCTTAGGTGTTGCTGTGGCCCACAACACTGTAAGCCCTCACAGGGCCCTGCTGTGAAATATTAGATCAAGAATTGTAATTACATGCCCCTGTTGAACAGCAGCTGAAAAATTAGGCCTTAGGCACTGGTGCTGGTGCCACAACACTGCAACCCCTCACAGACACTCTAGTTGGAACGCAGGAACGAGCCCTGCTGCAAATTATTGCTTCAAAAATTGTAATTACACGCCCCTGTTAGACAGGGGCAGAAAAATTGGGCCTTAGGCACTGGTGCTGGTGCCACAACACTGCAACCCCTCACAGACACTCTAGTTGGAACGCAGGAACGAGCCCTGCTGCAAATGATTGCTTCAAAAATTGTAATTACACGCCCCTGTTAGACAGGGGCAGAAAAATTGGGCCTTAGGCACTGGTGCTGGTGCCACAACACTGCAACCCCTCACAGACACTCTAGTTGGAACGCAGGAACGAGCCCTACTGCAAAGTATTGCATCAAAAATTGTAATTACACGCCCCTGTTAGACAGGGGCAGAAAAATTGGGCCTTAGGCACTGGTGCTGGTGCCACAACACTGCAACCCCTCACAGACACTCTAGTTGGAACGCAGGAACGAGCCCTGCTGCAAAGTATTGCATCAAAAATTGTAATTACACGCCCCTGTTAGACAGGGGCAGAAAAATTGGGCCCTAGGCACTGGTGCTGGTGCCACAACACTGCAACCCCTCACAGACACTCTAGTTGGAATGCAGGAACGAGCCCTGCTGCAAAGTATTACATCAAAAATTGTAATTACACGCCCCTGTTAAACAGGGGCTGAAAAATTGTGCCTTAGGCACTGGTGGTGGCGCCCAGAACCAAAAATGTTCTTACAAGCTATCAGCGTGATGATTGAGGAGGAAGAGGATAATTACTCAGGGATAGTCACTCAGCATCAGCATAGGCAGTCTTTGAAGGGATCTGAGATTTCAAAAAAAATTATTCGGTTACATCAGCATCAGGTGCTTGGTAGCTGGTGGTGATCCAAGACTCATTCATTTTTATGAAGGTCAGCCGATCGACCGAGTCGGTGGACAGACGCACCCTGTGATCGGTTACCACGCCTCCAGCAGCACTGAATGTGCGTTCCGAAAGAACGCTGGATGCAGGACAGGCCAGTAGCTCAATTGCATACTGTGCAAGCTCTGGCCAGTGATCCATCCTCAAGACCCAGTAACCCAGAGGATTTTCGGTGGGAAAGGTGTCCAAGTCTGATCTTGCCCCTAGGTATTCCTGCACCATGTAAAACAGACGCTGGCGATGGTTGCTGGAACCGATCATACCTTGGGGCTGCGGACCAAAAAATTGTCTGAACAGCATCGGTCAGACGGCCACCTTCTCCACCGCTCCTTCTTTGACTGACCGAAGCCTCAGCAACACGTTGTCCAGAAACAGGAGTTTGTAACCTCCCAGTCTCTGGGAACGCGTTGCACAGACCTTTCTGCAAGGCCTCCCGAAGATGTTTCATCCTCTGCTCCCTCTGCGATGGCAAGATAAGGTCCGCAACCTTACCCTTGTAACGTGGATCAAGGAGGGTTGCCAGCCAGTATTGGTCCTTCTCCTTGATACCACGAATACGAGGATCCTTACGCAGGCTTTGCAGGATCAGGGAGGCCATGCAGCGTAGGTTTGCTGAGGCATTCGGTCCGGAGTCCTCTGGGTCACTAAGAACGACATGGTCCGCAGCCACCTCCTCCCAGCCACGTACAAGTCCATGTGTTTCTTGGGACTGATCCCTTAAAGACTGCTGCTGATGCTGAGTGCCAGGCTCCACCTCCATACTGACACAATCTTCCTCCTCCTCCTCTTCCTCCTCGTCCTCTTCCTGTGTGATCGGCGGGCACGCAGGAACACTGTCTGGATAAAGGGGGCCTTGAGAGCTAAGGAAGTCCTCCTCTTCCTGCCTCTGTTCTGCCTCAAGTGCCCTGTCCATTATTCCACGCAGCGTGTGCTCCAACAGGTGGACAAGGGGGACAGTGTCACTGATGCATGCACTGTCACTGCTCACCATCCTCGTGGCCTCCTCGAATGGTGACAGGACAGTGCATGCATCCCTGATCATGGCCCACTGGCGTGGGGAAAAAAAACCAAGCTCCCCTGACCCTGTCCTGGTGCCATAGTCGCACAGGTACTCATTGATGGCCCTCTGCTGCGTGTGCAGCCGCTGCAGCATGGCCAACGTTGAGTTCCACCTGGTGGGCATGTCACAGATTAGGCGGTTCTTGGGCAGGTTAAACTCCTTTTGGAGGTCCGTCAGCCGAGCACTGGCATTATATGACCGGCGGAAATGCACACAGACTTTCCTGGCCTGCCTCAGGACATCCTGTAAGCCCGGGTACCTGCCCAAGAACCGCTGCACCACCAAGTTAAGGACGTGAGCCAAACAGGGCACATGGGTCATTTGTCCCTGTCGGAGGGCAGAGAGGAGGTTGGTGCCATTGTCGCAAACCACCATTCCTGCCTTAAGTTGGCGTGGCGTCAACCACCTCTGAACCTGCCCCTGCAGAGCTGACAGAACCTCTGCCCCAGTGTGGCTCCTGTCCCCCAAGCACACCAGCTCAAGCACCGCATGGCATCTTTTGGCCTGCGTACTTGCGTAGCCCCTTGAACGCCTACGGAGCACCGCTGGTTCCGAGGAAGAGGCCATGGAGGAAGAAGAAGAGGAGGGGGTGGAGGAGAGAGGTGTGTCACAATCAGCATTTTGGAGGCGTGGTGGCGGAACAACCTCCAACACTACTGCACCTTGTCCTGCATCCTTCCCAGCTGCCAGCAGAGTCACCCAATGCGCCGTGAAACTTAGGTAACGTCCCTGTCCATGCCTGCTGGACCATGAGTCAGCGGTAATATGCACCTTACCGCTGACCGCCCTGTCCAGCGAGGCATGGACATTGCCTTCCACATGCCGGTAGAGAGCCGGAATCGCCTTCCGTGAGAAAAAGTGGCGTTTGGGTACCTGCCACTGAGGAACCGCACATTCCACAAACTCACGGAAGGGGGCAGAGTCTACCAACTGAAAAGGCAGCAGTTGAAGTGCTAGCAATTTTGCCAAGCTAGCATTCAACCGCTGGGCATGTGGATGGCTGGGAGCAAACTTCTTTCGGCGGTGCAGCAGCTGGGGCAGGGAAATTTGCCTGGTACAATCTGACGTCGGTGTACCAAAAGCAGATTGCCCACAAGTACTTGGCTGTGACACACCTAATTCTACACCTTCATTCCTCTCACTGTAGGTCTCAGAGAGGACTGAAGGTCTAGTGGGGTTGGAAATCTCAGCTGATGAGGAGCAAGGAGAGATCCTCTTTGTTCTTTGGTGTGGGTCTTTTAGATACGCTTGCCAACGAACTGCATGGCAGGTCAACATATGTCTGGTCAAGCATGTGGTACCCAAGCGGGAGATATTTTGGCCACGCGAGATACGCTTGAGACATATGTTGCAAATAGCAGCGGTGCGATCTGATGCACTCGTCTCAAAAAAGGCCCACACCAAAGAACTTTTTGAATAACGCGCAGAGACTGCAGCGCCCTGCACATGTGGAGCTTTGGGGTGTGATGCAGTCAATGTGCTGCCCTTAGGCTGGCCCCTGGAGGGCATCCTGCCTCGTTGGTGATGTGCTGCCGCCTCCTCCTCCTCCTCCTCCTCCTCCTCCTCCTCCTCCTCCTCCTCCTCTCTCCTATCAGGCACCCACGTTGAGTCAGTGACCTCATCATCCCCTCCCTCCTCATCACTGGAGCAAACCTGGCAGTATGCTGCAGCAGGGGGAGCATGACTGCCAGATTGCTGTCCTTCTTGGGCACCCCCTCTGTCCGCGCTCATGTTACTGCCTTCATCGAGCTCAGTATCGTCATCAGAGCCTTCCAAACGCTGGGCATCCTCCTGGAGCATGTACCCAACACTGTGGTCAAACAGTTCGAGGGAATCCTCATGAGGACATGGTGGAGCTAGGGAAGGAGTCACTGATGACATTGAGCTGAGGGAAGAGGCCGCTGCTTTGCCAGACAAAGCACCCTGGGCATGGGTGAGAGAGGATGAGGAGGATGAGGACGGCTTGGTCATCCACTCGACCAAGTCTTCCGCATGTTGCGGCTCAACATGGCCAGCTGCCGAAAAAAAGGCCAAGCGTGTCCCATGGCCACGTGCTGATGAGGATGCACCGTCTCCACGACCAGCACTAGACACAGAGCCTGCTTGCCCTCTCTTATTGGCTTGTGACTGTCTGCCTCTCCTTCTTGGCCTTCCAGACATACTAATGGCCTGTAGCTGCACTAAGCTGGGATAGAACACCTGTAATTTTCTTCAAGTAGCTTTATATACTGTAACCAGACAAGCCTGCCTGTCAGTAGGAAGATAACAGGAACGGATCTAGCTGAACACTGTGAGCAGGACGCACTGTACTAAATGTAAATAGTCTAGCTGCCTGACCGTGGTACTAATAGGATCAAATAGAACACCTGTAATTTTCTTCAGGTAGCTTTATATACTGTAACCAGACAAGCCTGCCTGTCAGTAGGAAGATAACAGGAACGGATCTAGCTGTACACTGTGAGCAGGACGCACTGTACTAAATGTAAATAGTCTAGCTGCCTGACCGTGGTACTAATAGGATCAAATAGAACACCTGTAATTTTCTTCAGGTAGCTTTATATACTGTAACCAGACAAGCCTGCCTGTCAGTAGGAAGATAACAGGAACGGATCTAGCTGTACACTGTGAGCAGGACGCACTGTACTAAATGTAAATAGTCTAGCTGCCTGACCGTGGTACTAATAGGATCAAATAGAACACCTGTAATTTTCTTCAGGTAGCTTTATATACTGTAACCAGACAAGCCTGCCTGTCAGTAGGAAGATAACAGGAACGGATCTAGCTGAACACTGTGAGCAGGACACACTGTACTAAATGTAAATAGTCTAGCTGCCTGACCGTGGTACTAATAGGATCAAATAGAACACCTGTAATTTTCTTCAGGTAGCTTTATATACTGTAACCAGACAAGCCTGCCTGTCAGTAGGAAGATAACAGGAACGGATCTAGCTGAACACTGTGAGCAGGACACACTGTACTAAATGTAAATAGTCTAGCTGCCTGACCGTGGTACTAATAGGATCAAATAGAACACCTGTAATTTTCTTCAGGTAGCTTTATATACTGTAACCAGACAAGCCTGCCGGTCAGTAGGAATTTAACAGGAACGGATCTAGCTGAACACTGTGAGCAGGACGCACTGCATTAAATGTAAATAGTCTAGATAGAAGATAACAGGAACGGATCTAGCTAAACTGAATACAGTGTATATATATATATGCAACACCTGGGATGCATATATATACACAATACACTGTAAGTGCAGCTAACTGACTGACTGTTCTGCCTAATCTATCTAACTCAAATCAAATGACACTGTCTCTCTCTCTCTCTATCTCTCAGCACACCGGAACACACACTACACAGGGCCGCCGTGCAGGCGGCCTTATATAGTGTGGGGTGTGTACTAAATGCCCTGAGCCGTAATTGGCCAAAGCCACCCTGGCTTTGGCCAATTACAGCTCTCTCTACTGACAGCGCTGTGATTGGCCAAGCATGCGGGTCATAGTGCATGCTTGGCCAATCATCAGCCAGCAATGCACTGCGATGCCGCAGTGAATTATGGGCCGTGACGCGCCACACGAATTTAGCGCGAACGGCCCATAACGTTCGCAATTCGGCGAACGATCGAACAGCCGATGTTCGAGTCGAACATGGGTTCGACTCGAACACGAAGCTCATCCCTACTCAGGAGGAAAGATAAAAAAAATCCTTGTTCAGACCCAGGACTTCAGCAAATACTCCTTACGCAGCCTTCCCTGGGTCCTCAGCCCAGCTCCTGCTGAGACCTAGACTGGAACCTCCTGCTTCAGAAACTGTCTCCTAGGGGCAGTAGCCCCGCAGGAGGAGACTGGAATTCTCCCTGAAGAGGAAAGACATTCACTCAGAGCTTCCTATACATGTATCGGCTCCCCAGCCACCTTCTGGATGCCTCCTTCATTCATACTGGTCATCTGCATTTCCCTGCCCTATATTCTGAAAGATTGTTTCAAAGACAGGTGGTAGAAATCTAATCCCAGCTTAGGAAACCCTGAATAGACACAAAGAATCAATCACTGCTCCACTCACTGCAGTGAAGCCAAAAACTAAATTTACCTATCAGCCTAACTAGGAGGGCACTATGTGTCACTTGATACAAAATTACAATATTGTAGTCTGATCAGTGGGGGAACAAAGAAATGCTTCTACCTGCCTACAGGAGACTGATGACATCACCTCAACCTAAGCAAAGCATTGGACTCAAAAACAAGGACCTATTTCAGCGATAATTGGTATAGCTAATACTATTGCTGCACACAGTCAGGGGCATACCTACAGGGGTTGCAGGGGTTACAATTGTGACCTGGCCCCATACTCCAGGGGGCCCGTGTTGGCCCCACTGTACACCTGGATAGGAGGGAGTGTGGGGGCAGCAGCATATAGAGGAATTGATGCTCTCCATTTTCCTCCTGCAGCTGCTGAAAGCCCACTTCTCCTCCTCTCCAGTGAATGCCTGCAGGTGGAAAATGGAGGGGATTGGTTCTTCTATATGCCATCCCTCCTATCCAGGTCCCCCAGGCCCCTGTGCGCTCTCCTGGCTCCCCTCAACCCCCCACGCAGCACTGTTGACTTCCCCCCTCTCTCTTGCCAGGGGACGCTTTCAGGATGAAGAGTGGGGAAAGGGGTCGGTAGATCATAGTCATTTAACCATTTCAGCCCCGGAAGGATTTACCCCCTTCCTGACCAGAGCACTTTTTACACATTGGCACTGCGCCGCTTTAACTGCTAATTGCGCGGTCATGCAATGCTGTATCCAAACGAAATTTGCGTCCTTTTCTTCCCACAAATAGAGCTTTCTTTTGATGGTATTTGATCACCTCTGCGGTTTTTATTTTTTGCGCTATAAACGGAAAAAGAACAAAAATTTTGAAAAAAAATGATATTTTCTACTTTTTGTTATAAAAAAATATCCAATAAACTCAATTTTAGTCATACATTTAGGTCAAAATGTATTCGGCCACATGTCTTTGGTAAAAAAAATGTCAATAAGCGTATATTTATTAGTTTGCGCAAAAGTTATAGCGTCTACAAACTAGGGTACATTTTCTGGAATTTACACAGCTTTTAGTTTATGACTGCCTATTTCATTTCTTGAGGTGCTAAACTGGCAGGGCAGTACAAAACCCCCCCAAATGACCCCATTTTGGAAAGTAGACACCCCAAGGAAATTGCTGAGAGGCATGTTGAGCCCATTGAATATTATTTTTTTTGTCCCAAGTGATTGAATAATGACAAAAAAAAAAATTACAAAAAGTTGTCACTAAATGATATATTGCTCACACAGGCCATGGGCATATGTGGAATTGCACCCCAAAATACATTCAGCTGCTTCTCCTGAGTATGGGGATACCACATGTGTGGGACTTTTTTGGAGCCTAGCCGCGTTCGGGGCCCCGAAAACCAATCACCGCCTTCAGGATTTCTAAGGGCGTAAATTTTTGATTTCACTCCTCACTACCTATCACAGTTTTGAAGGCCATAAAATGCCCAGATGGCACAACCCCCCCCAAATTACCCCATTTTGGAAAGTAGACACCCCAAGCTATTTGCTGAGAGGCATGTTGAGTCCATGGAATATTTTATATTTTGACACAAGTTGCGGTAAAGTGACAATTTTTTTTTTTTTTGCACAAAGTTGTCACTAAATGATATAGTGCTCACACAGGCCATGGGCATATGTGGAATTGCACCCCAAAATACATTTAGCTGCTTCTCCTGAGTATGGGGATACTACATGTGTGGGACTTTTTGGGAGCCTAGCCGCAAAAACCAATCACCACCTTCAGGATTTCTAAGGGTGTAAATTTTTTATTTCACTCTTCACTGCTTATCACAGTTTCGGAGGCCATGGAATGCCCAGGTGGCACAACCCCCCCCAAATGACCCCATTTTAGAAAGTAGACACCCCAAGCTATTTGCTGAGAGGCATGGTGAGTATTTTGCAGCTCTCATTTGTTTTTGAAAATGAAGAAAGACAAGAAAAAACATTTTTTTTTCTTTTTTCAATTTTCAAAACTTTGTGACAAAAAGTGAGGTCTGCAAAATACTCACTATACCTCTCAGCAAATAGCTTGGGGTGTCTACTTTCCAAAATGGGGTCATTTGGGGGGGTTTTGTGCCACCTGGGCATTCCATGGCCTCCGAAACTGTGATAGGCAGTGAAGAGTAAAATCAAAAATTTACGCCCTTAGAAAGCCTGAAGGCAGTGCTTAGTTTTCGGGGTCCCGTACGCGGCTAGGCTCCCAAAAAGTCTCACACATGTGGTATCCCTGTACTCAGGAGAAGCAACAGAATGTATTTTGGGGTGTAATTTCACATATTCCCATGGCATGTTTGAGCAATATATCATTTAGTGACAACTTTGTGCAAAAAAAAAAATTGTCTCTTTCCCGCAACTTGTGTCACAATATAAAATATTCCATGGACTCGACATGCCTCTCATCAAATAGCTTGGGGTGTCTACTTTCCAAAATGGGGTCATTTGGGGGGGGTTTTGAACTGTCCTTGCATTTTATGCACAACATTTAGAAGCTTATGTCACACATCACCCACTCTTCTAACCACTTGAAAACAAAGCTCTTTCTGACACTTTTTGTTTACATGAAAACATTTTTGCAAGAAAATTACTTGAACCCCCAAACATTATATATTTTTTTAAAGCAAATGTCCTACAGATTAAAATGGTGGGTGTTTCATTTTTTTTTCACACAGTATTTGCGCAGCGATTTTTCAAACGCATTTTTTGGGGAAAAAACACACTTTTTAAAATTTTAATGCACTAAAACACACTATATTGCCCAAATGTTTGATGAAATAAAAAAGATGATCTTAGGCCGAGTACATGGATACCAAACATGACATACTTTACAATTGCGCACAAACGTGCAGTGGCAACAAAATAAATACATTTTTAAAAGCCTTTAAAAGCCTTTACAGGTTACCACTTTAGATTTACAGAGGAGGTCTACAGCTAAAATTACTGCCCTCGATCTGACCTTCGCAGTGATAATTCACATGCATGGTGCAATTGCTGTTTACATTTGACGCCAGACCGACGCTTGCGTTCGCCTTAGCGCGAGAGCAGGGTGCGACAGGGGTGCTTTTTTTTTTTTTTTTCTTTATTATTTTTTTGCTTTTTTATCTTATTTTTAAACTGTTCCTTTCATTTTTTTTTTAATAATTTTTATTGTTATCTCAGGGAATGTTAATATCCCCTATGATAGCAATAGGTAGTGACAGGTACTCTTTTTTGAAAAAATTGGGGTCTATAAGACCCTAGATCTCTCCTCTGCCCTCAAAGCATCTGACGACACCAAGATCGGTGTGATAAAATGCTTTCCCAATTTCCCAATGGCGCTGTTTACATCCGGCGAAATCTAAGTCATGAAATGCTCGTAGCTTCCGGTTTCTTAGGCCATAGAGATGTTTGGAGCCACTCTGGTCTCTGATCAGCTCTATGGTCAGCTGGCTGAATCACCAGCTGCATTCTCAGGTTCCCTGTTGAGACAGGAGAGCCAGAGAAAAACACGGAAGACGGTGGGGGGGGGCATTCCCTCCCACTGCTTGTAAAAGCAGTCTAGAGGCTAATTAGCCGCTAGGATTGCTTTTACATCATGAAAGCCGACCGCTGGCTGAAAAGAATGATACCAAGATGATACCTACACCTGCAGGCATCATTCTGGTATAACCACTCAAAGTCGTGAATGGCGTACCTGAAGACAAAAAAATGGTTAACAATAAAACACAGTAAACGGTAAAGTATAAAAAATTGCATACCTGAAAAGCAAACATGATAAAACATAATAACAATAAAACATTGCAGAATAGAATACAGTAAAAAAGAGCAGAACAATAGAGAGAGAATAGAGAGAGAGAGAACAATAAAACGACAACTATTTTTTAAAATTTTATATATTATTTATTTATTTATTTTTTTTACACTTTTTTTTGTAACTAACTTTTATAACTGTAACCGGTTCCAGGTTCGGGTCTCTCAAAATGCGATGGCATCTTGGGAGACCCTGTGAAAGTGTGCCTAGTCTGTGCAATGCTGTACCCTACGCTAATACTCAACTAGTGAATGGTAGCATTCAAAACATTCACCAATGCAAAGACCAGGATTATCAGGACAGGAGGGACAATAATAGCAGGTGTCACGCCTCTATCCGCGCTTGCTGCAGACACGACATCTTTTTTGGGGGGTTCGTTGGGTAGGGGTACTTGGGAGGACATAAAGAAAATGCCTCTCATGCAGCCGACTGCATTTGGTTGGGGATGTGAATGGGGGAAGTACGGGTGCTGCAGAAGTGGTGGGTTCCCAATTAGGATTGGCGAATGCAGCAGGAAGGGTATTATGGGCATGACGGGCCTGTTTGTCTTCTTCTTGGTGGCAGCGGGACACTACTTGTGCTTGCCACCTCACAAGCTTGAACTGCACTTATGGGACTCGCCACGTCACCAAGTGTTACTGCAGTGCTGGTTTGACTACGACCGGGGTGTACTAGGCCGCTGGCGCTTGCCAGTTCACCAAAACGCTACCAAAAAACTGTTAGCGATCACAGGGATCAGGCCTGACTCTGCGAGCGCTGCAGTTATGCGTTTAGTGTTTTGTAAGTGTCAGTGATCGATTGATACTGCACTTGGGTGGGCTGGGCTGGGCGGAGGGGCAAAACGCAGGTGCTAGCAGGTATCTGGGCTGATTCCGCTAACACTGCGTTTTTGGGAACCCTAAACTGCTGGGGACGCTAGTATAGATCTGATCAGATCAGATATTGATCCGATCAGATACTATACCACTAAGGGAGGTGTACGGTGCGTGCGTGGGTGTTAGCGGTACTAGCGCTAACCTGATGCTGCCTGGGGCTGGTGCTTGCCAGTTCACCAAAACGCTACCAAAAAAACTGTTAGCGATCGCAGGGATCAGGCCTGACTCTGCAAACGCTGCAGTTATGCGTTTAGTGTTTTGTAAGTGACAGTGATCGATCGATACTGCACTTGGGTGGGCTGGGCTGGGCTGGGCGGAGGGGCAAAATGCAGGTGCTAGCAGGTATCTGGGCTGATCCCGCTAACACTGCGTTTTTGGGAACCCTAAACTGCTGGGAACGCTAGTATAGATCTGATCAGATCAGATATTGATCCGTTCAGATACTATACCACTAAGGGAGGCGTATGCTGCGTGCGTGGGTGTTAGCGGTACTGGCGCTAATCTGACGCTGCCTGGGGTGACGCATATCACCGCCGGGCGATCAGGGGGCTAAACTTTTATTCGGTAATAAACGGCGGGTGCCCTGACACTATAAAAAATAAATGAACTAACCAGCGTCACCCGTAACAGTTATACGGTGATCAGTGGTGAAAGGGTTAACTAGGGGGCAATCAAGGGGTTAAAACCTTTATTCGGTAGTATATGGGGGTCCCTGACGCTATAAAACGCTGACGGCGAACCTAAATATTTACCTCCCTAACTAGCATCACCAGCGACACTAATACAGCGATCAGAAAAATGATCGCTTAGTGACACTGGCGACAGGGGGTGATCAAGGGGTTAAAACTTTACTAGGGGGGGTTAGTGGGGTACCCTAGACCAAAAGGGGGCTAACCCTAACTGCCCTAACACACTAACTGTCACAAACTGACACCATGCAGTAAGCAGAAAAAAAAAAAACTGCTTGGTGTCAGTGTGACGGGGGGGGGGGGGAGGAGTGATTGGGGGGGGGATCGGGGGTTGTTTTGTGTGCCTGGCATGTTCTACTGTGTGTGTGTGTTTTCACTCACATTACAGTCTTCTCTCCTCGGCGCCGGAACGGAAACTGCCGAGCCGAGGAGAGACGACATCATTTCCTTTGCTGCTGTTTACCATACAGCAGCATAGGAATGATTTCATTGGCCGGCAGCGATCGCGAGGGGGGGGCCACGAATGGATGGCCTCCCCCTCACCTCCGATCACCGCTGGACAAATGCCGACCGCCTCGGGCACCGGGGGGGTCCGATCAGACCCCCCGCCCACGGGAGGCAGATCACGTACGGGTACCTGATTCTGCTTGCCCGTGCCATTCTGCCGACGTATATCATCGTGAGGCGGTCGGCAAGTAGTTAATGGCCCCTTCCTTTTCTGAATGGACAGAGTCAGTGATTGGTACCGATTACTGACTCTGTTCATTCATAACTAAAGCATAGTAAACTGTTTACTCTGTACAGAGCTATTCCTGTCCATTCATTCTGTGCTGCTGAGGCTGCAGAGATGGAGGTTGAAGGCTGTGTCCTCAGTCTCTTTTTTGTGTCTCAAAGGTGGAACTTTAGAGGTCTGTTTAGACTCCTGATATTTCACCAAAACCCTCCAGCGGGGCACCTAAAAAGATTGTGGATATTAACGAAAAATAAAATTGAAAAAAAAAACATAAATAAATAAAATAAAATCGTAAAAAGTAATAAAGTAAAAGAACAAAAAAATTTGGCACCACTAGCGAAACTACCAGGGTCATAAAGGTCGCTCTTTTGACCAGGCCCTGGCCTTTCCCACTGTGAGGGGGCCTAAGACCACAGGAAGGGGCCCTACTGCAAGACATGTGAAAGGGTCTGTCACGGAACCTTGTCTCACTCTGCCTGAGTGCTTCCATCGGTATACAGCCTCCTCCAGTCTGAACATCAGATATCAGATATTACAGCCACATACTATAACTAAAAAACAGGAGAGACTAGCTCAGTTACACAGCTTGAACATGGAATCATTTATTGGACAAACTCACACAAATATATACACCAGGAGGACATTTCCCCACCCCCTCTTCTGATCATGTTACCCTAGCAAACTGTAACCAGAAACAGAATTAACATAGCTAATTAACTAATCATTTAAACAGCCTAGGTGACTCAGAGGTATGACCTTTCAGGGCAGACTTGCTGTGTTTTAGCTCAGAAGACACAACACACATTATCATAAACATAAACACAGGACACCTTCACATAATAGCAGGAGCCCCTAGTAGCAGACAGACCGTCTCCTACATTGTACAGAGGCCAATGTAATCAGCTCTTTCAATAAACATGTATAGTTCAGAATCAAATAAACCAGAAATAGTCTTTGTATATTTCCTGGGAGATATGGTGGATAAATATTACTGTTTCATTTTAAGTAATCCAAGCCACATTTTCTTGGTCACCCTGTGCCCCTAATAGACACAGGGTGATTTAGACATAAGAGGTGCATGGGGAGCTGAAGTAAGGGTTTCCCAACCTCTCCAAGGGATTCTGGGTTCCATCAGGCCCCCGCCCAAAGTGACTCTTGTCACATCTCTCCCCTTTCGACAGCAGACTAACACAGGAGGAGACCCCAGACGGGTTGACTCTGAAGTTAGTCTGTAGTTTCAGTCCCCAATGCCGGTATCCACACAATACCCCAAACAAATTTTTACCAACAGAAGCATTACTCACCCAGCCAAACTCTGCCTCTCTCGTAGAACATACCTGCCGCTGGGGAGAAGCGTGGACTGGCCCTTCTCCCTGGAGTCCTTTCAGCCACTGGAGAGAAGACAGGGTGACTGGGCTCACTCTGTCATGCTGTGGGGGATCTGGGCCAACTGTCCAGCATCCCTGGGGTATGCATGTGGAGACTGTAGTCCTATCCACTTTTTTTGGATGAAAACCCCCCAGTGTTTGCAAAGCATGGCTGACATCCTCCTGTCTCAGTGCCAGACCATTTTCTGGGGTTATGTCAGTGGAGACCAAAGTCCCATCCACTTTCACAAGAACTCCATCTTCTGTTCGTTTAGGGCAGAGGCCAGCAGCACTCTGCCCTGTCGCCAGCCCTTCTGCTGGGTTTCTGGCATCATTCTGGGGTGCCATCTGCTGCTGGGAAGGGAAGCCGGCTGCTTCATCTCCCTTACTCTCACCTGGCTGCTGGGATGACAAGTCTCTGGTACTGTCTCCCAGGTGCACAGATCCTTGCTGGGGAGGAAAGACTGCTTCCTCCACCCTGGCTGACTGTTGGGGAGGGAGGACGAACACCTCCTCTCCCTTCTTCCCCTGGATCTTGATCTGCTGCTGGGGAGTGACCGCCTCCTTCTCACCCTGGGCCTCCAGAACTGCCGCAGGTGTAGGGCAGAGGTCTTGGACCCACTATCCAGTTGTCAGCGCTTCAACTGGAGAAGTTTCTGGTAACTCCACAGATGCTGCTGGCAGAAATCCCATGTCTCTGTCAGTGTTGTGGGAGAAAGGCTGACTGCCTCTTCTCTCAGGGAGGCTGAAGCTGCTGTTGGCGCTGGGCAGAGCTTAGTGATGTTTGGCCCTAATGCTAGCTCTTCTGCTGGAGGCTCACCAGGTTGTTCTACCTCAGCAGAGAAGTCTATTAAATCCGCAGTCTCTGGAACCGGTGTCTGGGGATAGAGGTTCACCATCTCCTGTCCATAGAACCCAGAGGATGTTATCGGTGCTGGGCAGAGGTTAGCAAAACTCTGCCCTGTTGTCAGCACTTCAGCTTTGGGAACAGCCATCTCCAGCGTTGCCGGTGGTAATTCTAGGGCATGCTGCTGAACGTGTTCTAGCAGTTCCCCATATGTCCTTTCCAGATGCTGATCCTTCCTTAGCAAATATTCCAGGTCTGATTTAAGCTCTGAGACCCCTACAAGACTAAGCATAGCCTCTCTGTATTCTCGCAGGTCCTCAAGGGTAGGTTCCCCTTCATAGCCAAACACAAAACCATCTGTAAGGCTCTCCCACAGCAATCCAGGGCCGCCAAAGTCATATCCATCCATCCATTCTGTTGTCTCCCCTAAATATCCCTGCTCTGCGTGCCATTGCAGAGCCTGATATTGATTGTCCAGCTCCATCTCCTGCTGGACCAGCCTGTCCAACTCGGACACTCATTGGTCCTGGGGCAACTCTCCCAGGAATGGCATCCGTAGCTCCCGTTGGTCACTGGCTCGTTGCTCAGGGGTTGGAAAGCACTTGCCCTGGTGTCTACCAGCGACCTGGAGGGCTCCAATCCAGATCTGCACCCGAATCTGCTGCCTGATCTCCAGGTACTGATCTGCAGACACAGGCCTGGGGATTGCTGAAAGGGCACTCTGCAACAGCCCTTGCAACTCTGATTCAGATACATATCTCCTCTTCTGCTATCCGGACCTTGGATCCCAGTGGAGGTTTGGATGTCCCAGACTGCAGGAAGGATCTCACTGCTTGCCACCAATGTCACGGAACCCTGTCACACTCTGCTTGAGTGCTTCCGTTGGTATACAGCGTCCTCCAGTCTGAACATCGGATATTACAGCCACATATTGTAACTAAAAAACAGGCAAGACTAGCTCAGTTACACGGCTTGAACATAGAATCATTTATTGGACAAACTCACACAAATGTATACACCAGGAGGACATTTCCCTGCACCCCCTTCTGATCATATTACCCTAGGAAACTGTAACCAGAAAAAGAATTAACATAGCTAATTAACTAATCATTTAAACAGCCTAGGTGACTCAGGGGTGTTACCTTTCAGGGCAGACTTGCCTTGTTTTAGCTCAGAAGACACAACACACATTATCATAAACATAAACACATAATAGCAGGAGTCCCTAGTAGCAGACGGACCATCTCCTACATTGTACAGAGGCAAATGTGATCAGCTCTTTCAAGTAACACGTATAGTTCAGAATCAAATAAACCAGGCATAGTCTTTGTATATTTCCTGGGAGATATGGTGAATAAATATTACTGTTTCATTTTAAGTAATGCAAGCCACATTTTCTTGGTCACCCTGTGCCCCTAATAGGGTGACTTAGACATAAGAGGTGCTGAAGCAAGGGTTTCCCAACCTCTCCAAGGGATTCTGGGTTCCAACAGCCCCCCAGCCCAAATTGACTTCCGTCACAGGATCTCCCTGCGGGATCCATAATAAAGGGTCCCACAATGGGAGTAAAGGGCCCCAGGATCAGAAGGAAGGGTTCCAGGCCCGGAGGGAGGTTCTAGTTACACCTCCGCATATAGTAATATATCATTAAATTATTCCTACAGACATGTTACTGAAAGGTCCATTTTAATACCCGGGTGAGGTTTTGCTATTTCGCTGCATAAGAGATGTGAATGTACAATGTATATGTAAAGCGCTGTGTAAATTGACGGCGCTATATAAGTACCTGAAATAAAATAAAATAAATAAGAGGTAAAGATGATGGCATTTTATTTTTGTATGTTTGCAATTAAAACTCTAGCAAACTGCCCTGTGCTTGTGCTGACAGCACATCGGAAAGCAAGACCACTGAGGAAAGCAGTCTGGGTCTCTTGTGATCCAAGTTGCCTTTTGCACAGTACTCCAATCAACAATGCTCATGCTCCCTGCAAGAAAACTTTTATGCCGCGTACACACGGTCGGACTTTCTGGGAAGCTAGGTCCGACGTACTTGCCGCCAGACTTCCAGCGGACTACCGCCGGACTTTCTGAACAGACGAACTTGCTTACACACGACCGGACTTTCTGGAATCCGGTCTTCCCGACGGACTTCCAGAATGAACGGACTTTCCCACACACGGACAAGTCCGTTCATTTTGAGCGTGACTCGGGTACGACGGGACTAGAAAAGGATGTCAATCTCGCCGCTTTTATCGGCGAGATTGACACCTTGCGAGCCCCGTCGCGGGCATCCCAGGCCCTTAGGTCTGGTATGGATTTTAAGGGGAACCCCCTACGCCAAAAAAACGGCATGGGGTCCCCCCCAAAATCCATACCAGACCCCAATCCGAGCACGCAGCCCGGCAGGTCAGGAAAGGGGGCGGGGACGAGCGAGCGACCCCCCTCCTGAACCGTACCAGGCCGCATGCCCTCAACATGGGGGGGTGGGTGCTTTGGGGGAGGGGGCGCCCTGCGGGGCCCCCCACTACAAAGCACCTTGTCCCCATGTTGATGAGGTCAAGGGCCTCTTCCCGACAACCCTGGCTGTTGGTTGTCGGGGTCTGCGGGCGGGGGGCTTATCGGAATCCGGGGGCCCCCTTTATTAAGAGGGCTCCCAGGTTCCGGCCCCCCACCCTATGTGAATGAGTATGGGGTACATGGTACCCCTACCCATTTACCTAGGGAAAAAGTGTCAATAATAAAACACACTACACAGGTTTTTAAAGTAATTTATTAGACAGCTCCGGGGGGACTGTGACGGCATAAGGGGGCGGGGTCTCCGCCTATATAAGTCACATCGGAGCGCTCAGAGAGCATTCCAGCCAGAGAGACCGTCGTGTCAACATCGGAAGAAGAGAAGAAGAGAAGAAGCCCAGAAGTCTGTGCCTCCGCTGGCAAAAGAGCGGCATGAAGATAGCGGGAGAATATGCCAGAGAGAATGGAGAAGTACCAACCGGACGCTGGGAGAAGAGGAACTGGAGGGACCCCCGAAGTCGGAAGAAGACCCCCGAAGCCGGAAGAAGACCCCCCCGGAGCTGTCTAATAAATTACTTCAAAAACCTGTGTAGTGTGTTTTATTATTGACACTTTTTCCCTAGGTAAATGGGTAGGGGTACCATGTACCCCATACTCATTCACATAGGGTGGGGGGCGGGACCTGGGGGCCCTCTTATTAAAGGGGGCTCCCGGATTCCGATAAGCCCCCCGCCTGCAGACCCCGACAACCAACGGCCAAGAGGCCCTTGTCCTCAACAAAATGGGGACAAGGTGCTTTGTGGTGGGGGGGCCCCACAGGGCGCCCCCCCTCCCCAAAAGCACCCACCCCCCCATGTTGAGGGCATGCGGGCTGGTACGGTTCAGGAGGGGGGGGGGCGCTCGCTCGTCCCCACCCCCTTTCCTGACCTGCCGGGCTGCGTGCTTGGATCGGGGTCTGGTATGGATTTTGGGGGGACCCCACGCCGTTTTTTTGGCATAGGGGGTTCCCCTTAAAATCCATACCAGACCTAAGGGCCTGGGATGCCCCGTGCTCGCCGTAATAGGAAATGTTGTTTTTCCTATTGCAGCGAGCGCGAGATGCAGTACCCTGCCCTTCTGTCGTATCTGGTCCGTCGGACCAGCATACAGACGAACGGGCTTTCCATCAGTCCGGCGGAGTTACGACGTAAAGATTTGAAGCAGGCTTCAAATCTAAAGTACGTCGGATTTCTGACCGAAACGGTCCGTCGGAAGTCCGATGCAGACCACACACGGTTGGATTGTGCGCCGGATTTGGTCCGGCGGCGTCCGTCGGACTTTTGTAGCCGAAAAGTCCGACCGTGTGTACGCGGCATTATACATTTCTAAAGAACAAATATCTCTTGGTATCAACTGAATGAACAAACCCCTTGAGTTGATTTACTAAAACTAGAGAGTGCTAAATCTAATGCAGCTCTGCATAGAAATGAATCAGCTTCCGGGTTTTTTGTCAAAGCTTAACCACTTGCCGACCGCCGCACGACTATATACGTCGACAGAGCGGCACGGGCAGGCAAAAGGACTTACAGGTACGTCCTTGCCTGCCCGCGGGTGGGGGGTCCGATCGGACCCCCCCCCGGTGCCTGCGGCGGTCGGCAAATCTCCCCCGGCGATCGGTGGTGAGGGGGAGGCCATCCATTCGTGGCCCCCCCCTCGCGATCGCTCCCAGCCAATGGGATCATTTCCCTGCCTCTGTATTGTACACAGAGGCAGAGGAAATGATGTCATCTCTCCTCGGCTCGGTATTTTCCGTTCCGGGCCGAGGAGAGAAGACTGCAATGTGAGTGCACAACACACACACACACAGTAGAACATGCCAGGCACACGATCCCCCCCCGATCGCCCCCCGATCCCACCCCAATCACCCCCCCCCCCCTGTCACAAACTGACACCAAGCAGGTTTTTTTTTTTTTCTGATTACTGTATTGGTGTCAGTTTGTGACAGTTACAGTGTTAGGTCAGTGAGTGTTGGCCCCCTTTAGGTCTAGGATACCCCCCTAACCCCCCCTAATAAAGTTTTAACCCCTTGATCACCCCCCGTCACCAGTGTCGCTAAGCGATCATTTTTCTGATCGCTGTATTAGTGTCGCTGGTGACACTAGTTAGTGAGGTAAATATTTAGGTTCGCCGTCAGCGTTTTATAGTGACAGGGACCCCTATATACTACCTAATAAATGTTTTAACCCCTTGATTGCCCCCTAGTTAACCCTTTCACCACTGATCACTGTATAACCGTTACGGGTGACGCTGGTTAGTTCGTTTATTTTTTATAGTGTCAGGGCAACCGCCGTTTATTACCGAATAAAGATTTAGCCCCCTGATCGCCCGGCGGTGATATGCGTCGCCCCAGGCAGCGTCAGATTAGCGCCAGTACTGCTAACACCCACGCACGCAGCATACGCCTCCCTTAGTGGTATAGTATCTGTACGGATCAATATCTGATCCGATCAGATCTATACTAGCGTCCCCAGCAGTTTAGGGTTCCCAAAAACGCAGTGTTAGCGGGATCAGCCCAGATACCTGCTAGCACCTGCGTTTTGCCCCTCCGCCCGGCTCGGCCCAGCCCACCCAAGTGCAGTATTGATCGATCACTGTCACTTACAAAACACTAAACGCATAACTGCAGCGTTTGCAGAGTCAGGCCTGATCCCTGCGATCGCTAACAGTTTTTTTGGTAGCGTTTTGGTGAAATGGCAAGCACCAGCCCCAGGCAGCGTCAGGTTAGTGCCAGTAGCGCTAACACCCACGCACCGTACACCTCCCTTAGTGGTATAGTATCTGAACGCATCAATATCTGATCCGATCAGATCTATACTAGCGTCCCCAGCAGTTTAGGATTCCCAAAAACGCAGTGTTAGCGGGATCAGCCCAGATACCTGCTAGCACCTGTGTTTTGCCCCTCCGCCCGGCCCAGCCCAGCCCACCCAAGTGCAGTATCGATCGATCACTGTCACTTACAAAACACTAAACGCATAACTGCAGCGTTCGCAGAGTCAGGCCTGATCCCTGCGATCGCTAACAGTTTTTTTGGTAGCGTTTTGGTGAACTGGCAAGCACCAGCCCCAGGCAGCGTCAGGTTAGTGCCAGTAGCGCTAACACCCACGCACGCACCGTACACCTCCCTTAGTGGTATAGTATCTGAACTGATCAATATCTGATCTGATCCGATCAGATCTATACTGGCGTCCCCAGCAGTTTAGGGTTCCCAAAAACGCAGTGTTAGTGGGATCAGCCCAGATACCTGCTAGCACCTGCGTTTTGCCCCTCCGCCCGGCCCAGCCCAGCCCAGCCCACCCAAGTGCAGTATCGATCGATCACTGTCACTTACAAAACACTAAACGCATAACTGCAGCGTTCGCAGAGTCAGGCCTGATCCCTGCGATCGTTAACAGTTTTTTTGGTAGCGTTTTGGTGAACTGGCAAGCGCCAGCGGCCTAGTACACCCGGTCGTAGTCAAACCAGCGCTGCAGTAACACTTGGTGACGTGGCGAGTCCCATAAGTGCAGTTCAAGCTGGTGAGGTGGCAAGCACAAATAGTGTCCCGCTGCCACCAAAAAGACAAACACAGGCCCGTCGTGCCCATAATGCCCTTCCTGCTGCATTCGCCAATCCTAATTGGGAACCCACCACTTCTGCAGCGCCCGTACTTCCCCCATTCACATCCCCAACCAAATGCAGTCGGCTGCATGAGAGGCATTTTCTTTATGTCCTCCCGAGTACCCCTACCCAACGAACCCCCCCAAAAAAAGATGTTGTGTCTGCAGCAAGTGCAGATATAGGCGTGACAGCCGCTATTATTGTCCCTCCTGTCCTGACAATCCTGGTCTTTGCATTGGTGAATGTTTTGAACGCTACCATTCACTAGCTGAGTATTAGCGTAGGGTACAGCATTGCACAGACTAGGACACACTTTCACAGGGTCTCCCAAGATGCCATCGCATTTTGAGAGACCCGAACCTGGAACCGGTTACAGTTATAAAAGTTACAGTTACAAAAAAAGTGTAAAAAAAAAAAAAAAAAAACACAAACAAAAATATAAAATAAAAAATAATAGTTGTCGTTTTATTGTTCTCTCTCTATTCTCTCTCTCTCTATTCTCTCTATTGTTCTGCTCTTTTTTACTGTATTCTATTCTGCAATGTTTTATTGTTATTATGTTTTATCATGTTTGCTTTTCAGGTATGCAATTTTTTATACTTTACTGTTTACTGTGCTTTATTGTTAACCATTTTTTTGTCTTCAGGTACAGCATTCACGACTTTGAGTGGTTATACCAGAATGATGCTTGCAGGTTTAGGTATCATCTTGGTATCATTCTTTTCAGCCAGCGGTCGGCTTTCATGTAAAAGCAATCCTAGCGGCTAATTAGCCTCTAGACTGCTTTTACAAGCAGTGGGAGAGAATGCCCCCCCCCATCGTCTTCCGTGTTTTTCTCTGGCTCTCCTGTCTCAACAGGGAACCTGAGAATGCAGCCGGTGATTCAGCCAGCTGACCATAGAGCTGATCAGAGACCAGAGTGGCTCCAAACATCTCTATGGCCTAAGAAACCGGAAGCTACGAGCATTTTATGACTTAGATTTCGCCAGATGTAAATAGCGCCATTGGGAAATTGGGGAAGCATTTTATCACACCGATCTTGGTGTGGTCAGATGCTTTGAGGGCAGAGGAGAAATCTAGGGTCTAATAGACCCCAATTTTTTCAAAAAAGAGTACCTGTCACTACCTATTGCTATCATAGGGGATATTTACATTCCCTGAAATAACAGTAAAAATGATTAAAAAAAAAAAAAAATGAAAGGAACAGTTTTAAAATAAAATAAAAAAGCAAAAAAATAATAAAGAAAAAAAAAAAAAAAAAAAAAAGCACCCCTGTCCCCCCTGCTCTCGCGCTAAGGCAAACGCAAGCGTCGGTCTGGCGTCAAATGTAAACAGCAATTGCACCATGCATGTGAGGTATCACCGCGACGGTCAGATCGAGGGCAGTAATTTTAGCAGTAGACCTCCTCTATAAATCTAAAGTGGTAACCTGTAAAGGCTTTTAAAGGCTTTTAAAAATGTATTTATTTTGTTGCCACTGCACGTTTGTGCGCAATTGTAAAGCATGTCATGTTTGGTATCCATGTACTCGGCCTAAGATCATCTTTTTTATTTCATCAAACATTTGGGCAATATAGTGTGTTTTAGTGCATTAAAATGTAAAAAAGTGTGTTTTTTCCCCAAAAAATGCGTTTGAAAAATCGCTGCGCAAATACTGTGTGAAAAAAAAAAATTAAACACCCACCATTTTAATCTGTAGGGCATTTGCTTTAAAAAAATATATAATGTGTGGGGGTTCAAAGCAATTTTCTTGCAAAAAAAAATAATTTTTTCATGTAATCAAAAAGTGTCAGAAAGGGCTTTGTCTTCAAGTGGTTAGAAGAGTGGGTGATGTGTGACATAAGCTTCTAAATGTTGTGCATAAAATGCCAGGACAGTTCAAACCCCCCCCAAATGACCCCATTTTGGAAAGTAGACACCCCAAGCTATTTGCTGAGAGGCATGTCGAGTCCATGGAATATTTTATATTGTGACACAAGTTGCGGGAAAGAGACAAATTTTTTTTTTTTTGCACAAAGTTGTCACTAAATTATATATTGCTCAAACATGCCATGGGAATATGTGAAATTACACCCCAAAATACATTCTGTTGCTTCTCCTGAGTACGGGGATACCACATGTGTGAGACTTTTTGGGAGCCTAGCCGCGTATGGGACCCCGAAAACCAAGCACCGCCTTCAGGCTTTCTAAGGGCGTAAATTTTTGATTTCACTCTTCACTGCCTATCACAGTCTCGAAGGCCATGGAATGCCCAGGTGGCACAAACCCCCCCCAAATGACCCCATTTTGGAAAGTAGACACCCAAAGCTATTTGCTGAGCGGTATAGTGAGTATTTTGCAGACCTCACTTTTTGTCACAAAGTTTTGAAAATTAAAAAAAGAAAAAAAAAATTTTTTTTTTTGTCTTTCTTCATTTTCAAAAACAAATGAGAGCTACAAAATACTCACCATGCCTCTCAGCAAATAGCTTGGGGTGTCTACTTTCCAAAATGGGGTCATTTGGGGGGGTTTGTGCCACCTGGGCATTCCATGACCTCCGAAACTGTGATAGGCAGTGAAGAGTGAAATCAAAAATGTACACCCTTAGAAATCCTGAAGGCGGTGATTGGTTTTCGGGGTCCCGTACGCGGCTAGGCTCCTAAAAAGTCCCACACATGTGGTATCCCCGTACTCAAGAGAAGCAGCAGAATGTATTTTGGGGTGCAATTCCACATATGCCCATGACCTGTGTGAGCAATATATCATTTAGTGACAACTTTGTGCAAAAAAAAAAAAAATAATAATAAATTGTCACTTTCCCGCAACTTGTGTCAAAATATAAAATATTCCATGGACTCAACATGCCTCTCAGCAAATAGCTTGGGGTGTCTACTTTCCAAAATGGGGTCATTTGGGGGGGGGTTGTGCCATCTGGGCATTTTATGGCCTTCAAAACTGTGATAGGTAGTGAGGAGTAAAATCAAAAATGTACGCCCTTAGAAATCCTGAAGGCAGTGATTGGTTTTCGGGGCCCCGTATGCGGCTAGGCTCCCAAAAAGTCCCACACAGGTGGTATCCCCATACTCAGGAGAAGCAGCTAAATGTATTTTGGGGTGCAATTCCACATATGCCCATGGCCTGTGTGAGCAATATATCATTTAGTGACAACTTTTTGTAATTTTTTTTTTTTTTTTTGTCATTATTCAATCACTTGGGACAAAAAAAATGAATATTCAATGGGCTCAACATGCCTCTCAGCAATTTCCTTGGGGTGTCTACTTTCCAAAATGGGGTCATTTGGGGGGGTTTTGTACTGCCCTGCCATTTTAGCACCTCAAGAAACGACATAGGCAGTCATAAATTAAAGGCTGTGTAAATTCCAGAAAATGTACCCTAGATTGTAGGCGCTATAACTTTTGCGCAAACCAATAAATATACACTTATTGACATTTTTTTTACCAAAGACATGTGGCCAAATACATTTTGGCCTAAATGTATGACTAAAATTGAGTTTATTGGATTTTTTTTAGAACAAAAAGTAGAAAATATCATTTTTTTTCAAAATTTTCAGTCTTTTTCCGTGTATAGCGCAAAAAATAAAAACGGCAGAGGTGATCAAATACCATCAAAAGAAAGCTCTATTTGTGGGAAGAAAAGGACGCAAATTTCGTTTGGTTACAGCATTGCATGACCGCGCAATTAGCAGTTAAAGCAACGCAGTGCCAAATTGTAAAAAGTGCTCTGGTCAGGAAGGGGGTAAATCCTTCCGGGGCTGAAGTGGTTAATAGAACAAGCTGAAGGTAGAAGCTGATTGGCATCTATGCACAGCTGCACCAGATTTTGAACTCTCCAGTTTTAGTAAATCAACCCCATGTCTCCTAATGCAACAGGTTATTGATACCAACTAATACAAGCCTTCTTCTAGAACATAACATCCTCCCACATCTGGAAGTTTGTATATTTGGTTTTGTGTTCTGTTTGAACAGAACGTTACGTAGTCTATAAATGAAGAGACAGATCAATGCTTTGTCCAATCTTAATACAGCTGTGTTTAGTGTTTATATTTTAAGCCGTTACATCAAATGACCATCTCTGATCTAAGTCATTATTACACGATCAAATTATTTGAAATATTATTTTTAAAGCACTGACCACATTTTCAGATGTTGAAGGCTTTTTTATGTCCTTCAGTAAAACAAACACACTGACAAATGGTATTACAGAGTCAGTTTTTTTTCAGGCATTCGCAGAAAAATTCGTAGGACTTTTATTCCAAGTTTAAAACTGAGACCTAATGCTAAAACAACTGCATCACATGAACATTACAATCATATAAAGATATTTTTTTGTCTCTTTAACCACTTACTGACCGCCTACCGCATATTTACTGCGGCAGGTCGGCTCTTTTGCGCTAAATCACGTACCTGTAAGTGATTTTGTGCAATAGCCAATGGGGGGCGCACGCGAGCTGTCGGAGGCATGACTGCATGCTTATTGGCCACAGGGGGACCAATCTGCGGGTCTGGCGGATGCGATGTCCACCGGAATCTGCAGATCGTTCCCCAGAGAAATAGAATGGTGATCTGCCAGTGAAAACCACTGTGCTGTCAGGCATGGACTCTGTGATCTTGTGTTCCTGCTAATCATCACCACGGATCACTGTGTCCATGCAGCAAGCCCATCCCCCCACAGTAAGAAAACACAAACAGGGAACACACTTTGATCGCCCCCTGAACCCCTCCCCTGCCGGTGTCATTTATACAGAGTCAGTGCATATTTTAGCACTGATCACTGTAATAATGTCACTGGTTCCCAAAAAAAGTGTCAAAGTGTCAGTTAGGTGTCCGATCTATCCGACGCAATGTCGCAGTGATGCTAAAAAATCGCTAATCACCACCATTACTAGAAAAAAATAAATAAAAATGCCATAAATCTATCCCCTATTTTGTAGACTCTATAACTTTTGCACAAGCCAATCAATATACGCTTATTGGGATTTTTTTTACTAAAAATATGTAGCAGAATACATATTGGCCTAAAGGGATGAAGAAATTTGATTTTTTAAATTTTTTTTTAATATGTTTTACAGCAAAATGTTTTTTTTATTGGATATGCTTTACAGCAAAATTATTTTTTTTTTTTTCAAAATTGTCACTGTTCTTTATAGTGCAAAATATAAAAACCTCAGAGGTGATCAAATACCACCAAAAGAAAGCTCCATTTATGGGAAAAAAAGGACATACATTTTATTTGGATACAGCGTCGCACAACTACGCAATTGTCAGTTAAAATAACGCAGTGCTGTATCGCAAAAAATGTCCTGGTCATTAAGGACGTAAAACCTTTCGGTCCTTAAGTGGTTAATATATGTATATGTGATCAGTGTAATGTAAAACATCTTCTTAATAAACTCTACCTGTGTACAGGGAAAATATAACCATTTTCATTTTATTTAATGATGTATATGTAAATACGTTTGGCTTGAAGTGTATGTCAGGGAAAAAATAAAAAAAAATACATCTTTGTAATATATGCACATTTCCTCATGTTTTTACCCTGAAAAAGAAAAATACAGACAAATACCCATTGATCTGCCAGAAATGCACTCACCTCCTAGGTCCTATTGTGGGCTGACAACACACAGCATTATTGTGAACTGAGTGGTGTCAGCCCTGCCCAGTTGTCTTCTGACAAACTACTTAAACTGCCCCTAGCCTGTTCTTCTCAACATACTAACTAGGAGGGCTAATTAGGCTCCTTGAGATAACACAGGAATAGGGATGAGCTGGGACTTGATTTGGGTTGAGTCTGAAAATGTCTGTGGTGTCCAAGTAAAAGGGCAGAGATGTGGTTATATCAAAGAAACACTATATTGTCAAAAGTATTGGGATGCCTGCCTTTACACTCACATGAATTTTAATGACATCCCAGTCTTAGTCCGTAGGGTTCAATATTGAGTTGTCCCAGTCTCTGCAGCTATAACAGATTCAACTCTTCTGGGAAGGCTGTCCACAAGGTTTAGGAGTGTGTCTATTGGAATGTTTGACCATTCTTCGCATTTGTGAGGTCAGGCACTGATGTTGGACGAGAAGGCCTGGCTCACAGTCTCCGCTCTAATTCATCCCAAAGGTGTTCTACCGGGTTGAGGTTAGGACTCAACCGTGTCTTTATGGACCTTGCTTTCTGCACTGGTCTAAATCATTTGGTGGAGGGGAGATTATGGAGTGGGGTTGTTTTTCAGGGGTTTGGCCCCTTAGTTCCAGTGAAGGGAACTCTTAAGGCATCAGCATACCAAGACATTTTGAACAATTTCATGCTCCCAACTTTGTGGGAACAGTTTGGGGATGGCCCCTTCCTGTTCCAACATGACTGTGCACCAGTGCACAATGATGCTCCCTCCTCCAAACTCCACTGTTGGTATGTTGGTATGGTATGACTATATATATAATATTAACATGGTGTATATTGTGGCATCCAAAGAGTTTAGTTTCGGTCTCATCTGACCAGACTATATTCTCCCAGTATTTCACAGGCTTGTCTAAATATTGTGCAGCAAACTTTAAACGAGCTTCAACATGCTTTTTCTTCAGCAATGGAGTCTTGTGTGGTGAGTGTGCATACAGGCCATGGTGGTTAAGTGCATTACTTATTGTTTTCTATGAAACAATTGTACCTTGGCTCTTGGATAACTCTTATGAGAATTATTTTCACTCCTCTCTCAGAAATCTTGCGAGGAGCACCTGGCCATGGCCGGTTTATGGTGAAATTATGTTCTTTCTACTTCTGGATTATGGCCCCAACAGTGCTCACTGGAACATTCAGAAGTTTAGAACTCCTTCTGTAACCAATGCCATCAGTATGTTTTGCAACAATAAGGTTGCGAAGGTCTTGAGCTCTTTGCTTTTCCCCATCATGAGATGTTTCGTGTGTGACACCTTAGTAATGGGACATCTTTTTATAGGCCATCAGTTAAGACTGAACCAGCTGATATTAATTTGTACTGACAAGGGGCAGGATTGCTTTCTAATTGCTGATAGATTTCAGCTTGTTTCTTGGCTTTTCATGCCCTTTTGCACCTCCTTTTCTTCATGTGTTCAATACTTTTTCCCTGTGACATTCCATTTTATTACACATAACTTCATTTCTGAACTTATTTGTTTTGATGTCTTTGTTTGTATGGTTTACATGGTTTGTTACAGACATGTGGTGAAAATATCATGTTAATAGCACCTTTACAAATATATTTACCTAGAAAAATGGCGACGTGTGCAATACTTATTTTACCCACTGTACATGCACATAACTTACATCCATCAACCTTTATTAGGACACCAACAGCTTGTGGTCAAAAGGCAAATAAATATACACAAGACTTGAGACTCTGTGTCACGTATAATAGGCCTTTGGTAAGGTGCTTAGTCCAATTTGCATTTGGATGGCTGGTTTGTCCTGTTCAACCTGATCCATATAACTGTGCCAACCAAAAAATAAGTTCCTTGCAGATCCTGTGAAAATCTGTAAAGTAGAGCTATCCTGCTCCACCAGGTTCGGGAAAGGCTGTGGGAGGCCCAGGTACTCCCACACTGCCTGGTGGTAAATAACTTGCAGCTCGCCTTCCACAGTCTAGAGCAAATGCTCTGGAAGCTAAAGGAATTCCATCCCTTAGTGAGATTTCACAAGCTGGTTCATATACTGCTGTAACCAGGCCAACCGAGTAAGACATTGTCCTTAATCAACTCTCGGAGGATGATATGCATCTATTGCAGTTTCCAGTTGCATACAGGTGTTTCTCCACTGATAAATGGGTGTATTATTTGACCACTTTCTACAGCAGGTTGACATGTTAGGTGGCTCCGGTGCCTTGCTATCCATGGGGGGAAAAATGGATCATCCCAGCCACAGAAACAGGAAAAAATGGAGACACCGAGACAGTAGGAACTAGACTGGAGATAGGGCCCTTAACAATAGGTTCTTCCGTGACAGTGGGGGTTACTCCAGCCACAGCTCCAATATCCCTAGAACGAGTGTAGTTCAGCTTGGTGGGTGGTCAACTGGAATCAAACCCATGACAGGTTCCAGCACAATTAAGTCTATTTTCACTCAGGCAGTAGAAGACACAGCAGCACTTCCAGCGTCAGGTCCACCACACTCAACCCTGGTAGGAATGGGGGAATCTAGCTGTGGCCAAGCCAACCAGCTCGGATCAGGGCCAAAGGACCCATCCTCGGCCTCCATAGCTGTCTGCAATGCCGCTTCCTCCACTGGTAGCTGTCTGAGTCACCCTCTCTATTTGTCCTGTTGATCACTGTCATTTGGACAAAACGTAAGGGCAAGTCCAAAATGCTTAGTTGTCACAGAACATGAATAGAGAGGAAGTTCTTTAAATAAGACACCTATTCTAGTGATAGCTGTCTAAGATGGCTTCTTTAACTTTGGAGAGATTTCCTGTTGTGTGTATTGGACAGGAAATGAAGGGAAATTACCTTACTACTCCACCACATTACTGTACTAATCTGACACAGTTAGGTATGTTTGTAATATTACCTTAGGAAATTAAGTCTAAACAACAAGAATGATTCAGCAAAGCAGTTAATATGAGTATGGTAAACATCTGAAAAGTCTATAATTATAAAATGTTGGAAATACGGTAGGTATATTATAAAAACTTATAAGCAATATATTTTTTTCCTGAGCATTGCTGCGCTTCCTCTTTAATAGCACAGTAGAAGGATTGTCCTTTATGGATTCACTCTTCTCAGTGCTGATCTATAGCTTCACTGAAAACAAATGTCTCCCAATATGCCGTATGTAATTTTCTTGCGGCGGTCCTACACATTTGTATGTGAAATATTTTGATAAAAACATGGCATAGCAAGCATGAAAAAAAACACCATAAAATGATTTTCAGCTAAACTTGCAACAAAATTATACCAACTAATTTATCCTATAGTTCTAGATCTGTTTATAATTTTTTATGTGTGTGTGGATATTGCTCAATGTCATTGTTTTTTTTTTTTGGACTAATAATAAAATACACGTTTAACATGTGAATGCTTAAAATAGCACTCAGAAATCTTCATTTCCTGAAAGATTTATGATATCTACATTTAGAGGAAAGCAGACTTGCTAGAATGAGTTTCTTTGTTTCACTTTTTTCTAAATAATATTCTCTTGGGCAACATTATTGTTTGCTTTTACTGCTCACTTTGACACTTTTATGGCAGTAAATTGCCTTTAAATTGAATTACCAATCCTGGAACATGACTAAAAGTAAAATAGTCTGTAGTGCTGTAACATGGGATTTTTCAAACCATTAACTTAATAAATGGTACTCGCTAAACTGCATTATCTTTCTGCTGTTCCAAACACAGAACTGTAAAGAAATTACGATGCTCATAATATGTGCTCTTTCTAATACGTGTTTATAGATAGATAGATAGCTTGCTATGGATCAATTATTGATTTATGACACTAAAAATTTAACTTATTTTTTTTTGGGGGAACTTAATGGACATAAACGGATAAAGATAATTACACATGTATCTAAATAGATAGATTTATAAAATCTTGGAGTATCAAATGTACCACCCCGGAATTTCCACATTTCCACAAGAAAGATAGAAAGATAAATAGATAGATAGATAGATAGATAGATAGATAGATTTCCAGTGCATCAAATTGACAGGGAGAAAGTTTTATCAATAGATAACTAGACAGATTATGAACTAAAAGATAGATAGATAGATAGATAGATAGATAGATAGATAGATAGATAGATAGATAGATAGATAGTGGATCAATTGTAGACTTATGCTACTGAAAATGGGAAGTTGTTCTTTTCTTTTAAACGTACAATGTCTGCCCGATCATTCCCAGAGCTTCTCTCCTTCTGGAGTCCTTGGAGAGCCGGGGCCCTAGCGGACACCAGGGGGCCTTGTGCGTGGGGATTGGCTTTATTGATCTTTGGGTCTCTGGTTCCTGATGCTGGCATTAATCTGTTAGTGCCTTGAATAGGATGCTGCAAGAAATGGGTTCACCCTGCAACAGGAAACCTAGGGCAGCGGTCATGGCACCAGCTTAAATCAAAACAAAGGAAAAAATGAAAAGATAAAGAAACTGCATACTCAGCAAGTTATTATACCAGCTACTAAAAGTGCTTAAAAAACTAAGAGTTTCATATCATTTTATCTTTTAGGCCCCTACTACTGTTAGCCCAATTTGGCCACACCCACAATTCACCATGGTGTACCATGCATGCCACCTCTGTGTGTTACCCACTCTTGACTCTTGCACTCTGTACATTACATACTTCTGACACTCACTTGCACTCTGTATGTTACCCTCCCCTGACCCCTGCACTCTGTACATTACATACTTCTGACACTCACTTGCACTCTGTATGTTACCCACCCCTGACCCCTGCACTCTGTACATTACATACTTCTGACACTCACTTGCACTCTGTATGTGACCCTCCCCTGACCCCTGCACTCTGTACATTACATACTTCTGACACTCACTTGCACTCTGTATGTTACCCTCCCCTGACCCCTGCACTCTGTATATTACATACTTCTGACACTCACTTGCACTCTGTATGTTACCCTCCCCTGACCCCTGCACTCTGTACATTACATACTTCTGACTCTCACTTGCACTCTGTATGTTACCCTCCCCTGACCCCTGCACTCTGTAAATTACATACTTCTGACCCTCACTTGCACTCTGTATGTTACCCACCCTTGACCCCTGCATTCTGTATATAATATACCTCTGACACCTGTACTCTTTATGTTACCCACTCCTGCACTCTGTACATTACAAACTTCTCTAACCTGCACTCTATATGCTACCCACTCCTGACCCCTGCATTCTGTACATAACATATTTCTGGCACCTGTACTCTTTGTGTTACCCACTCCTGATCCCTGCACTCTGTTACATTACATACTTTTTATCCCCACACTCTGCACATAAGCTTAACTTTTAAGCCCCTGGCACTGTTTGGCCACATCCACAATTTGCCATGGCGCATTGCATGCCACCTAATTTTTCCCCTGAGGGGTGGCCAAATTTGTGCAAGACCCTGTCACTTCTAATGATGGCCATGAAGATAGATAGATAGATAGATAGATAGATAGATAGATAGATAGATAGATAGATAGATAGATAGATAGATAGATAGATAGATAGATAGATCAACTGCACGAATGTAGAGTTTGACTAAACTCGATGGATCTGTCTTTTTTCAAATCAATTATAAAAATATAAAACTGTAGATAGATCTGTAGATGAATTTATATACATTCATATCACCTGCTTAACATATTTACATAGTACCAGAATACTCCATGGATTAAAATGTAGCAGAGATCAGTTCTTATAAGACAAACTGGCGACTTCAGCTTGATTCAAATACTCTTTCCCCCAAGGGTCAGATACAACACTATGCCAATATTTACAGTATGATACAATATGATACTATTATATAACACTGAAAAATACTACAGTTTTTATATAGCACTGATCACTTACATGTGCATTATTAAGTTATCATCAGTAAAAAGGTTCAATTGATAAATTGTGCAGAGGAGTTTGGCAATCTGTGCCATCCACTTTGTGGGATTGCAGGTGCAAGGGTTGTAAAAGAAAACAAATCTATCAGAAGTTCTTTAAAAAATGAGATTCAGCCGTGTCTGTGCTGGATAGATGCCTGACTGTCTTGTTTGATAAATCCCACCCATATGTGAACACTGTATATATGCGTAGCTTATAGAACTTTTGATCAAGAAAATGTGATAATCTTTCACCCTCAGGTTCAAGGAAAAAACTCCTTAATGATTTTGCGGAGAATTATATATCTGATCTGTAAAATAACTAACTATATAAGATAAGAACAGCAAATGATTAACAAGAAACTATTTCAGAGATAGATAGATAGATAGATAGATAGATAGATAGATAGATAGATAGATAGATAGATAGATAGATAGATAGATAGATAGATAGATAGATAGATAGATAGATAGATAGATAGATAGATGATAAAAAGGTAGATACCATATAAAGAAAGCAAAAGATAGATAATTAGAAAGATGGACAAGAGTAAGGCTGGGTTTACACTGGTGTGTACACAGACATCGCATGTGATACGCACCGCATTGCTGTGCAGATCACATGCGATGTCTGTGCAATGCAAATTTAGCCATACAAACTGAATGGCTGAAATCGGTATTCACACCCATGCAATCCGATTCCTGTACCATTTGACAGTTCGCACTCTGATCTGCAAATCGATCTGGAGGTGTCGTTAACTTTACATTGACACCCGCAGTGGTTCGCTGGGAGTAGTGGGAACAGCTTGCGAGTGACATGTGATGCGGGAACCTTCACAGGAATCGCACTGGTTCCCGCATCGCATATGTGTGAACCCAGCCTAAAAGTAGGTATTAGATAGACAGAGAAAAAGAATGAAAGGTAGAATAGATAGATAGAGAGATAGCTAGATAGATAGATAGATAGATAGATAGATAGATAGATAGATAGATAGATAGATAGATAGATAGATAGATAGATACTAGATTGCTAGGTAATTACAGTGAAATAAGGACAGAGAGAGAGCGGTGTTAGGACATAATAGAGAGATAGATATAGATATGTAGATAGACAGATATGCATACATACATACGTACATACATACATACATAATTAGGCTGGCCATACATTATACAATTTTTTTCTACAACTTACCTTTAGAATTACCAAAACCATATAATATGAGGTCACACTTAAACACTTTCAATTTTATATGCAATCAGGCAGGACCTTGTACTACATAGTTGAAGGTAAATCTAAAGAGAATTGAACAAGAAAATTGTATAATGTATGGCCATCTTTAGAGAGAGGATAGATAGATAGATAGATAGATAGATAGATAGATAGATAGATAGATAGATAGATAGATAGATAGATAGATAGATAGATAGATAGATAGATAGATAGATAGATAGATAGATAGATAGATAGATAGATAGATAGATAGATGGGCGGCACAGTGGCACAGTGGCGCAGTGGGTAGCACTCTCACCTAGCAGTAAGAAGGGTCGCTGGTTCGAATCCTGACCACGACACTACCTGCCTGGAGTTTGCATGTTCTCCCTGTGTCTGCGTGGGTTTCCTCTGGGTGCTCCGGTTTCCTCCCACACTCCAAAGACATGCTGGTAGGTTAATTGGATCCAGTCTAAATTGGCCCTAGTATAGGTATGAATGTGAGTTAGGGACCTTAGATTGTAAGCTCCTTGAGGGTATAGGGACTGATGTGAATGTATAATATATATATGTAAAGCGCTGCGTAAATTGACGGCGCTATATAAGTACCTGAAATAAATAAAATAAATAAATAGATAGATGATACATACATAGATATTTTTCTCACATTTTATAATTTGGGGTATCATACTGCACATTAAAGCAAGCCATGTGATATAAATCTGCCCTGGACATACATTGTGATTTCTGCGGATCTTATATAAAATTCCTCTGTTACAGGAAAGCGGTGGGGAGGGGGTTAGGTAAAAGACAGATTATCTGACTACATTGAACGTGTAAAGCTTTTGAGACGGATTAGGCAGAATCTGCCACATGCATAGACATGAGAGGAACACCACAGCCGTCTCTGGGCTGTCAGTGTCCAAACGCATGATGTCATCCCCCTCCGCATGTGGTAAATAAGCCCCGAACAAATGAGCTCACATGCCTTAACATACATTGTTTACCAGGCTCTGGGCTATGGGAACTAATCATCTATGTACACATTTACCGTCGGTAACATCTGACATAGCGGCAGGTTTGAAGCATCTGAATAATTGCACTAATTCCTGTGTGAACGTCGAGTAACTGAAATGGAAACATGCTTAACTAAGACAATTTAACTCAAAAATAGCATGCAACTGAGAAATCAATTAAATCTACTTTGTTTTATTGTCTTTCTTTAAATCGTGCCATGCCAAGGAATGGAATGGGATGAAGTCTTAGAAATGAGAGATTATGTTAGCTCTCTTAAAGGGGAACTATAGTCTACTTATTACTACCTTTTAGATATATGAATAAAAGTGATCAGATTGATGTAAATTGTCTTACAGGCAATGTCTCTTCTGCAATAAATAAAACAAATTTGCATGTTCATAATCCTCTGCACAGCTCAGTTTACATTTCTGCCAACATGGCGGGATGAATGACTCCCACACATGCGTGGGGGTGATGTCATCCTGCACTGAGCCAATAGAGACATCCAAAGACCAACTACTGGAAGAAGCCAAGGAGCAGATGCTGGCGCCAGCAAGGGACCTCTTGGGCATGCGACTATTGGGGCAGAGGTAACTATCTCTGATTTTACTTTCAGATTAAGGGTTTATTTTTTTAAATATTTTCAAATTTATTCACACATTTTCACTCACGATTCATACATTTTTCAAATTAGACATACCTGGAAAAATGCATTAATCCTGGGTGAAAGTTGTGTGAAAATATTTTTAAACAGAGCCCTTGATGATTTCTAATTGTTAATGATTATTGGCAAAAATCCAGTAAAATTTGTTTAAAGGCTTAGTTCACCTTTGGGACCATGTTTCATGTTACTTCCACATTTATTAGGGTGTAACACTTAACATCGTGCCATTCCCCAAAACACAACCCTCAACCCACGCTGCATATACCCAAATCTTCGGCTTCTTCTCCCCACAGGCTTCTGTTTCATTTTGAATTTGGTGAGCCACAAACAGCTGCCTCCTCCATTGGAGAGCTGTGAATGCAAGAGTACAAGTTCCATATGTCGATGCCGCCATGGCAGAGGGACTCATACATCTCAACAGTCCATTATTCATTTTCTACTTCCTTCATCCCCACAATTGAAGGTCCAAGGTACGGGCCTGAGGCTAAAGGAAAAATCTGCAGGAGCCTGCACATTGCAGCCACACAGACCCACTGATCATAGTTGCAATGCTTTGCAGGCTCAAATGCAAAAAAAAAAAATTAATAAATTCACATTTACTCTTCTTTCAATTTGGGAGCATTTATTACATTCTTTAAAAGGTGGAATATGCCTTTAAAGAAGTCCTTTTTTGTTATGCTAAAATATTATTCTTCGAGGAATGATTGTTTTATATGATCAAAGTTAAAATCAATAAATCTGATTCCTCCTGTATTGAATTGTATTGTAACTGTACTGTTTGCCCTAACGTTGTAAAGCGCTGTGCAAACTTTTAGCACTATATAAATCTTGTATAATAATAATAAATTATCCTTACGTCTTTGACCAGTACCAAGGACTAGACTCAGTTGTGCGTAGTGTAACTAAAATAAAACAAGTAAAAAAAACTATTTGAGTTTTTTGGCAGAAGAGACCTTCGTCTCTTCTGCCAAAAAAACTATTTTCCCTGTCATTTAACATGAAACATTTTCTCATTCCTCAACCCTCCACCCTCAAACTGCCCCTACATTTACCTGAATAGTTGGGTGATTCTCCCTGCAGCCATCTGTCTACGTTTGAAATAGGCACTGTTGTGCATGGCTCTTCCCACACATCCATATCATCCATTCAGGGATCTGTGAATGGAAAGGTCACAAGTCCTATCTGACACTGTGGCAAAGGAACTCGTAGATCCCAATGGAGCACAAGTGGGGTGTTGTCACCCCACTTGCAGTCCACTGATTACTTGTGCAGCCCCATAACAGAAGGCCATTACCTCTGTACATACCTGGGACCGGGATATAAACAATGCAGGACCCTGTGTGTAGGTGGACTGTAGCGTGGTGCAGTGGCAATAGCACACTGTTCCAGTGCGATATAAAGAACAGTATTGAAGTAAGGCAAAGACAGTTCACCACAAACCCGGTAGGAAGACAGCCCAACCGGAAATAATCACAGGTCCCAACAGCGTGTAGGGAGCAGGCTTCAGCCAAACTGACAGTGCCTGTTAGTAGGGGCAGAATGTAACCTGCTGTCTCGTGCCCAAGCGGGAAGATGCCCAGAGAAGTTGTAAACTTTACGCTTTCCCTCCTCATCAGGAATCTTTCGCTGCCACTAGTTCTGTCCCTAACAGACGGGGTACCTGTACCTATTCTACCCATTCACAAATGCTCACCAAGCCTGGGAGCCAGGGCCTTAAATAGGCTCTGCCTAACCCAAGATGGCTGCTAGAATCACATGGGGTGGCAGTGTCAAATCAGATAACTTACCCAGTGACCCAGGAATCATAGAGGAACCATGTTCCTCTTGACTTTCTCTCCAACTGTAATGCTGCTGCTGCTGTTGCCGATGAGCATCACCTACAGTGATAAAAGTAGACTAAACCTGCCTACACGTACATACAATGCAAGTTGCAATGCACTTCAGGCTTTAAAGAAGAAATTGAATAAATGCACATTTTATTTTAATGTTGGTACATGTAATTCAATTTTGCAAAAAGAGGACTATGCCTTCCTGGAATATTAGGAATCACCTCTGAGTTCTATGACCAATGTTAATGCATTTGAGATGTCTTCATACATTTATATTGGTTTCTGAACATTCTTATCAGTTTCAGAGTGGGTGTTCTATCTCATATATAATCACAGCAAGCTATTTATTAAAGATTGCACCCAGCCACGTATTGCTGATGACCTCAGCAGATGACTGTTCTGATGAGTGGTGATTCATGATTGAATTTTCCAGAAGAGTCGTAAAAACCAAAGTTCAGGAGGTCTTCAAATGATATTTCACTAGGTTGCTTCACTTTAAATTCCCTGACATTATATGACCCGTAAAATCCTCATTGTTACATGGCAAGTAAAAGTCATTAAGAAAATTATCACGGATACTTTTTCTAAAAAGGTTTTAAATGAAAATACAGGGGTGTAGGGGCATTCCTGCTATGGAGAATTTTGTACCAGGTGGTGCCTTCTACAGGTGGCCTGGGATAAGTTTCCTACAATGCGTCAGATACTGGTACAAAAACCAAAGGAACATCACCGGGGTGGGCAGAATTTGCTTCTCTGCCTTGCATCCTTCGTGTCTGTTGGTTTATTCTATACATAATGTAAATGTGGGTAGTAAATAAAAGTATAAATTATTCATTGTTTGGACCCCTGATATCATAGACCCAGCAATACAGTAAATGTACAATTTGCTCCACCATACTGTGCACACCATCCGTCTGAAATGAGTCCAACAACATTTAGGCACCATGTACACAGGCCATTTTCTCAAGTGCTTGATCCGTCTAGTATTAAAGAGGTTGTATACTCTGAAAAAAAAAAAAAACCCTGTGAGACAAAGGCATAACGAGCTAGTTTGCACCGCATACTAGCTCATTATGTAATACTTACCTTAGAACAAAGCTGTTGCAGCGGCGCCTGCACACCGCTGACACGGCTTAAATCTTTCCTGGAGTTACTTCCGGGTTTGCCGGCTTCGGCGCTGTGATTGGCCGGAGCCCTGATGATGTCACTCCCGTGCATGCTCGTGGGAGCCCTCGTTGACAGCACAGGGCTCGGAAGAACGGAACCCGTGCCTGTTCCTGCAGAGCGCGTACGCCAGAGATGTCACTGGCTGCATTTAATGTAAAAATCTCCTAAACTGTACAGGTTTAGGAGCTAATTTCACTACCCATAGGTAAGCCTTATTATAGGCTTATCTATAGGTAAATGTAAGCAGAGGAAGCTTACTTCCTCTTTAACCACTTGCTGCCTAGCTGGCTTTAGCTTCAAGATTTTCAGATTCACATACATTTCTTGTAACAAGCACATACTGTATCAGACCTAAGATATAATATATTAGAATGAAGTCCAGTTATGCCATTTTTTACAGCTTGAACCAGTGTAAAGCATGTATGTTCCATACTGATCCAATGTCTAAACTGGTCCAACATAACTGTAAAAATTGTCAAACCTAAATTTCAGCTCAAAATCAGTAATCTACATTCTGACAGAGGCATAGCTTGCAACTATTTCTCACTTGGATGGACTGTCCCTTTTTTTTTAACCAATTTCCTTGTCCTTCTTTCCCGATCAGCTGTCCCTCTTTTTGGTCTAATGTATAGACCAGGGGTGTCCAAACTTTTTTCAAAGAAGGCCAGATTTGAAACCAGATCTGACATTCTTTGAACCATTAAAATTCGGTCTAAGTGTGTTCGCCCAAGCACTAATACACTGCCCAACAAGAATTCTCTTGCCTTTGTGGCTGTGTTTGGTGAAAAGATGAGCTTGGGCGTGTTATTTGGATATATATATCTTTTGTGGCCCCCAACGAATCCCCGATTGCGGCTCAGGACTAAGGATGAGCTCGGGCTTGTTATTTGGATATACCGTATTTATCGGCGTATAATACACACCTTCAAATTAATGCTGTGTACACACGGTCGGATTTTCCGACGGGAAATGTTCGATAGGAGCTTATTGTCAGAAATTCCGACCGTGTGTAGGCTCCATCGGACATTTTCCATCGGAATTTCCGTCACACAAAATTTGAAAGCTGGTTCTCAAATTTTCTGACAACAAAATTCAGATCATGTGTACACAATTCCGACGCACAAGGTTCCACGCATACTCGGAATCAAGCAGAAGAGCCGCACTGGCTATTGAACTTCATTTTTCTCGGCTTGTCGTAAGTGTTGTACGTCACCGTGTTCTTGATGTTCGGAATTTGCGGCATTATTTGTGTGACCGTGTGTATGCAAGACAAGTTTGAGCCAACATCCGTCGGGAAAAATCCATGGATTTTGTTGTTGGAATGTCCGATCGTGTGTATGCGGCATAAGCGTGAGGTTTCTGGAAAAAACTTACAATTTAAATAAAAAAATGTGACGCAATGTAAGGGTCAGTTCCCCTCCTGCAGCCTCACCATTGCAATGAACGCAGCCTTACCATTGCCATTAGTGCTGCCTGATCGATGCCCATCTGCAGCCTTGGAGGGGACAGCGAGGGGAGGGGGACAAGTGCCAACAGATTACATACAGGACAATCTCCTGTTTACTCGGCGGCCTCTTTAATACAAAGTCCCGCCTCCTATGATAGACAGAATAGTCGTCCAATAGCAGCCCAGGAGACAGACTTTCTATTACAGACACCGCCGAGTAAACAGGAGATTCTCCTGCATGTAATCTGACAGCACTCGTCCCGCCCCCTCCCTGTCTCCCCTGAGGCAGCGCCGATAAATACAGTATATATTTTGGGGGGCCACAAAAGATATATATAGCCAAATCACCAGGGGGGTCATATTAAACCGGAACGCAGGCTGCCATTGGCCTGCGGGCAAGACTTTGGACATGCCTGGTATAGACTATAGTATCCTGACTACATCCTTTAGGCTGGGTTCACACTAGAGATCGAAGCAGGAGTTCGGTGCATCTCCATTCACCATTTCAGGTCCGATTTCAGCCCGAATTTTGTGTCCCCATTAAAGAGATCCCCCTCTCTATTTGTCCTGTTTACCATTATCATTGAAAGTGAAAGAAAAAGAAAATTCCCAAATTTGGGTTGTCTCCAGAAAAGTAATAGAGGTGACATCTTCCAATAGTTCTTGTGACCTAGGGGTTCCCAAGAAATTCCCTTAATTTGTAGGGGTTTCCTCCCCCTTCCTGTTTGGCTATGGGACGGGAAGTGCAGGGAAATCTCCACAATGTGACACAGATGGCGAAAAAAAATCTGACAAGGGTTATAACTCTCCCATGCTCTATCCAAAATGAAAAACAAAGTTTTGCATGTAGTTTTACTTTAATTAAGGCAGAAATAGTGGATCAATAGGAGAATATTCCTACCAGGCTGGGATGGGCATGTTTAGCTTTAGGTAGGAAGTTAAGCCTCTCAGTAGCCACATTGGCACTTAGCACTAGTCCACGCCTCTAGCTAGTGGGAAGTGGTCAGGATACTGACCCTACAGTATCTCCATACAAACAATAGGATACATCAGCAACAGCTAAAATATAAATGCTGTCTGTTGAGATGCTGTTTAATGAAAGTAATTATACACATCTTTTATGATTATTACATCATACTTATGTGTTGGTCCTACATTGCCCTACAAGGTTACACATCTGGCAGTTTTTGTGACCTGATCTCCTTTTATTTCTTTTATATAGTTGTCCAATAAAAGTGAAGTTTTAGGTCATGGTGGGTTTAGTGCGTGGGCTCAGCGCATCCCTGCTGGTGTTTATCTATTAGTATTTCCCACGAAAGACCAGTCTTATAGTAAAAGTAAACATCAGGCATTCTTCCATCTTTTTGAATTGGAGGGACTGTCCCTTTTTTGGAACCAATTTCCTTGTCCTTCTTTCCTGATCAGCTGTCCCTCTTTTTTGATCTGATTTGTAGACCATTGCAAAAATGTAGTACTTAATAGAGAATCCAGGTTTATTTTCACTTTAAATACTTAATTTGGGTCAAGCTGGCCCAGACAAATCATTTCCTATCCAGAACAGTCCAAATACAAGAGGAAGCCATGTATTAATTACAAAAAAAATACAAGATTTCCCCAGAATGGCTGAAATATGCTAAGAATGACTCTCTTTATCCATCATCGTGGGGAAGTCACACTGCTGCCAGAACATAGCCCTGCTTACTGTACAGTATGTAGCTAATATTACTACAGTCCACTGCAGCATTCCCAGCAGCAAGACCGTTCTGGCAAGGAAATAATTAGTTTGGGACAGCTTGGCCCAAATTAACTATTTAAAGTAAAAATAAACCTGGAATTCTATTTTAACTACCAAAGGTGTTATAGTGCACTACAGAGAGGAGATAAGGGTGCTCTGGTGGAGAGCCGTCCAGCAGCTGTAAAGCGTTCTCAAAATGTGTTGGGGAGAGGAGGCAGCAGGGAAGCCTGTATTCACTGCGGGACACACAAGGCTGATGGTGTCAGTGGAGAGAAGGGGGCGGTAACGCATTTCGGAACATGTGCGGCTCCTTCTTCAGACCTTGGTCTTAACACGTATGAGAACGCTTTACAGCTGCTGGATGGCTCTATACTGCTCTCTACCACCATGCTGAGGATGGACACATGCCACAGATGAGGACTCCTGATTTTATCATGTCTTTTAACACTCAACAATCTTGTAAGTGCTTTTAACCCTTTGTGCACTTTATTAAATTTTGCACACTGCACTTAGATGCGCCTTTCTTTTCCTTTGTTATAGTGCACAAAACTTTTCATTTAAATTCTAAATACTTGATTTTGAAGCCAATATAAAGGAAAAGTAGTGATGAAAAAAGCACTTGTAGGTTTAGCAAATTTTTGTATATTCATTTTTTACAGTCCATATACTGTAAAGGGCAGGAGCATGTCCTTTGCCTTAATATATTTCCTACCATAACGTGTCTATGTTTTATCTTAGAAATGTGGGATGTTATGCAAAGTATCAGCATGACAGCCCAGAAATAAGCATTTTCACAAATAGGTTAGCAAAAAAAATCCTTTTAATTTTTTTCCTCTGGGAGGTTTTCTTTTAAATTCTGCTTCACAGATAGATTAACGAGAAACCAGGCCTTCTTGGCTTATGGTGGAGGTAAACAATTTTTATTTGAAAGTTTTTGTGCTTTGGAAGTGCATATTGCTTTAGCGCAGCGGTTCTAAGCCTATCAGCAGGAGGGAGACTCATGAATATCCCCTTACTGGATAAAGGTGCAAGTTTCTGCAATTTCCCAAACAGCTCCTTCCTCTGCCCTGGCCGTGACCCCGGTGAAGGATTAGAGGCATCATCCTGAGGGCACTGAGCTCTCCAAAGTCGAATCACAAAATGCCAAATTATCCTCTCGCTTTACTCCTATTGATTTGACAGCTGAGACTGGCGACTAGTTCAGCTTACTAAAGTGTTCTGGACTCTGGAGACACTTGAGAGCTGGGAGATTTTACTTGTTAACTTCTCCCAGCATTTGTTGTCCCTTGGTTTAATAGCTGGACCACACATTCTAAAATTGGCACATGACCACACGACTGCTGCAGGAAAATGCCACACAGAGACATGGCAGTATACCTTTTTTCATTCTTGTAAAGAGATCCTGTCATATAGTAAAATACTTACAGGAAAGCACCTACCTATAAAAAAGAGGCTGAATACTTACCTCTCCTGCCGCCACCTGTGTGGCTCAATGATACTCCATTGCAGCATGGAAGTCCAATGGTACAACAACACTATTGTTAGTGTCATATTCTGTTGTCATCCCTCTAACCTCTTGTCACTGTAGGATACAGTTTTGGCTTTAGAGGATACTTGCACAAAGTACTGATGGATGACCATAAGTATTCCTAGCCAAAATTCCTTGAGTTCTTATAGCGCTTACCCTCGAAGGAGCTGCTTGGTATGATGGGTCCTCTGCTCTCTGCCAAGACTCTATGAACTGCTTCATTCACTCTGACACACCTGGTTACCTGATAGCGTATTGCAAAGACCTATATTGGCTCAAGGATTAGAATATTAGTAATTACTGTATATTGACATATGGAAAATAAACACCAGGCTATTGGAATGTAAATTAATTCCATTGTGAACAGGATAAAATCCTGATGTAAACCCGACCTGATACTGATGCAATCCTGACCTGATCCTGATCAAAAACTGACGTGAAACGCTGAACAAGTGATTTTTCTCTTCGCGGGGAAACCGGAGCTTAAATTCGCACTGCACATGTGTGAACCAGGCCTGAAACGAAAAAGCCTGGTAACCCTTCTTTATCAATCTTTCCTCCTCTTCTCTGGGTTTCCTCGAATCCTGTAGTCCTCAGCCCTATTCACTCCCATGGCACAGCACCCCTTGAGGACTATATCTCCCATGAACCCATTTGGCTAAAGTATCAGAGCTGTTCTGGTGCATGCCAAGGCGAGACAGAGGCGGACGCACAAATCAGGGAGTCCTACACTGCATGGAGGGCCGCTGCAGACTAATCCAGGCAGGGAAAGGGAGGGTTGAGCAGGGAAGGAATCATACTTATTCCCCGTACACATGGTCGGATTTTCCGGCCGAAAATGTTCGATGGGAGCCTTTTGTCGGAAATTACAACCGTGTGTAGGCTCTATCGGACATTTTCCATCGGAACTTCCGTTGCACAAAATTTGAGATCTGGATCTCAAATTTTTCAACAACAAAATCCGTTCACATAAATTCCGATTGTGTGTACACAATTCCGACGCACAAAGTTCCATGCATGCTCGGAATCAAGCAGAAGAGCCGCACTGGCTATTGAACTTAATTTTTCTCGGCTCGTCGTACGTGTTGTACGTCACCGCGTTCTTGACGTTCACAATTTCCAACCAACTTTGTGTGACCGTGTGTATGCAAGACAAGATTGAGCGAACATCCTTCGGAAAAAAACAGGATTTTGTCGTCGCAATGTCCGATCATGTGACCGGGCATAAGTCTGCAGCTGCACCTGTCTTATTTCTCACCTAGCCAGTTAGGGTACCTGGCAACATTTATTTTTACACATACATACTTACATGAGTAAAATCAATTAACATTTTACCTGCGTATTTGCGCATCTATGCACGTAACTCTATAAATTACTTACTGGCAACTCAGCTTTATATAATTCTTTTTTACTAATCCATATGCAGCTCATGTTCATGTGCCTGTGTGTACAGGCAAAACAATGGGCTGCATTTAGATCAGCAAAAATAAAACACTGTATCCCTAAAAAGGCTGAGTTTTTGGAGGTTTGTTTTTTTGCCTCTTCTGCCTAAAAGCTGATGGTGTTTGTTTGTGATATATACCCTTTGGATGGGTTTTCTTTCTACCTACTGAACTCAAAAAGTAAGGATTTGCCCTTCTATAATGAAAATTGCGCCCAATTTTCCACCCATTTCCCTCCACAAAAATGAATTGTCAAAACAACTGTTGTTGAGTCGGGTGGTGCCAACAGGACCACTTGCAGATGAAACTTTGCTAATTTAGGAATCTGCTGGAATTTAAAACAATGTGTGGCCAGCTTTAGCAGTATTCAAAAGATTTACCTTTGTTTTGAATTTCAGTGCACAATACATGAGCCTTGGCACTTCTGTTCTGTAGCCCCATAGTTGAATCTGCAGTGTGAGATCATCTTAGACAATGCTGCCTTTGAATGCTGAGATCATGAGATTTGGCACTAACTTTGATGCTGTCACTACTGTGCTCAGGGCTGGTGCAAGGATTTTTGACACCCTAGGCGAAACCTGACTTTGTCGACCCCCCGGCTCCACCCCTGACTCCACCCCATTTGCCCTGCCCATGTATACACCACCTTTTTAATGAAGTGCCCATCAAATGCAGCCTCACCAGCGCCCATCAATGCAGCCTCAGCAGCGCCCGTCAAATGCAGCCTCAGCAGCGCCCATCAAATGCAGCCTACCAGGACCCATCAATGAATGTTTGCTTGCTTCCATTCATTCAGGAGTCAGGACACAGACACAGCTCTCCGCCGCCACTGCGCCTCTGAAACTATGTGCAAACGGAGCTGCAGCTGCCTGCTGATGCTGAGAATTAGTTGCTTGCTGCAGAGAGAAGAGAGCAGCAACACCAGTGGCCGTGCGCCCTAGGCATCAGTGTGCCCTAGGTAGCTGCCTAGTTTGCCTAGTGGTAGCACCGGCCCTGACTGTGCTGCTCACTGTTATCCTTGCTGAAGAGAAAGCTGTACTGGGCACCTGCCATTCAAGGATCTCCCTGCTTTTAGAATATTCCCCCACCAATAATCAGATGACTGGTTAGCAGGGGCCAGATCTGAAATGAGGAAGCAAAGCTCTGTCTTTACCAAGATGGCCACCTTCACACAGAGAAACAGTGCAGAACAAAGCATGGTAAATCAGTAATGGGAAACACAACAGCTTTAGGAAGCCCACTGGCAATACTTTTGCCAAGTCCTTTTTCATCTGCTTGCCATTTCCGGCACAGGTTCCACAGTTCAGTTCCTCTTTAATTACATATAACTGTTTAAGAAGTAAGTTATACAACATAATTTCACTTTAAATTTGTTTTTGTCACTTGGTTACATATAGAGCTTTATTTAGAGGTCTAAATATATAATCTTGGCTGGAAGCATGCAGTTCAATTTTCACATTACGTTCTGCAGGAAGAGCCTGATTTTATAACATAAACGGTGGCTTCTATAATTACAATATCATTTTGCCATGTGAATCAGTGACAGTTTTCTTTGTCTGTCTAGCCATGAGGCCAATTGAATGGAAATCACACATGGACATTAAACTAAGACAAAAATTAAGGATTAGACAGTTCTATTCCAGAATAAAATATAACTAATGACAATTGAATATTTTTGTGAGGGTTAGCACTAAGATTGTGCACAGATTTGAGTAACTATTTCAAATTTTAAATATTTAAAATAGTTTCATCTGCTTCGGTTGGTTGCAAAATCTGCACTTAAAGTTACACTGCAGTCAGAAATAAAAATAAAGACACTCTCCCTGAAATTCATAAAGACTGGCACAGGCAGTTTTTGCAAAAGAGTCTTTCATGCATCCTTATGCCCCGTACACACGATCGGACATTGACCGGACATTCCGACAACAAAATCCATGGATTTTTTCCGACGGATGTTGGCTCAAACTTGTTTTGCATACATACGGGCACACAAAGTTGTCGGAATTTCCGATCACTAAGAATGCGGTCAAGTACACCACGTACGGCGAGACTATAAAAGGGCAGTTCAGAACCAAGTGCGGCACCCTTTGGGCTCCTTTTGCTAATCTCGTGTTAGTAAAAGGTTGGTGAGAGACGATTCAAGCTTTTTCAGACTCGTGGTTTTCAGATCGTTTTCTGCTGTTCAGTTTGTGCTTGTGGGTTTGTATCTGGTCTTCAGTGTGTGCAGCGAGCACCATTGATTTATCATTGTGTTCTTGTACGTTCGTTACTGATTTTCAGGTCGCTCTTCACAGGCCTTGCTGTTCTTCAGTGCGTTCTGTTACAGCAGCCGACCGTTTTCTAGCCATGTTGCATATACGTACTGCTCGTAGAGTTCGTGCAGTGCGGAGGCTTGGTGTTGGGGTCCTTACCTTGACACAAGCCCAGTCCATGAACAGGGTGGGGAGGAGTTCATGGACCAAGAATTGGTTGCTCCACCGTGACCAGTTCTGTCTTTGCTCCGTGAGATCCGTGAGAATAATCCTGATAATTTCAGGAACTTTCTCCGGCTGACGGACCCCGTATTTCACCGTTTGTTGGCTTTGCTGACCCCCTATATCAGCAGGCAGGATACCTGCATGAGGCAAGCCATCACTCCGGAGCAGAGGCTAGTCGCCACCCTGCGGTACTAATTGGCGACGGGGAGAAGCCTGCAGGACCTCAAGTTCTCGACAGGCATCTCCCCCCAGGCTCTGGGGATCATTATCCTGGAGACCTGTTCTGCCATCATTCAGGTCCTACAGAAGGAGTATATTAAGGTAAGATTTTTATCCTTTAACATCACATTTTGTTGTATTTAATGTTTGATAATATATTGTATTTCTTTCCTCATTCCCTAATTACCATGATTGTAATATGCTGTGAATGTCCCCTTTGTCCTCATGCATGCTGGATTTTTAGGTAATTTTTTTTTGTCCTTCATACATATTTGCCTTCACTTACCTCCCCAGCATGCTCTCCTGGCCCTATATTCACCTCATGTAGTCACTTAACAATGTATTTTGTCAGCTCCATATTAATGCTTTACCCTAAATACCCCCTAAAATGTGGCAAACTGTGATTTGTGCTTTAAATTCAGGCAGAGTGCCAGAGGCTTTTTTTTTGTGTCCCAAAATCATTTGGAACCCTCCCTCCCCCGAACTGCTAACTCAGCTGATACCAATCCTCTATCTACTGACATTGCCAAACCCATACACACTATACCCACCTCTTTTGTGGTCATATTTATGGATGAATTCCCCAAAGCATGTAGTGCAAGGGCCTGCCTGAATACTTTCAAATGGTACTGTTTAAAGTTTTGGTATCCTGTTATTATCTTGATAGGTAATAGCAGAATGTCAAAATGTGCTCAAATGTGTACAGTGTGTATTATCTCTTTGCATTATGACACTTCTTACCTGTCCAGTGGGCTGCCAATAGTGTAAGTAAGGAGGGGCTGGCCAAACGAATACACATTATTTAGGCATTCATCTCTCAATGAAGTGGAGAGGGTTACCTGTCCAAAACATACCCCCCCCATAAAACTTTAGAAATGGCCCATGAGAGGGGGGGGGAGGAATCTGATAGGTGGACCTTAAACCTTTGTCTTTAAATACTCCCTAAAATAAATGTTATACTGATGTTGGCCAAGAATGTTTATGTTTAATCTGCTTTCCATGTTTATGTGCAAAATGATTAATTTATTTTTCTTATAAAGTAAATGCCACAGGGGTAGAAAAGAGGGGTAAAGTGTTAGTGGGGACCCTCATCCTTCAGACATATAGTGATAAAGAAATTCGGGGAGGAATGACAAGGACTTCTCCAATTAAGTCCTACCTCACCAACAGAAACCAAATGGACTATCGCGGTACCTCATAAGAACATACAGAGTAGGTAAAATTTCAATTTATTCAAAAATAAACATTAAAAGAAATCTATACATACATAATATAGATTGACAACAGTATAGTTAGGACATGTTACAATACAAAATTTGCTGGGATAACAATTTTAAACGCCCACATAGGTAAATGAAGGCAGGTTTTACCTATGTGGGCGTTTTAAATTGTTATCCCGACAAATTTTGTATTGTAACATGTCCTAATTGTACTGTTGTCAATCTATATTATGTATGTATAGATTTCTTTTAATGTTTATTTTTGAATAGATTGAAATTTTACCTACTCTGTATGTTCTTATGAGGTACCGCGATAGTCCATTTGGTTTCTGGTGGTGAGGTAGGACTTAATTGGAGAAGTCCTTGTTATTCCTCCCCAACTTTATCAATTTATTTTTCTTGTTTGACTCCACAGTTTCCTTCCAACCCACAGGAATGGCAGGCTGTGGCCTCCCACTTTGCCCAGCGGTGGGACTTTCCTAACTGCGGAGGGGCAATTGATGGGAAACACGTCCACATCGATCCACCACCCAACTCGGGGTCATACTATTACAACTATAAGGGGTTCAATAGTATTGTGATGTTGGCGGTGGTGTCGGCTACTTACGAATTCCTGTAAGTGGACGTGGGGAAGAATGGCCGGATGTCAGATGGTGGAGTCATCACCCAGACGGAGTTCTACAGGCGTCTCCAGAATAGCAGCTTGGACTTGCCACCTCCAGAAGACAATGCGGAAGGACTCCCATTCGTCTTCGTTGCGGATGAAGCATTCGCGCTGGGGGACCATCTTATGCGGTCATTCCCTATGAGGATCCTCACCCCGGACCAGAGGGTTTTTAATTACCGGCTGGCCAGAGCCAGAAGAGTGGTGGAGAACACATTTGGAATCATGGCCAGCCGGTTCAGCCTATTTCTTACACCCATACACATGGCGGAGTATAAACTCAATCATATCATCCTGGCTTGCTGTGTTCTCCACAATTTTTTAAGTAGAAATTCTTGGAACTATGCTGCCTCAGTTGGGCCTGAATCCAGAATTCATGTAAATGAACCAACCCTGACGGCACTTGAAGCTGGCCGTCCTGGCTTGCCCCCCCCTGAGTGCCCGCGAGGTCCGTCTAAGATACCTTGAATATTTAGCCGGTAGGGGGGCCATCGATATGCCAGACAATGTCTGAGACATTTTTTAAATAAAAAATAATAATTTAACTACTAAAATATTTGCTGACATTTACTGCTTGTCTTTCTTTTAGCTGACCCTGACTGAAATGTGGGTAGTCCTGAAAATGGCGTGATTGTGTAACATTAGAAAGCACTGTTGGGTGTTATTTACTAAAGGCAAAGACACTTTGCACTACAAGTGCACTTGAGACTGCACTGAAACTGCATTTGTAGTGCAAAGTGGATTTGCCCTTAGGAAATAACCCCCATTGTCACAGAAAACCACAATTTAACCACAAAAAAAGTTTTTAAGCATTGAAACAATAATCCACACATTCTTGATTATCAATCTTTTTAATACCAGCACAATCACATGTGCCTTTTTAAAAGGTTTTTAAAACAAACCAACATGTTTGTTGTATAACAATTTTTTGGTCACATTAATAAAAGTAGAAATGTCCATTTAAGGTAAAACAGGCATGTTTAAAACCAACAAGAAATACACAAATCTGGAACTTACAAAGTTCAACTTTGTTATAAATTGAAGGCAATATCAGACATGAGTATTTATAAACTGTGTTTGATATTTCATTCAGATGGGGTGATGGAAAAGCCAAATTTTGAAAATGCACACAAATTGCCGAATGTCAACATGTGCTAGCTGCCATCATGGGGGATTAAGGGATGTGTTTTGGGGTGCAACCCCTTCCTCTTAGCTACTTTATTATTGAGGAAGGGGTTGCACCCCCAAAACGCCTACATTGATCTCCCATGATGGCAGATAGCACATGTTGACACACTGCGTGCATATTCAAAATTTGGCTTTTCGAGAATATGTAAAAAAAGTGAGAAATTTTTAGATTCCAAAAAGCACAAAAAAGGGAAGGGATTTGGAGGTGTTTTAAACTCTCCCTAAAACATCAATGATGTTCTTCATTTTGTTTTGAACATCATTGATGTTTTCCAAGTCCCTATTACACCCCATGATCTCCCCGATCAGGATCTGTGCACTTTCACTGGTGAAATGACCTGGATCCACAACATCACGATCACCTAAAATATAGAAACAAAAACACACAATGTATTATAAATATGCCGGCATCCATCTCTTACCTGAGCCTGTGGTCGCAGACACTCACCTGTTGTGGTGACTATTTCCACCACGTCTCCCTCCTCCTCCTCCTGTTGGCTTTGGGGGATTTTACCTTCTTCCTGAGGTGGGGGGGGTCTGTGATCTCCTCGGATGAGTGGTGTCCTCCGAGTCTTTTCTTCCCTATGTTAAAAAAAAAATGGTATACTTAGCACACAGATATTTCATTGCAGAAATAGGAATATGAAACATTGCTTGGAAGTGGGGTACAATTGTCTATTTTGGCAGAGTTCCAAGATGAAGAAATATTTTTGTCCTTTGTCAAGCTTGAATACTTACCTGTTTTGAAGAAGCTTCACAGAAGGGGCGGGGAATAGACGAGAAAGAACGTCAGGGGCGGGCAGAGTTTCACCCATGCGCAGTGTATATAAAGCGTAAGATGCGTGCGTAGTACGTACAATCTGTGAGCGGAGGAAAGAGTATCGGAGGCGCCGATCGTGATAACGAAGGTAAGATTTAAAATTGGGCCTATACTGCTTCTAGATTGAGGCCTGTATTTGGACAAGTTTAGAAGACTTTAGGTTGACATTAGGGTTTGTCTAGTGTTGTGTCTTGCAGTGAAAATGGATCTAGTCAATGATCAGGACTTTATGCCAGTCTTCACAGATATGTTCAGGGAGCTGCCCTGTCTGTGACAGGTAAACCACCCTGATTATAAGAACCAAACAAAGAGGAAGGCAGCGCTGGATAATTTGCTGCAATTTGTGAAGCCGGAGATCCCCACGGCAGACATCACCTATTTGAAGATCCTAATTGGTGGCATGAGAAGCACTTATCTAAGGGAGCGCAAGAAGGTCCAGGATTCCCAGAGATCAAGAGCAGCAGATGACATTTATGTCCCCAGGCTGTGGTACTATGACAGACTGCATTTTCTGGCAGGTCAGACTGAACCCAGGCCAGCACTCTCCACTCTTCCTTCCACGCTTCCTTCCCCCCCCAGCTGAGGCTTCTGACGCCCAATCTGGGCCTTCCAGGCAGCAACATGTGGAGGAGCCCAGCTTGAGTCAGGTATAGCATTCTTCTAAATATTTCTGGTTGTCCAATCAATGATGTTAAATAGATGTTAGTTTGGAGTACTGATTTATGATTGTGATTTAGGAACCAAAAACGAAAACCATGTCCCTTTTTCATACACAGGAAAGTCTCAGCCAGGAGGTGGCTGGGCCAAGCAGGCTGCCCAATACACAGGTCTCTCCCCTCTGCCTTCAAAGACAAAGTGGCAGGAAGAGGAGTAACCTGGAGGAGGCTGCAATAGGCCTATTTTGGAAGGCTACTGAGGCCCTCAGAACACCCCACAGTGTGGAAGAGGATTTTGGTGAGCTAACTGCATGCAAAATGATGCAAATGAAGGAGGGCCAACGCCTCTTATACAAGTTTGTAATTTTAGAAGCTCTAAATAAGGGGTTGAGGGGCCAACTCACATGTGAAAGCCACATTTGTGAGCTCACCCATGGTCCTCCTCCTCCTCCAGGTCCTCCTCCTCCTCCTCCTCCAGGTCCTACTCCTCCTCCTCCAGGTCCTACTCCTCCTCCTCCTCCTCCAGGTCCTACTCCTCCTCCTGCCACACCTCCAACACCAGAGCCACAGCATGGAAGGAAGCATCTAAGGAAGACCAGAGAGTGATGGCCTGGGTTCAGTCTAGTCTGGCAAAAGATGCAGCCTCTTGTATGACCACAGCCTGGGAACATACATGTTATCTTCTGTTCATGATCTCTTGGACTTCTGGACCAGACTGTACTCCCTTAGATAAGGACTCCTCAGGCCACCAATTTTGCAGTAAAATAATTGATGTGTGCCCTGGCGGTCAAAGGCTTTGCCAATTTGCCATGTTTATCCAGCTTTGCCTCCCTCTTTGTTTGGTTCTAAGCCCTTAATAAAGGATTTTTTGCTTTATTATACTTGCCTATGTGTGTTTTCCTTCAAAAAGGACAGTTATTCTGGAGTAAAAAAAAATAAAATAAAACAAGATCAGGCTTGAAAAAAATACAAACAAAAAAAAAATATTTATATCCTTTTGGTCAGATGTGACAAATCAAAATATATTGTGGCCACACACGGTCGGAATTGACACGATTGGATTTTGTTGTCGGAAAATTTTATAGCCTGCTCTCAAACTTTGTGTGTCGGAAAATCCGATGGAAAATGTCCGATGGAGCCCACACACGGTTGGAATTTCTGACAACAAGCTCCGATCGCACATTTTCCGTCGGACAGTCCGACCGTGTGAGCGGGGCATAAGAGTGGAAGAAGAATGCACCAAATTCATGTACCTGTCTAGAACTTGTACTTGAATGTGGCTCATGCTGCGCCATTTTTTAAGGTATGTGAGACAGCTTAGCAAAATCTGTCTGAGACAGTTTTTCTCTCTGTACGCCAAAAAAGAGTTGGTATTAATTAGCTCCACTTTTATATTTCGTTCATTCAATGCCACACAATGTAAAAGTGGCACATTTTAGATCTATCTGTATTTGGTGCTGTCAGAAACAAAAGTGTCACAAATACTTAATTTCCATTTCATGGATTTGGCGCAAAACATTAACAAGAGGGATTTATGCCAGAAAAGTGGCGCAGCAGCTTTACTGAATCCCCCCCCCTGATTGCTGCAGGTATGAAATGCAAGCAACTATCAGTAACTACATGCCTCAAGCAGCTTTAAAAAGCTTGTAGATAAGACCATATGCCAAGCCGTTTGGACAGTCAAAGCTCCAACATTTTCAGATGTCAGAGCTTTCTACTACATTGTGCCTTCCTTATATTCCTATTAGACCATAACTATGATGAGCCACCTCACTGGCCAACTCTGGGATTGCTGAGCATCTTCTTTGTCGCTATTAAAGAGGTAGCAGCCCAGGACCATAACAAAGTCTACCTACACCACACCTTCATTGGGTATTGGCCCTGTGAAAGAAGAATTTACTCCAGGGGCGTTGCTAGGTCTACAAAAGATCTAGGTCTAGAGCCCATAGCAGCGCAGTAAAGAAAGTCATACGCTTGGGTGGGCATACACATGTATATACAGTAATATACGTGTGTGTGTGTGTATATATCCCCAGAGAGCCCCCTCACTTACATCAGGGTCCCCAGAGAGCCCCCCTTACATCAGGGTCCCCAGAGAGCCTCCCCCTTGCACCAGGGTCCCCAGAGAGCCCCCCACTTACACCAGGGTCCCCAGGGAGCCTCCTCCTTACATCAGAGTCTCCAGAGAGCCTCCCCCTTGCATCAGGGTCCACAGAGAGCCCCCTACTTACATCAGGGTTCCCAGAGAGCCTCCCTTATATTAGGGTCCCCAGAGAGCCCCCCCTTAAATCAGGGTCCCCAGAGAGCCTCCCCCTTAAAATCAGGGTCCCCAGAGAGCCTCCCCCTTGCATCAGGGTCCCCAGAGGGCCCCCCACTTACATCAGGGTCCCCAGAGAGCCTCCCCTCCCCTTGGGAACCCCTGCAGAGACTCAGGGCTATGGGCCCCAAAATCAGGGCTATAGCCCCAAAAGCCACCCCCTAGCGACGCCACTGACTTACTCCATTGTGTATCCACCAATACTAAGCCTTGTTATCGCTAATCTAGCGCTATCACACACACCAGGTACTCACTGGCCAAATAGAAATTACAGCAGGCTAAAAGGTGCAAGATGGTTCAAGTCATATGACGAAGTGCAAGTGCCTGTTAACATGGATCTCAATTTTGACTGCAATTGCAGGGTTTAGAAGCTGCTATAGATATGTGCAGGTAACTCTAGATGACTGCACTTCATACAGGCATACCCCACGTTTAAGTACACAATGGGGTTTATTTACTAAAGCTGGATAGTGCAAAATCAGACTCACTTCTGCATAGAAACCAATCGGCTTCCAGGTTTTATTACCAAAACTTAATTGAACAAGCTGGGGTTAGAAGGTCATTGGTTTCTATGCAGAAGTGAGCCTGATTTTGCACTTCCAACTTTAGTAAATAAACCCCATTGTGTACTTAAAAGAGGGGTATGCCTGTACCTGTATTTGTTCTAATGACATAAACACTTTAATGAGTAGGATCAGGAGGGATATGGGTATCTACAAAAAAACTATCTACAAGAATCTATCTTCAAAAAAAACTTTAAAAAAAATCTTTAAGGAGTGTATATTCTAGACTGAACGGGTTGAATACCTTTGGTGCAACAACTACACACCAAACAGTGAATTAATGACTGCCATAGATAAGAAGAAAATAATAATTTGTTCAACTCTATATTATACTATATTTATACAGCAGATGTGCTGTAATATGTTGTTGTTGCCAACTATGACTCTATAGACAGTATAGTATATTGACTAGGGATGCGTAAAATTAAGAGTTTTCTTTTCTCCAGAATTTCAAAAATTTACCATTTCAGTGAAATGCATTGAAGTCTATGTTTTTTAGTGGTTTCTATGGACTTTAAATGACTACCAAGAAATAAGGATGTGCCCGGATTTGTCCTGGCGCCAAAAAATGGCCCCTCACTAGCCTCATTTTTTTTTTTATACAATAAAAAAAAAATAATAATAATAATCAAGAGGCAGTACACAAATAACAAATACACTAAAAAAAATGAAAACAGAAAACCTGTTACAAAGAACACTAAATGAAATAAACAAAACTACCCTTAACACATTACAAAACACTATGTAAAAAGAATAAAAATAAATAGTTATTATAAAACAAATTTCAGCTATGCAGACGGTGAACTTGACAATATCCCAGCAAAATTATTTTTTTCAAAATTACTTCACTGCTTCTTTAAATTGACCAGCACACAGTGAAATTATGTTAGGTGAATGCAGAATCATGCAGGGGTTTGTGTCTGAAAATCAGACCCTTGCGCTTATGGCCATCTATAAAGAGTCGGAAGTGTAATACGTGTGTGCGCTACAATTTTGGCTTCAATTGGGCACATTGCCACACCTCTATCCATGGATTGTGACTCAATCTCTGAGTCATTTAGAAGGGGACATCCAGCAATCTCCTCCTAGAATTACCTCCTTTCTGTGCAATATTCTGCTGCAACACATTGGTGTGTCTGTCTGTGCTATTTCAGGGTCATTGTTTAGAGTATCTCCTGGGATTTCAAGCTAAAGGTCTAAATGGAACAGGCAGTTACAGGAATGTAATTCACTGACAGCGAAAAAAGACCACTACCTCAACTTATTTTACCCTTAGGAAAGATTTTGTTCATGATAGTCTTATACTGAAAAAAACACCTCCATGCAATTATATAAAGCTCTCATTAGTTCACTTCATTCAGAAGTCATGAAAAACATTTCCAATTCAAATACCTAAATACCTAAAATAATAGTAATTTACCACATATCAGCTAAAATCTGAAATCAGGTTTACTGTGGGAGTGCTGATGACATCATAGATAAGTACTTTGGAGAGGAAATCGTGCTAAAACAAAAACATTTGCAAGCGGGACACTTTTTTATTGCAGAAGAGACATACTATGTTTTTTCTGCAATAAAAACTTTTTTGCCTTTCTTCTTGCAAACTTAATTAGAATGTGCACTAAGCTGTGCCTGAGCAGCTCAGTGTACATTCTTGGCATGCCTCGATGCAGGGATAAATTAACACCAGTGCACGCGCACGAGAGTTACATCATCCTGGGCTGGCCAATCAATATGGCAGATGATGCCAAACTCTGAAAAGGACCAGAAAAGGGAGCCGCTTAGCCATCAATAGAGGAGGAGGATAGGTGAGTATTGCAGAGTTTAGTTCTACTTTACACAAGCCTTTCTTTCTCTATAGCCTCAGTTTACAAGGCTTAGAAACAAGAATAATAATCCATTTATTTTAAGTCCAATGACATTTGAACATTACAGTCACATGGCTGAAAATAAAGAACCTCAGGCCTTTGTAAAGCTCTGTGAACTGGCTATTATGTAAGAACTTGTGTAACCAGGCATTTGTATGTATCTGAACTGCTTTTCTTCCCATGGAGGTCAATATAAATGCAAAATCAACTTGAACACCTAATGGGCTTGTGTCAATGGTCTTTGAGGTTGTGTCAATGTCATCAGTTTGACATTCATTTGAGATCCTTCTGAGATTATTCAGAATTCATTGACAGGTACATTTGACCTGCAGTTGATCTCCTGAACTGCATTTGACCTGCTTTAAGCGGTTTTGCCTTCCTTCTTCGGCCGACTTGAATAAAAAAAAAGTCCATTAACAAAGGCCCAAAGACAGATCAAAGTGACACATTAATATAAAACACCCAAACAGTAAACAGTCTAGCAGTCTAGCTTTTAATGCCTCACCCTCAGCTACACCACACCGCTTCAAGGGTACTTGAAGGGTCATAACAGTAGTTCAAGAAATTTCAATAGAACCCAGCTCAGTGGACAATTAACAGAAGCATCCTATGTGGAGGTTCCAAATACCTTAGATGGGCCTCCATTTACCAAGTCTGCTTAAATGCACTTATCTTTTAGAGACCCCCTACCCAAAAGGATTTTCCAACAATGGTTTCCTTACTGGACTTTAATAAAAGTGGTGGTGGTAGAACTTCACTGTGCATTCACATTTTTGAACTGAGGATAGTGGCCAGCCCACCTACCATTCTTAAAAGTAAAAAATTAAGTGCGCTTGCATTCAATAACATGAATTATTATTTTGACAATCAAATGATAAAAATGTGAATGGAATATAAATATACTAATATGTAAGTCAATATAAAGTGAGTACACTGACTAGCAATAATTAATAATCAGTGCTTTAAAATAGTGAGTTCAAATAGGATATACAAAGAGTAACCTAGTACAAAAATAACAGATTACATAATGAAGTGCATAGAATTATAAAACATCCAAAATCATGAATTGCTAGTGCATTAAAAAGTGCAAGTGATAGTAGTAAAGTTCAATCCATTCGTAAAGGGTTCAATGAAGACACACAAGTCGCATAGGGGAAAGTCACATATCCACAGTTCATTAAATGCAACCCATGAGAGTGAGAAAAGATGGAAGGAACGTGAAAAAACTCCAAGCCACCAGTGAATACAGGGGATAATGAGGATGGACCATTACCAGAAACGATGGACCTCCTTAATAGCAAGGTCTTATAGGCATGCAGATACAAGCCTCTGCAGGGACAGATGGATGGCGGCGTCTGGATCGACCAATGTGTGCCGCATTCCAGCAGGAGGTAATTCCAACACATCAGCCTAAAGGGAGGCACTCGCTCGTCCCAAGAGCCGTGAGCGCAAAGGAGGCAAGAAAAAACTCAGATGGTATAGTAAAATTAAGATAATAAACAGGCTCTACGCCTTTTCAGAGAAGATGAAGAAGGGGACTGAAACTTGGCGTACACCTACCAGTCCAGACGCCTGGTCCCTGTTCGCTTAGAGTTTTCAATAGGCTTTTTAAGGAAAGTTCTTCTTGTATTTGCTGTTTAAATTTTTGTTCTGCTGGGAGACATGATATTGTGCTTTGAAACTTGAGCTATTTTATGAGCTAACAACAAATGTGCCTTATCAATGCGAAAATAGAGGAAAAAAATGCTTTCTTATTTTCATTTTAACAGTGGGATACGTGGCCTGTTCAGCAGGGACAGGGAAGCTGGTCAGAGTTGATGGGAAGATGGATGGAGCCAAATACAGAGCAATCTTAGAAGAAAACCTGTTATGCTGTATACACACGACCGGACTTTCGATGGACTGAATCACGTCGGACTTTTCAACGGACTTTCGACGGACTTTTCGACTGACTTCCGTCGAATCGGACTTGTCTACACACAATCACACCAAAGTCCGACAGATTCGACCGTGATGATGTACGACCAGACTAGAATAAGGAAGTTCATAGCCAGTAGCCAATAGCTGCCCTAGCGTCGGTTTTCGTCCGTCGGACTAGCATACAGACAAACGTGTTTTCATCCGGACTCGAGTCCGTCAGAAAGATTTGAAACATGTTCTACATGTTCTAGGTCCACTGCAGGTCCAATGAAGCCCACACATGGTCGAATTGTCGGATTTGTTCCGTCGGACAAGTTTGGTTATAAAGTCTGGCCGTGTGTACACGGCATTAGAGTCTGCAAAAGACTTGAGACTGGGGTGGAGGTTCACCTTCCAACAGGACAACTACCCTAAAAATAAAGCCAGAGCTACAATGGAATGGTTTAGATCAAAGCATATTCATGTATTAGAATGGCCCAATCAAAGTCCAGACCTAAATCCAATTGAGAATCTGTGGCAAGACTTGAAAATTGCTGTTCACAGATGCTCTCCATCGAATCTGACAGAGCTTGAGCTATTTTGCAAAGAAGAATGGGGAAACATTTCACTCTCTAGATGTGCAAACTTGGTAGAGACATCCCCAAAAAGACTTGCAGCTGTAATTGAAAAGTGGTTCTGCACTAGGGTTGATTTACTAAAAGTAAATCCACTCTGCACTACAAGTGCACTGTAAGTGCACTTGAAAGTGAACTTAAAGTGCACTTGGAAGTGCAGTCGCTGTAGATCTGAGGGGAAGATTTGAAACTAGGGGAAGCTCTGCTGATTTTATCATCCAATCATGTGCAAGCTAAAATGCTGTTTTTTATTTTCCTTGCATGTCCCCCTCAGATCTACAGTGACTGCACTTGCAGTGCACTTGTACTGCAAAGTGAATTTGCCTTTAGTAAATAATCCCCAAAGTATTGACGAAGTGGGGCTTAATACAAATGCATGCCACACTTTTCTTTTCTCAATATTTATTTGTCAAAAATTTGGAAAACCATTTATCATTTTCCTTCTACTTCACAATTATGTGCCACTTTGTGTTGGCCTATCACATAAAATCCCAATAAAATACATTTATGTTTTTGGTTGTAACATGACATGTGGTAAATTTCAAGTGGTATGAATACTTTTTCAAGGCACTGTATCTGGGCTGCTCTGTGCAAAATCACTGCACAGAGCAGGTAAGTATAACATGTTTGTTATTTTTAAACAACAAAAAAAAAAACAAGACTTTATTATTACTTTAACAGTAAAGGTGTCACATCCTATAGGTTACAACTTCTCATATCACTCATTGGATTGGAGCCATTTTATTGTTAATCATTCTCCAGTGTTGAGGTGGCCAAGCTCTCTAGAAATCTCTTACATTCATTGCAGAAATTTTAAGAGCAGAAACACCTCAAGGAATAACAATAAATCATGGTTAACCTGCAAAAGTTCCCTTTATGTATACAATGTTATCTTTCACACTCAAGCAATAATTCTGCATTGCTAATGAGTGATTTTTTTGGAATTTATAATGGCAGGGATCAGAGGAAGGATGCAGGTAATAAAGGTAAATAGGTCAATGGTGTGTAAGTAATGTTATATCTCCTTAAAGCTTCATGTGTCTATCATATACAATACACATTTGATTTTGTATTGTGTGAATTAAAAAACTTCATATACAAATATTCCGTTACTGTTCTATTCAACAATCAAATATGAAATCATGAGTTCATTCAAGGAAAGGTTTTTTTTTCTTTTTTTGTTGAATGACAATGCCTATTTTGGAAAACGCTTTACCACTCCAAAACTTTAGAAAGAAATGCAAAGGAAAGCATTGCTAAATAAGCACATTGCAACATGCTTGCCATAATTAGATATCTCTATACACTAAACAAAACAGATGTTATGGTCCACATGATGATGTGTAATTATGTGTGTCAAAGGGTAATGTCGTATTTTTAGTCCACAGATATATAATTAAGCACAATTTCCCACACATCATAAAGTGAAGAGCTCCTGTATATGAGGTGCCGGCATAGAACTGGAAATATAAAGCCAGCTGACTTTACAAATTGTTTGTTTGCATGTTACTGTAACTTAAAGGTCTATGTCATGATTATTAAGCCCATAGATGTGCTGAACCCTCCAAAACACAATCGTGGAGCATCGGGACGTTACAGAGGAGGAATGAGAAGCTTTGGCCTGGAGGGCAAATATGACAAACTAGGCCCCTAAATGGTGTGGGCTAAAGAAAGTGTAACATGCAAAGTGGTTCTGCATTGATTGATGAGTGTACCTTATGGCCATGGCTTTTTGTAACACTTTGTTTCACAGTTTGATCATCAGCTTCCTTTGGGGTTCTTGCCATTCTGTCATGTGACATGTCTAAGCCACATAGTGCCCAACATGTGTCACTGACTGGGGTGGATGTCGTCATCAAGACAGGTCCTTTAAAGATGGTTATGGAGGGTAAGGTGTGCAGGCAACAGAGTGTCATAAACTTTCCATAGATGGTGATTAACAGCAAATCCAGCATATCAAAATTTCTGACACTGTAGCCAAGTGCAATCTATGACCCAAACACCACTGTGGGTGGACCGTAACAACCTACAAAGGTGTAGTTGATGAATAGGCTAGCCTCTGTTTGGACCTCCTGGATAATCAGCACCCTCAAGACTGCTGGAAACATTCCTTTCCAAATGTTATATGTATGGATATTGGTTTGGCAGGATGGAAGTCACAGTCATTCAAGCCTGTTGGTGTCTGTTTGGACTATCTTTTTTTACCAGATATTACCATCACCATAAATGACCAAAGCTCCTGCAGATCAAGGTCACATGGCCCAATCTGCAGATATATGGTCAACTTAACACAAAAAAAATTGTGTGGCCTTACTGTAATCATACTGCTGCTCAAAAAAAAAAAACACTCCAAAAAAACATTGTGCTTTACAATTATAATACTTTATACTTCTTTAGCGTTGAGACACTGAAGCAAGCAAAGTCCCTTTTAACTTTAATCTGAAAAAAAGAGCATTAAATGTGCATTAAAGTGCATTAAATATTGAGTGTGGCTTTAATAACATGGTAAATAGAGCCTTGGCCTAGATATTGTATACACAGTGTGCAGTTTTTATACTCACAAAAAACTCTATGAACACTGTGCTGTGTGTGAGATTTTCATGTATATAAACATTTCACAACAAATTAAATTCAAAATACTAACAATAACTTACAAAGCCAATCACAACTAAATCACTAGCTTAGTCTCAATTTAAAATACCAACCTAATCGCACTCTTTGTTTCTCCCAAGACCTCCTGCTCTCTAGCTTTCTTGTCAACACCTCCCATGCTCGCCTCCAGAACTTTTCTCCCATCCTATGGAACTCCCTACCCCAATCTATCCAACTATCTCAAACTCTGTCTACTTTTAGACAATCAATGAAAACCCTTCTCTTCAGAGAGGCCTATCCTGACCCCACCTAACAACTGCACTATTATTTTCTCCATCAGTTCATCCCCCATAATTATTATCTTGTTATATCTCTTGACCCTCCCTCTTAGATTGTAGGTGCTAATGAGCAGGGCCCTCTGTTTCCATCTGTAATCGAATTGTATTTTAATTGTACTGTCTGCCCTTAAGTGCTGTGCAAACTGTTGACGCATTATAAATACTGAATAATAATAAGGCTTGTAATACATACTACAATCTAACTGTACAAATGCTGTAAATCTCACTTAAATTTACCAAAACTATGTAATATGAGGACAAACCTATACAATCCAAATAATTTCTATCCATCTGTGCATGCATTTACATTATAGTTTCTTGGTAGACCTTAAGGAGATTGTACAATTAGATTGTATAGTGGATAGTCAGCTTAAAGTGATTGTAAAGTCTCTTTTTTTTTTTTTTTTTTTTTTTAAATAACAAACATGATATACTTACCTGCTCTGTGCAGTGGATTTGCACACAACAGCCCGGATCCTCCTCTTCTCGGGTTCCTCTTTGCTGCTTCTGGCCCCTCCCTCCAGTCGAGTGCTCCCACAGCAAGCAGCTTTCTATCGGGGCAGCCGAGCCAAGTCACAGCTCCCTGGGTCCATTCAGACACTGAGCTGTGGTTCGGCCCCACCCCCTCTCCTGATTGGCTGACTGAGTTTGATTGACAGCAGAGTGAGCCAATGGTGCCGCTACTGTGTTTCAGCCAATCAGGAGGGAGAGTCCCAGATGGCCGAGGGACTCATGGACATCTCTGGACATAAATGGGGCTCAAGTTAGTGTTAGGGAGGCCGAGGGGGGCTACTGCACATAGAAGGCTTTTTATCTTATAGAATGCATTAAGATAAAAAAAAAACCTTCTGGCTTTACAACCCCTTTAAAAGATGAATAAATAATGAAATTACACAGAGAGCTACCACTTTGTCTCAGCCTACCTAAAAAAAAGATTTTTTAATTGCAAACTACACAACAACCAGCAACTGCTGAGTAAATTAACACTTTGGCCAGGACAATGTACTACACAACACAGCCTATAGAGTGCAGGGGTCAGACCTTTGTAACATACTACACAGCATATACTGTAGAGTGTAGCAGAAAGGAGTTTGTATCATAGGGCCCCTTACATTTCTGATCACTGAGAGGAAAAAATGTCCCAATGTGAGTTGTAGGGAGAAAAGGGCCTGTGGTTGGAAGGGAGGAGGCTGCCCTGGAGTCCCTGTGATCAGTGGAAGGAGGAATGGCTAGTGTTGGCGATCAGAGGAAGAAAGAGTGTCTGGTGTGGTAGAAGGAAAAAATGCCCAGTGTCAGTGGGAAGAAAAAGTGCCTGTTGGTGGCAGTAAAAGAGGAGAAAATGCCTGGATTTGAAAGTCAGGGGAAAATGCATTTGTATTAGTGAGGTACCATAGAGGGCATTATTGCTTAGTAAGAAGTAAGGGGTAAGGGGCAGCATTGATGCTCAGGGAAACACAGTTGCCCAGCAGGGGGAGAGTGAACAATCCTACTGAGCAAGTGGGGATTGGGAACAATGGTGCCTAGTGGGTGGGAGGGCAACAGGACATGGAGAGGAGAACAATAGTGCCCAGAGCGAGTTGGGAGAACAAAAGTGGCCCATCGGGCAGGAAGGACAAAAGTGCTAAGAAAGGGTAGAGGCTACAATAGTGCAGAGAGGGGTATATTAGTGCTAAGCAGAGAGTACAGGGAACAATAGTGCCCAGTGGGTATAAGGGCAGCAATAGGGCTTGGAGAAGAGAATGGCAGCGCCCAGTAAGAGGTGGGAGAAAAAATTGCCCAGCGGGGCAGGAGGGACAATAGTGCTAAGAGAGGGCAGAGGATACATTACTGCATGGGGGGGGGAGTATATTAATGCTAAGCAGAGAGTGCAGGGAACCTTAGTGCCCAAAGGTGGGTCAGGGAAAACAATAGTGTCCAGAAAGGGGTGGGGGGAAAACTAGTGTCCAGAGGAGAGTGGGGAGAAACAATAAGGCTCAGTGGGTGGTTGGAGGAACCATAGCATCCAGCAAATTGTGGGGAGGAACAATAGTGCCTACGGTGCCAGATTAAACTCTGTGGAGGGCCTTAGGCAGTTGAATCCTTGGGCCCCCCTGGGTTTCTCGTGCACATGCTCTAGTGGGATAACATTGATCTAAGTAGTGTGCATGTGGGCCGCTAGATGGAGATTCTAATCACTAATGTACATTATAGATAGGTAGGTTTCATCAAAAGTTTTTACAAAGAGACATCACCAGGACAAGATAGCTTACACCCAAGAGTCCTTAAAGGGGTTGTAAACCCTTGAGGTTTTTCACTTTAATGCATTCTATGCATTAAGGTGAAAAAACTTCTGTAGTGCAGCAGCCCCCCAGAGTCCCCCTTTGACTTACCTGAACCCGGTCGTTCCAGCGACAGGCACAAGCACAGTAACTCCAGCTGCTGTCTCCGGTCCTCATTGGATAGATTGATAGCAGTAGGAGCCATTGGCTCCCGCTGCTGTCAATCAAATCCAGTGACATGGGAGTTGGAGGCGGGGCCGAGTCCTGCTGTCTGTGTCAATGGACGCGGCAGCAGGACTCGGGAGCATGCCCGCATGAGTGCCCCAATGGAATGCGGCTCTCCGTGGGGTACTCGAGAAGAGGAGGAGCCAGGAGCGCTGCTGGAGGACCCCAGAAGAGGAGAAGTGGGGCCGCTCTTTGCAAAACCCTTGCACAGAGCAGGTAAGTATAACATGCTTGTTATTTTTTAAAACATTTAAAAAACGTACCTTTACAACCCCTTTAAGGAACTCAGTCAGGTTATAGCCATACCACTCTTCCTAAACTTTATGGACGGCATACTGACAGGATTGGTAACAGTTGATTGGCGAAAAGCCCATGTGATATGAATATTCAAAAAAGGGCAGAGATATATTCCTGGAAATTATAAGCCTGTCAGTCTAACATCAGTAGTATGTAAACTATTTGAGGGGATGATAAGGGACTATATCCAAGAATTTGCTGATAAAAACAGTATAATTAGCAGTAATCAGCATGGGTTTATGAAAGTTCGCTCTTGCCAAACCAACCTATTAACATTCTACGAGGAAGTGAGCTGCCATCTGGACAAAGGTATGCCGGTAGATATGGTGTATCTGGATTTTGCAAAAGCATTTGTTACAGTGCCCCACAAACGCTTAAAGTGCTTGTTAACCCCCCCAAAAAAATACAGATCCTACAAATACAAAAAGCAGATTAACCGCTTCCCAACCGGCTCCTGTATATATACGGCGGCAGAATGGCTCTGCTGCGTGAATCGCCGTGTGTACAAACTGCGGCTCCTTTAAGAGCCATAGCAGACGCACACGCCCACTGCACGGTGGGGGACCCGATGTGCGTGGCCGGTTGGCGCGATCCCCGCCGGCCACCCGCGATTGTGGGCACGAGAGCAGGAACGGGGATTTGTGTGTGTATGTTAACACACAAATCCCTTTCCCGTCAGGGGAGGAGAAACAGCTCGTCTGTTGCTACTAAGTAGGAACAACGATATGTCTCCTCCCCCAGTCAGTCCAATCCCCTCACAGTTATAACACACCTAGGAAACTTACATTTAACCCCTTGATCACCCCCTAGTGTTAACCCCATCCCTGCCAGTGACATTTATACAGTAATCGTTGGCTATTTTTAGCTCTGATCACTGTATAAATGTCACTGGTCCCAAATAAGTGTCAAAAGTGTCCGATCTGTCCGCCGCAATGTCGCAGTCCTGATAAAAATCGCTGATCGCCGTCATTACTAGTAAAAAAATAAAAATGCCATAAATCTATCCCCTATTTTGTAGATGCTATAAATTTTGCGCAAACCACTCAATATACGCTTATTGCGATTTTCTTTACCAAAATTATGTAGAAGAATACATATAGGCCTAAACCGATGAAGACTTTTTTTTATTTATTTTTTTTTAATTGGGATATTTAATATAGCAAAAAGTAAAAAATATATGTATTTTTAAAATTGTCACTCTTCGCAGAGGTGATCAAATACCACCAAAAGAAAGCTCTATTTGTGGAAAAAAAGGTGTAAATTTTATTTGGGTACAGTGTCGCATGACCACGCAATTGTCAGTTAAAGTAATGCAGTGCCATATCGCAAAAAATGGCCTGCTCAGGAAGGGGGTAAGTTTCGGGGCTGAAGTGGTTAAACAGCGCAGTGCTTGTGCTGTGTAATCTGCCCACCTCTAAACTGTAAAAAAACCTCCCTGAACCTGCCAATTCCTGTATGCCCTCGCTATACTGAACAAGAAAATCAGGAAAAATCAGTCAAATCAGGGAAAATCAGGGTCAGAGTGCGTCCCTCCGTCATACGCTGCTGTCCCCTCTGCTCTCCTCTCTCCCCCTCACCCCCTTCTTCCTGCCTGTCAGCTCCCTCTCTATGTCTGTCTCCAGCATGGCCCTGCCCTCCCCCCCGCTACTATTATTGTAAAAAAAAACTAAAATTGTCACTGCCAGCCCCTACTCTTGTTAAAAAACGAGTGTTGTAAATACAGATTTTGAGCTGTCTTCAGGCTGATCATGTGACTGGATACTGCGGGAGGAGACGAGCGGCCATGTGATCTCCCCGGCTGCCGTCAGAGGGAGATCATGACCCCTCCCACAGAAGCCATCCATTGGAGCTGTAAAGCAGCCGCAAGTCACATGACCGGCCTGAAGACAGCTCAAAATTGGTATTTACAACACTTGTTTTTTAAAATTACTTATATAGTGTGCTATGCCAGCCTCTAATAGAGAGGCTGGCATAGACCTTTTAAAAATGGCTTAACAAACACTTTTAATCTACAAACTGAGGTCGTGGGTATAGAACATAGGGTTTTCTTTTGGATAGAAAACTGGCTGTGGGGGCGAGTCCAAAGGGTGGTGAAAAATAACGTGTACTCAGAATGGTCTAGAGTGGTAAGTGGGGTACCACAAGGCTCTGTCCTGGGACCAATTCTGTTTAACTTATTTACAAATGATAAAGAGGATGGGATAAATAGCTCAATCTCAGTGTTTGCTGATGACACAAAAATATGTAGGGCAATAACATCACAGAGGGATAAGAAACTTTAAAAGAGGACCTGAATAAACGAATGGAGTGGGCTACTAGACGGCAAATGAAGTTTAACATTGGTAAATGTAAGATACACTTGGGGTGTAAAAATATAAATGCAAGTTTCTCATTGTGGGGGGACAACCCCTAGGGGATTCCAGGATGGAAAAGTATCTAGGGTCCTAGTAGAAGACAGACTGAGCAATAGCATGCAGTGTCAAGCTGCAGCTACCAAAGCCGGCAGAATTTTAGCATGCATTAAAAAGGGAATTTACTCCAGGTATACTCCATAAAACGATAATCCTGCCACTTTATAAAACTCTGGTTCGGCCGCATCTGGAGTATTCCATCGAGTTCTAGTCACCAATCCTCAGAAAGGATGTGCTTGAGCTGGAGAGAGTCCAGAGAAGGGCAGCTAAATTAATATGGGGACTGGAGGACCTCAATTATGAGGAACGACTACAAGCACTAAATGTACTCTCCCTGGAGAAGAGACGCTTGAGAGGAGATATGATAGCAATATACAAATATCTCAATGGGGATCCCAGCGTAATTATGAAACTTTTCAGTCCCTGGGAGTGTAAGAGGACATGGGGGCCACACAATGACAGGAAGAGAAGCGGGAAAGCTGCATAGGGGGTTTTTCATTGTCAGAGCGGTAAGAATGTGGAACTCTCTTCCACAATCAGTGGTGTCGGCAGGAAGTATGGATAGTTTTAAAAGACTCTTGGACGTGCATCTTAGCGCAAACAATATACAGGAATACGGGAAATTATTTTCTACACATGCACACACACCAACATAGGTTTAACTGGATGGATTATTCTCTTTATTCAAGCTTACCAACTATGTACTATGTAACAACTGAAAAAAGATGAGCTTTTAGGAGACAAACTGTAATGTGAACCTGATATCTATGGTTAGTATACTTTAAGTTGTTATTGGGTACATTACATGAATACAGTATTTTGTCTATAGAGTCTTTAATGTAAAGTTTTTGTTTCTTTGAGTTGACTAATTTCTTCAATCTTTAGTAAACAATTTTAAAAAGCTTCATTGTAATTTTCTTTCAAGATCAAATCAGTATTATTTCGATCCGCTGTTATGGGGCTCCTAAATGACATGGGGTCCATAGGCTGGTGCCTACTCTGCCTATTTGGTAATCCATCACTGAGTGCCCAGCAGGGTGTGGGGTAAACATTGGTGTAAGTGGAAAACAGCTTGCATGGAAGTCAAAGGGGTTGATTTACTAAAGGGAAAAAGACTGTGCACTTTGCAAAATGCAATTGCCTTTTGCAAGTGCAGTTGCTCCAGAGCTTAGTAAATGAGCAGAAACTCTGCTGACTGCCATCATCCAATCATGTGCAAGCATTAGCCTCCCTGGCGGTTTTCCCGAGTGTGGCTCGGGGTTAAAATTCAGTACCATTAGCGGTAACCCCGAGCCACACTCGGGATCGCATTGCAGGATCCTGGGGCGGCGTTACTTACCTTGTTCCCGGGATCCTGCGATGTCACCCGCAGTGTCCGAGGGCTCCGTCCTCCTCCGAAGCCTCTCCGTGCCAGGCTCCGTTCCCTGCGAGCGGCGCGACGCACGGGGGCGGAGCCTGGCGGCAAATTAAAAAAAAAGTAAAAATCATAACACATACAGTACTGTAATCTTACAGATTACAGTACTGTATGAAATGATTTCACATCCCTTTTGTCCCCAGTGCTTTGTCCTATGCCCTGCATGCAGTTTTATGTGATATACACTGTTCTTTCTGCCTGGAAACTGGAGATTGTCCATAGCAACCAAAAAGTGTCCTTTTACGTCAAAAGTGGCTTTAGACCAGCTAGAAAACAGCGATAGTAAATTAGAACACTTGCAGAATTGAGCGATAGTGAATTGTGGGGAAATTTATTTTATTACTATTTTTTTTTTTTTTTTTTAATTATTTATTTTTATTTATTATATTATAATTTATGTTTTTGTGTTTCAAACTTTATCATACCCGGGATATCTGCTAGACTCTGGTTTGGACAGATTTAAGTGTGTTATTGTTAAGATTTACAGACCTACAATATAAAACGCCAAATTTCCATGCAAAATAATTGTACCGCTTTCAGCACCTAAAATCCGAAATAATCATACCGCCAGGGAGGTTAATGCATTTTTTAAAATTTTCTTTGGTCATGATTGGGTATTCTTTGCAAAGTAAAGCCTTACCTCATTTACTAAGCTCTGGAGCAACTGCACTCGCAGAGGGCAACTGCACTTTGCAAAGTGCACAGCCTGTTTGCCTTTAGTAAATCAACCCCAAAGTCTCATGCTGCTACTCTTGCCCTTCTCTTTCTACTGCCTGGACTATGCAGACTCTGTCAAGTAGGGGACCACTCCATTGAGTCTGCTTGAGCTGGAGTAAGGTGCTAGAAGAAGGGGTCCAGTTCTTGTCTCCGGGACACAGCCCGGATCCGCATGGTTCTGGAATTGCGTTAAAATCCTGAGACATTCCTGTGGAACCTTATATAGTTGAGTGGTATGTGTGACTGAGAGCTCCTCAGGGTTATACCGATGAGTGGTGTAAAGAACATAGCACATATCATGAGGGACTCCATTTTAGTTCTAGGGAACCATTTTATGTTTCACAGGAAAATTGAGAAAACTCAAATATGAGTTTTAACTGAAACCCACATTATCTTTAAGTTGTTATCTATAGAAAACCTTCTCAAGGTTGCCTATACATTTTAGCTAGAATATGGAGTTTGGCCTAGCTCATGTTTGTTCTTGATAAGATTAGTGTGTCCTTCACTTGTTAAGAAATACATATATAGTAGAAATGATGCAAGATTTTGTCTTATAACACCAGCTAATAGTTAAATATTAACTGAACCTATTTTCATTTCAATGACATGTATAAGGTTAGTAAAACTCCTCCCATCCCTCAAACTGCATAAATACTGTCCCTTTTGACCAATACAAATTAGATGTCATTAAGTGGCTAAGCAAACCTGTCTCCTGTGTCACTTTATTGATATCTCCAGGCCTGGGGGTCAACGGAGGTCTTCCTGCATTACCTGAACCTATCTGGGTGGTCTTAGAAGCCGTAATTGCCTACAATCTGGGGGCTCGCCGGGAAAAAAAGCCAAATAAAATCATATCTGAAGGTAAGTCTTCATTTTGTCTTTATTGACGAAATATTTCTTGCCTCAGCTCTGATTAAAGCTTTTTAGACCCGTAAATTAGTAGGGGATAAGAACCACGCCAGAGGTTAATATTAGAGGGTTTTTGGGAAACCCACAAAGATAAGCAGTACTGCATACACATATATAGAGACATTCCTTTTGGGAAGGGATATGAAGTGGTTAATGAGGAAATAGACTCCGGTGACCCCAAAATCCTTTGCTTTTTCTTATCTATCGCATTAGAAGTTATAAGATAATCTGTTGTGTGTGTGTGGGTCAGAAGACTGGGTGGTAAGAACAGTCGACTCCCACTGTCAATATGGGTCAGAAACAAGGTAAAGAAGATCCTCCCCCTCTTCCCAATCCAGGAGAAACGTGTAAGGATTTTGTAGCCAGAATTTGTGGTACTAATTATGAATTCATAGTCCCATGGGTTTCAAATTTAGCGGGATGGACCGAAGCCATACACAGTGTAGACCCCTTTCCCCGGGATGGCGCTAATGATGAATTTCACATAGATATGATAAAAGGATTGTGTTTAGGAGATAAGAGAGCTTTCCCTTGGTACCCCGGGGATCCTCAATGGGATATGGATTATATGGAAAAGGGAGGAGAGAACTGGTTAAAATACGCCCCATATTGGTTTCAGAGGGATAATAAGAAACAGAAAAAGCCCACCAAATGTTTAAGTAAGGAAGATTATGACCAGAAACATAGAGAAGAAGCCGATAAAAAGAGATTTGTCCCTGACCCAATAGCCCCACCCCTGCCAATAGTCAGTCATCCTCCACCTGCATATGTACATGTCTATCCGAGTTTAAGAAAAGAAGATATTGATCTTCTGGCTGGACATTATGCAACCAGACAACGGCAGGTCCCCCTCGCTCCACAACCACAACAGCAGATGCCTCCCGCTCCACAACAAGATAGACAGCACCCACAGAGGGCCCGAGTCGAGGTAGGTGAACCAGAAGATGAACAGGGAGCTATAGGAGGGGTAGTTTCACCACCTGGCCAAGAGCAGGAGGAAGAAGACGTTAAAGGGGATAGAATACTTAGTCCCCCTAAAACAAAGAGTGGAACTGTATATAGTAACACTAACCTTCAAGCACCTTTCATGACCATTGGAAATGAATTATTAAAAAAGGTAATAGACATTGAGGACATTGATAGGATAGTAAAACATTGCCCCAAACCCACCGCCTCTGCAGGTGGCACTTTAACTTACTTAAAAAAGGCATGTAAGGGTAGAAATTACACACAGGAAGACATGCGTCTTATCATTGATGGTATCATAGGACACACCAGTTCCTGGAGCTGGGCAAATGTTCCAAGTATAAACACTATTGACACTGGAAACGCGGGAGCATATGGGCTAAACACAGTACCAGGTAGGGACGCCATGTGGACAGAATTAGAGACTGAAATGATGAGAGTATTTAAAAATAAAAGTTCCCTCCCTACTGCCATAGCATGCAAACAAAAGTCAGGAGAAACTGTAGTTGAATTCTGGAAAAGGTTTCATGAAAATTGGACAACAGAAGCTGGATTAGCTACAACTACTGATGTGGGAGCTTTGTTTATTCAAACTTTTATGAATAATCTAAAACCCCAGTTCGCCTTGGTGGTGAAACAGATGATATCTGAATGGACCACACAGACGATTGACCAATTTCAGGAAACTTTAATACAGAAAGAAGCAGCAGGGTGTTTTGATGTAATAAAAGAGAAAGCAGTGAGTAGCCTTTATCAGGGTGGAGTGCGAACTCAGCCTCCCCAAGATAATGGTGGACAATGGAGCAGTGGAAACAGAGGCAGAGGAAGAGGAAGAACAAAAGGGAGAGGGCATGGTTTTTCCAGACCACCCCAGCAGTCCCGCACATGTTGTTTTAACTGTGGACAAGAGGGTCACTGGAGAAATCAATGTCCTTATGAATGGAATAACCCAAATACTCAAGATCAAGATCAAATGCGTACACAGGGACCCCAATCTAGCCAACCGAATCAAGTTGCCCCAAAGCAACAGGGTCCCCGATTCCCTATACAGTGGAATCAACAGCAACTAAAATGAAGCTGCCCGGAAGGTAGTATCCCAGCATTTCCTTTGATCTCACACTCTTACAATGAACAACCAATTGTGACCCTATATGTCAAAAATAGGCCTGTTCCGTTTTTAACCGATTCAGGGGCAACTCGGAGCACCCTCAGTGAGGACTACTACAGAGGTGAGACTAAAATTGCTGAACCTTCTATGGGAATTAATGGGATACTTACCAAAACATACAAAACACCACCTTTACCAGTAAGTGATGTTGAAAGGGGAGGTGCAACAGTCTTGCATCATTGTTTCAGGATTATACCAAATTGTCCTGTGAATCTCTTGGGTAGAGATTTGATGGGAAAATTGGGTATAACACTGAAAATGACTACTGAAGGAGGGGTCTTCGTACACTCCAAGGTAATACCAATATATTACACTGAGGATAGTGATCTCCCTCCACCAGATGATCCGGTATGGTCAAAAAGCTCCTTGGATGTAGGTCTTATTTCTTGTACCCCATACAAGGCAGCTTTAAAATCATGGGCACAGCCGGTTTATCACAAACAATACCCCATTTCAAAAGAAAAAGAGGAAGGAGTGGCCCCAATGGTGGAAAGGTTCCTGCAGCTAGGAATTCTTAAAGAGACACTGTCACCCTACAACACCCCCATTAACCCAGTAATGAAGCCAGACGGCTCTTACAGGTTTGTACAAGACCTCAGAGCTATAAACAACCTAGTAATACCCATTGCTCCCATAGTGCCTGATGTGCCATCACTCTTAACTTCCATACCATCCGATGCAGAGTATTTTTCGGTCATTGACCTTTGTAATGCATTTTTTTCAGTTTCTGTTGACGAAGAGACACAGCCTATCTTTGCATTCAATTTCAGAAACCGACAGATGACGTGGTGTAGACTACCTCAGGGCTATGTAGACTCCCCTGTAGTGTACACAGTGGCCCTCCAGGCAACCCTGCGGTCTTGGACACCCCGCCATGGTTCTGTCCTACTCCAATATGTGGATGATTTGTTGTTGTGTAGTCCAAGCCAGAAAGCATGTAAAAATGATGGTTTAGATCTGTTACATTGGTTAGCAGACAATGGTCACAAGGTTTCTAAGAAAAAGCTACAATGGTGTCAGGAAACTGTTGAATACCTTGGTTTTGTACTCTCCAAAGGAGAAAGGAAAATCAGTCACAAGAGAGCTGCGGCTCTCGTGGGTCTGCCCCGCCCACTTACTAAGAAGGACATGCTATCCTTTCTTGGAATGATTGGTTACTGCCGCCAATGGATACCTGATTGTTCCTACTATGATAATCTCCTGAGGCAAGCCACAGGTACTGACATGCCAGATTGTGTGAAATGGAATGATGAAATGTACAATGCTTTTGTGTATCTTAAAACTGCAATGGTCACATCTCCTGGACTTGGACTACCTGAATATGGTAAAATGTTTCACTTGTTTGCAAGGGACAACTGTAAAACAATGGCGGGGGTCCTGGCTCAGGAGCATGGGGGGAAACTCCGCCCAATTGCGTTTTTTTCAAAAGTTGTGCCGATGCCAGTACAGGGCATGCCGGCGTGTCTCAGAGCTCTGGCATCCTGTGCGATGGTGGTGGAAATGGCTACATCATTCACTCTAGGGCATGCCACCACACTACACACCACTCACAATGTATCCATTCTACTAAAGAACATCCATACCCAGCACATGTCAGCCCAGAGGCTGAGCGGTTATGAAGTAATTTTACTTTCTAACCCAAAACTTGAGATCAAATATGCCTCTCCCACTTCTGGCCCAGCTCCAATCCTGAATGCCTTGCTAGGCTTGAAAGGTGAAGAAGATGAGGTAGTGCCTCAACATGAATGCATGGACCTCATCCACCAAGACACATCCCCAAGACCAGACATGTCTTCAACTGCTCTCCCTGGAGCACAGAATGTCTTTGTGGATGGGTCTTGTTCAAGACCAAATGATAACACATACCATGCAGGGTATGCTGTTGTTCAGCTGCCTGATAAAATACTGGAAGCAAACCCTGTCCCATTCCAATCAGCACAAGCTGCAGAACTTATAGCCCTTACTCGAGCTTGTCAGCTTTTTGAAGGGCAGGATGTAAACATTTACACAGACTCCAAGTACGCGTACGGTGTCGCGCATGATTTTGGAGTCATATGGAAAAGGCGGGGCTACATAGCAGCAGACGGTCCAGCAATGGAACTCAATAGGTGTGCAGACAAACCCAGAAACTGACCTTGTCTGCCAAGAGGGGAGACCATGTATCCCTGTAGCCAGTGCACCCATTTTTATTTCACAATACCATGGGATAGGTCACAGAGGGTGGAAAGTCACATGTGAACTTTTGGATAAGGATTTTTACATTCCAGGTCTTCCCTCTCTCGTTAAGGCATATGTTTCCAGATGCATCACATGCATTCGGAATAACCCTAGCAACCCTCACAAAGCAAAACACGAACATCTGATATATCCATCTACACCATTCACTCATCTGCAGATAGATTTTACACACATGCCCAAACTAGGTAAAAGACAGGAATATTTGCTAATAATAGTGGACATGTTTTCAAGATGGATAGAATTGTTTGTAACTACAAAGGAAGATGCACAAACAGTAGTGAGGATTCTGATACAAGAAATTATCCCAAGGTGGGGTTGCCCACTGCAGATCAACTCTGACAATGGTCCTGCATTTGTGGCCAAAGTTTGTCAAGACCTGGTAAAAACACTGAAAATAGAATGGAAGTTTCATATTCCTTACCACCCCCAGAGTTCAGGTATAGTGGAAAGGATGAACAGAACCATTAAAGATAAGATCAGGAAGGCCACTGGAGGTACGTATGCAAATTGGAAGAAGGTCCTACCAGCTGTACTAGCCGAGGTAAGAATGACACCCTCTAAAAAGACAGGATACTCTCCTTTTGAAGTCTTAATGGGTAGGCCATTCCCCACCCCATGGGCCAGACAGCCACTTATGTTAGAAAGAGGGGACCTAGATCTTATTCAGGAAGAATATGTAAAAAAACTTATTGAAACTTTGGATAAAGTTGAAAGGAATGTTGCTCGCACCTCTCCTTCTTCTTCACAGGAACCTACACACCCTTTCCAGGTGGGTGACACCGTGGTGGTCCAGAGATTGAACCGCACCAAGAAACAAGAGTTTCCCTTCGGACCCCCAACCACAGTGATCGCAGTCACCCGCACAGCTATTTTGGTAGAAGGACAACAGGCCTGGATTCATGAAAGTCGCGTAAAGAAGGTCAACCAGGACCCTAAGAAGCAAGGCAAAGATAAAGCACAGAGAGGTGAAGCAGGTGATATAAATCCTCGAACACTGAGTGAAGCAGGTGGTCAAGACTCTGAACAAGATGACGTCGCTTATTTCATCACGGACTTCTGGGAAGGCCTTGTGCCTCCTATGCTGGGCTGCCCTGATTGTGTTCCTGCCAACTTGGCTGATAACTAACTGTATTTATTATTCTGAAGATTTGGGACTCATAAAGGGTATTTGTGGGGCCTCTAACACTCTACAACAGAATAATACACATGACAGACACAAGAGAAATGAAAACTCAGAAAGTTTTACAGATAAAATGTTATTATTGAAGTTTAAATATAGCTACGCCCAGAAATCTGGATTTGAAAAATGTTGGATATGTAGTAAACTCCATCCTAGCACTGCTAGAATCCCCTTAATGGCAGTACCTCTAAACTTCACCCCACTCCTTAATGGCACACCTCCTGTCGTCCTCACAGAAGTCATAAGAACACTTTCAAATAATACCCTTACTTTCCAAATTACTGGTAGAAGTCATTCCCCAGACTGGTGTTTTAGGCTGGGAAACTCCACAAATGGAGCTGAAGTTTGCCAACAAGCTAATATTAATTTTTCAATGACTTCAATTGAAAGCCCTTTCTTTCATACTTCAGAACCTGCCCTAAACACCACTCTAATAAACTTTCTTAACTCCAGTTCCACTTCCACAGTAGGACAATTATTGTCGAGTTTAACTTTTTCCAGTTTTTCTGATGAAATGATGACAATATTCAACAAACGATCCTTAGCTCTAGGAAACAGTATTTATATTTGTTGTGGAAAAATCTGTCACCCTTGGATCCCCACCGAACCCCAAGGATGGTGTTATCTTGCATCCCTAGTCCCCATCATGGGCGTAGTAGGAGATAGCAAGGGAGGACACCTCCTTGAAGCTAGCATGCATCCTAGGTACCCCCTCAAACACCGCAATAAAAGGGAGTTATTTCTTACAAAGGATAAGGCATGGGCTTGGTTCCCCTCATGGACTGGGTGGGGAATAGACTTAATGAAAAGGTTGAATAATTACACTGGAATCATTGATGAAATAATGGAAAAGAATTCTGATGATATTACTAAATTAAATATAGAAACTAGGGCAATTAGAAAACAATTAGAACTACACGAGTTAGCCATAGAAAGCATGAGTGCTGCTTTAACTGGGTTATGTGAAAACACAGAAGATTATGAGTGTTGTACTTGGTTTCATAACACAAGTATGGAGGTACCAGATTATTATGATATAATTGCACAACACCGGAAAGAAGTAAGCAAATTACAAGATGAAGCTAGAAACATTGCTAAGACATGGGATCCTTTTGCAAACCTAAGTTCTGGGATAGGAATTTTGGCATGGATAAAAAGTGCTGCCATAACTATAATTATGATTGCTCTTTTTGTTTTGTTCCTATATGCCTGTTATAAGCTTATAATGTGCATAATTGTTAAGGCATCCCGAACCCCTGATCCTGCTGCTGCGAATAGAATTTATCTGAGTATGTATTATGATAGAAGAAAATTTACATAACTGTGAAAGATAGTGAGCCATATAAATAATGTCTCAAAGAGGGGATTGTAAAGAACATAGCACATATCATGAGGGACTCCATTTTAGTTCTAGGGAACCATTTTATGTTTCACAGGAAAATTGAGAAAACTCAAATATGAGTTTTAACTGAAACCCACATTATCTTTAAGTTGTTATCTATAGAAAACCTTCTCAAGGTTGCCTATACATTTTAGCTAGAATATGGAGTTTGGCCTAGCTCATGTTTGTTCTTGATAAGATTAGTGTGTCCTTCACTTGTTAAGAAATACATATATAGTAGAAATGATGCAAGATTTTGTCTTATAACACCAGCTAATAGTTAAATATTAACTGAACCTATTTTCATTTCAATGACATGTATAAGGTTAGTAAAACTCCTCCCATCCCTCAAACTGCATAAATACTGTCCCTTTTGACCAATACAAATTAGATGTCATTAAGTGGCTAAGCAAACCTGTCTCCTGTGTCACTTTATTGATATCTCCAGGCCTGGGGGTCAACGGAGGTCTTCCTGCATTACCTGAACCTATCTGGGTGGTCTTAGAAGCCGTAATTGCCTACAAGTGGAAAACATACCATAGACTCACCATTACCAGTTTTTATGAATAGAAGGTAAAATGCAGGAACAGTAGTCACTGTGTATCTTGCAGATAACAATATCCTCATTCCATTTCAAATAAGACCTTTCAATTATTTAAAAGGGGCAAAGTATCAATCAATCTCTTCATGTGGCCCTAGGCTGTCATGGACACACCTCCTGGGGGTGTGGCATCCCACCTATCTGGACTCACAGGACAAATCACCCTTCTCTAGCACATTCAAGACTGCCTACCACCAGGGGAGCAAAAAGAGAGGACCCTGCACCAGGGAGGGCACCAGAGTATCCTGCATATCATATGAACAGACAGAAAACAGATGAAATAAATGTATGTATACTAAAAGTAAAAAAAAACACAGGACTTAAAGTTAGGTGAAAATCTATTTAAGGTTTTTAATTCGTTTTGGGTTTGCATCAAATTTAAGCCTTGAGAGTCACACATGCAGCACAACCAACCTTCAAAGATCTTTTCATTCATGCATGGCTGAAGCACACCAATCCATTCCAGTTCTTTTTTAATTCACTCATAATCTACAATATATCAGTTATGAGTGGAAGGTACTATTAAAGCGATTTTAAATCTAATCTTTCACTAATACCTCTCATAAAGATTAGGGATGTAAACAATTTCCATGATCCAGTGATCCATCACAAAAGTTTATTTATTGTGAATTCCTTTTCAATGTGGTTCCCCAATGATCTCATCTGTTGGTGTATGCGGTCTCTGTACATCTGTTTCCAATCCGGTCGCTCACCTCTGTCGAAGATCTGAAATCAACCCAAACCAGACTAGGCATTATGTTTGTGTGGTATATGGGCACCTTGACTAGCAGCCTGATGTAAACCCTCCCCATCCTCTTTCATGAATGGTATTGAATGAACTGTTTAATACAAGCACAGGCTTGATTATGTGCAGATGAGGAAATCCCATTACGATATACTTGAACAGCCCATCTGGAAACCAATCAAATCTATTTAGGGAGGATTTTAGTTTCAAATGTTATGATTTAGGGGCTCGGTGCAGTGTGCTGGAGTCGTGTTACGATGTGTATAAGAGAAAATTATTAGCCTTGGGAAGATCTTAGCTTCGGTTTTCACCAGAAGGCCATGTTATAGGAATTCCTCTGTAATCCAGAGGAGGTGAATTAAACTATACTGTATAATCAAGGGCTTGACTCATTGATTAGGCTGATTTAGTTTAAGAAAATGATTAATACCTCTATCCATGATTATGATTACCTTTTGTAGTTTGAGGTTCCATGGTTCCATTGAAGAAATTGTCTTTAGATCTACCTTAGACCAAGACATAGCCAAAATCTGAAGTTATGATATCATACATGTGTATATTTCATTTTTTTATCCATTCATAGCTATAGTACACCAGTCCGTCCCACTGCCATTTTTCTTTAGCCGGGTGATCCTAGTCCTAGAACACAGCTTTGTGATGCTGGAACATCTCTGGCATAAAGCAAGTCCAATGTAAAAATTGTTTACAATAAGTACAGTGCCTTGCAAAAATATTCACCCCCCTTGGCATTTTTCGTGTTTTGTTGCCTCATAACCTGGAATTAACATGGATTGTTTGAGGATTTGCATCATCTAATTTACAGAACATGCCCACAACTTTGAAGATTTTTTTTTTATTGTGAAGCAATCGACAAATAGGACAAAATAACAGAAAAGGTCAATGCCCATAACTATTCACCCCCCTAAAGTCAATACTTTGTAGAGCCACCTTTTGTGGCTATCACAGCTCCAATTCGCTTTGGATAAATCTCTATGAGCTTGCCACATCTTACCACTGGGATTTTTCCTCCTTTCAAAACTGCTCCAGCTCCTTCAAGTTGGATGGTTTGCGCTTGTGAACAGCAATCTTTAAGTCTGACAACAGATTTTCTATTGGATTGAGGTCTGGGCTTTGACTAGGCCATTCCACCACATTTACATGTTTCCCCTTAAACCATTCAAATGTTGCTTTAGCAGTGTGCTTGGCGCCATTGTCCTGCTGGAAGGTGAACCTCTGTCCTAGCCTCAAATCACACACAGAGTGGTACAGGTTTTGCTCAAGAATATCCCTGTATTTAGCACCATCCATCTTTCCTTCAACTCTGACCAGTTTCCCAGTCCCGACTGCTGAAAAACATCCCCACAGCATGATGCTGCCACCACCATGTTTCACTGTGTGGATGGTGTTCTTTGGGTGATGTGATGTGTTGGGTTTGCGCCAGACATAGCGTTTTCTTTGATGGCCAAAAAGTTCAATTTTAGTCTCATCAGACCAGAGCACCTCCCTCCAGACATTTAGGGAGTCTCTCACATGCCTTTTCACAAACTCAAAACGTGGCATTTGTTTTTTGCTGAAAATAATATGTTTCTTCTGGCCACTCTGCCATAAAGCCCAACTCTATGGAGCGTACGGCTTAGTGTCATCCTATGTACAGATACTTCAGTCTCTGCTGTGGAACTCTGCAGCTCCTCCAGGGTTACCTTAGGTCTCTGTGCTGCCTCTCCGATTAATGCCGTGAGTTTTGGTGTACGGCCGTCTCTTGGCAGGTTTGCTGTTGTGCCATGTTCTTTCCATTTGGTTATGATAGATTTGATGGTGCTCCTAGCGATCATCAAAGATTTGGATATTTTTTAATAACCTAACCCTGACTTGTACTTCTCAACAACATTGTTCTTTACTTGTTTGGAGAATTCCTTGGTCTTCATGGCAGTGTTTGGTTAGTGGTGCCTCTTGCTTAGGTGTTGCAGCCTCTGGGGCCTTTCAAAAAGGTGTGTATATGTAATGACAGATCATGTGACACTTAGATTGCACACAGGTGGACATCATTTCACAAATTATGTGACTTCTGAAGGTAATTGGTTGCACCAGAGCTTTTTATGGGCTTCATAACAAAGGGGGTGAATACATATGCACATGCCAATTATCCGTTAGTTTGATATCTGAAAAATCGTTTTATGTATATATTTTTCTAATTTTACTTCACCAACTTAGACTATTGTGTTCTGATCCATCACATATAATTCAGATTAAAAAAAGCATTGAATTAAAGGTTGTAATGTAACAAAATAGGTAAAAAGCCAAGGGGGTGAATACTTTTGCAAGGCACTGTAGTTTCGCAAACTCGCCAATCATATTCACACCTGCCTGGGACGTTTGAAGCTGATTTAAAGTGTATGTAACCCTAACAATTAATGTGTCATATTTACTCCTTTTTATTCTTAATATACTCTTGAGTCGTGTTTTAAAGCAGAACTAAACTCTCTCAATTTCAGCATTAACAATTTTTATATAAAAATGATAGTGCACTAAAACCACTAACTACCTCCTTATTATTCAGCATGTGTATATGTTTCATAAATACATAACAAAATACTACTATAAAATAAAAATGAATAAATAATAAAGATAATGCCTTTGTCCAAGAGATGTTGTCCCAACAATAGGGATAAAACTTTTTCGCATAAGGGAGTTTAACAAGACTCGTGACCACTCATTAAAATTAGAAGAAATTAGGTTTAACCTTAAACTACGTAGAGGGTTCTTTACTGTAAGAGCGCCAAGGATGTGGAATTCCCTTCCACAGGCGGTGGTCTCAGCGGGGAGCATTGATAGTTTCAAGAAACTATTAGATAAGCACCTGAACAACCGCAACATACAGGGATATACAATGTAATACTGACATATAATCACACACATAGGTTGGACTTGATGGACTTGTGTCTTTTTTCAACCTCACCTACTATGTAACAACCATGTGTCTTCTGTGTATATTTCTGATATATCACCAGAAAGTTCCTTTAACTGTGATATTATGACTAATAATGTGTCACAAAAAGTTTTGCCTTTATCTGTGACTCCACCATTCAAACTACATGTTTACCTGAGGATTGGACCCACTATACAGTGAGGTCTAACACGCCTTGCCCTTTAAGTGGGGACCACTGCTCTCTGTTGACACTGGGTTCCTAGTCTTCGCTCCACCTTTGGCACCACCAACTCTACATTTCGGTCCCTTTTGATGAGATTCTGCCCATGATTCCAGTCACGCTCAGATTGCTGCAAAACGTGCAAAATGCGTTTGGGTGCCATTCATTCTTAATTGCACCCCCAAAAGTGGTGCGAAATCGCAAACGAAAAACAAGTGAAAACCACACGAACAACACAGCAAAACGCTGTGAAAAAATCATGAGATGCTTGTCATCCAAACAGATGCAAGAGGTTCTTTTGTGCGTCAAGCACGCATAGGGCAGCCCATACAAATGAATGTGCTACCCTGTGCACAACACGTAGAAACACATTTCAATTGTAAGCAGGAAAGCGCTTTCCCACTAATGAATAGGGCTTTATTTGAATGGGTTGCCCTATGCATGTTTTTGCACAAAAGAAGCTCCTGCACCTTTTGGGCGACAAGCTTTGCGTGAATTTTTTCATCTGCATTTTTATCGCATGACAATCACAGCAAAATCACCCCGCAACTGAGGTGTCATTAGGAATGAGTGGCATCCAAACGCAGAATTTTCCTGCGATCTTAGAGCATTCTGAAATCACAGGCAGAATTTCTGCATGCAATTGCAAATCCCTAGATGTGAATGGGGCCTCACATGGCTGGTTACATGCAGCCACCGGATTCCAGCGGCACGAATCAGCAGACCAGGGCATGCGATTAGCAGCGGCCACTCAGCCTATTTAAACATATGGCAAATTCATGTAGCCACATACAGAGTCATTAGCTGCAGTAAGGGACAGATGTCCAGCTGACTGCATCCAGACCCAGTCATCCATCAATAGCTGCAGCTATTGTGTGAATACGTGCAAACAATGGTGACCGCTGTCAGACTGCCATTAGTTTAAATGGGCTGCCCAGCCCCCGCATCCCTTTAATAGGGTCTATACGCCAGGGGGTGGGAAGGATTGACGATCATGTGACCACTGTGATTGGCTGTCACAGTGGTCACTTGATTGGGAGCCAGTCGCACCAGCTATCGACCATTATGCCCTGTACACACGGTCGGACATTGATCGGACATTCCGACACTAAAATCCATGGATTTTTTCCGACAGATGTTGGGTCAAACTAGTCTTGCATACACACGGTTGCACAAAGTTGTCGGAAAATCCGATTGTTCTGAACGCAGTGACGTAAAACATGTACGTCGGGACTATAAACGGGGCAATAGCCAATAGCTTTCGTCTCTTAATTTATTCTGAGCATGCGTGGCACTTTGTGCGTCGGATTTGTGTACACATAATCAGAATTTAAACGATCGGATTTTGTTGTCGGAAAATTTTATATCCTGCTCTCAAACTTTGTGTGTCGGAAATTCCGACAGAAAAAGCCCGATGGAGCCCACACACGATCGGAGTTTCCGACTACACAATCCGATCGTGTGTACAAGGCATTAGAGGGGACTGAGAGCTCTGTCTTTCACAGTTCAGTCTCTGTGGTGGGAGCGCTCATTGAGCGCGCTCTTAGCACGGAAACATTAGCTTACTAGTGACGCATATGGGTAGCGTGTGGACGTTGAAGCCCATTCTTTTTTTGCCGCACACATGTGTTACACATGAACAGGCTGATAAATTGGTGACTCTAAAGAGGCTGTGCTTGAGCATTGTGCAACCATGATTAAATATGCCATTTAGTAAGTCAAGGGTTAGCAGTGTGTGGTCTAAAAACTAGCTTAGGTATCCAATATGTAGAGTAATTTAGTAGTAAATTTAATGATCCACCCACATCTGACTTATTGAATTGCAATGAACTTTATAAGAGAATGTATGACCTTCCCAACAGCAGAAATCTCCCTGTGACACCATGGAAGTCAATTATTCTGTATAATCATGAGATTAGCTCACTGATTGGTTCCAAAAAAAGCAACTTAATTTTTTTTTTCCTTTTTAAGGCGTGTATATTTGGCAATACTTAAAGGTTTTTATGTCCTTGATTTGTTTCCGAACCCAGTTAGCAGTGACAGGTCTATACCATATCATTCCCATTTCTGGTTCTCACAATAAGGTGCATTAAGGTGCCAGTGACTACGAGATCTCTGACTTGGACACAACAATGCCCCTAATCTTGATTTTTCCACAATATGCGGGAAGTAAAATGAGTGTTTGAATGTGTTCTCACTTCCCCGTTTCCGGTAATTGTCAAATGTTGCATTAGTAGAAAGGTGGGATGGTCTTGGCGTTTTCTTTTTCTTCTGATTCCAGTAAGGAGTTATAAAATGAAAAATTGAGATTCTTCTACCCTGTGGATTTCATTTCATGATCCCGCTGGGTTTCCAGGATTAGAAGAGTTCTGTGTAGAATTTTAAGATAATTGCTTGTGGTTGTAGGTACAAAACACGTGGGTGGTCACTGTAAACGGCAAGGTCTAATATCTGCTCATTTCTTAACGTGAAAAGAAAATGAAAAGGCCTTCAAGAAAAGCATGAATACTGACCTACACTATATTGTCAAAATATTGGGGCACCTGCCTTTACACGTGACAACAACTTTAATGGCATCTCAGTTTTAGTCCTTAGAGTTCAATATTGAGTTGGCCCACCCTTTGCAGCTATAACAGCTTCTACTCTTCTGTGAAGGCTGTCCACAAGGTTTAGGAGTGTGTCTATGGGAATATTTGACCATTCTTCCAGAAGTGCATTTGTGAGGTCAGGCACTGATGTTGGACGAGAAGACCTGGCTCACAGTCTCCGTTCAAATTCATCCCAAAGGTGTTCTATCAGGTTGAGGTCACAACTCTGTGCAGGCCAGTCAAGTTCCTTCACCCCAAACTCGCTCATCCAAATCTTTATGGACCTTGCTTTGTGCACTGGTCCAAATCATTTGGTGGAGGGGGGATTATGGTGTGGGGTTGTTTTTTCAGGGGTTGGGTTGGCCCCTTAGTGCCAGTGAAGGGAACTCTTAAGATGTCAGAATAACAAGACATTTTGGACAATTTCATGCTTCCAAATTTGTGGGAACAGTTTGGGGATGGCCCCTTCCTGTTCCTAGATGACTGCGCACCAGTGCACAGACGCAGACACCCCCCCGATCAGTCACCAACCCCACCCTTACTCCATCTAGGTCGCTGGCAGTGATTCCTCCGGGCAGCAGGCGGTGTCTCCTCCTCCTGGTGCTTCAGAGGGGCTTCCCCTGCATTCTCTCCCTGCTCCTCCTCATCGGCCAATAGGATCGCTTCTCTTCTCGGCCAATCAGGTGACGGGACTCAGGACCCGCTTCCTGATTGGCCAGGAGGAGAATTGGGAAGACAATGGCGAATATTAATTTGCTATTGTCACACAACTGGGTGGGCTCAGGAGAAAGTGCTCTGCGCCCTGAGCCCACCCTTTTTTGAAGCCTATTAGAGCCTCTGGCTCTAATCACGTGCTTCTAAAAAAAAAAAAAAAAAAAAAAAACCCCATTGGCATCCATTTGTCCGGCGCCCCGCATGTAGATTAGGGGGCCGAACGCATGGATTAGGGGGGCGGCGTATGGACAGGCCGACACTGGTACAGCTCCTGTGAATAGAGGAGGGGGATGGAAAGGGCGGGCATAGTCAGCACTCTTGATGAGTGCATGTGATAGCTCTCTTGGCTCTATTAACTCCTGCGGCTGTGTGTTAATATAGCCAAGGGACCTGTCACATGCACTCATCAAGAGTGCTGACTATGCCCGCCTCTTCCACCCCCTCCCCCATTCATAGAACATAAAATGAGTGGAGGGGGTCAGAGGATGTCAATTTTCAACTAAAGCAGGGGCCAGCAGGACAAGGGACACATCACACTGGCTGCAAGTAATGTCACGTGTACTGATTTTTTACTTACCTTAGATTTTAAGAAAATAACATTTTCTTGCTTTCTGCTGGCCTCTGTGTCCAGTAGTAGCATAGGTCCGAAAACAAAAAACCATGGGACTCAGCAGGAGAATGAGCCATCTGACATGCATGACATTGTAGAAAAAGAACATTTTTATTTAAAAAAAGGTTTTACCTGCCAATTTGTATTTCTGTCAACCCAGTTCCTAACTCTTCACAACTCTGCCCCAGAGCACAGCCCTGTCTAGCAGAGAAGGGTAGCTGATCTTTCTCTGCTGCATTTTCACTTTCATTTACAGCTTTCCTCCCCATCCCCAGCCTGCGACTGGACAGTTAATGAGGAAGCAGCATACTGATGAGCTCATTAAAGTGGTTGTAAAGGCAGAAGTTTCTTTTACCTTAATGCATTCTATGCATTAAGATAAAAAAAACTTCTATGTGCAGCAGCCCCCCTAATACTTTCCAGAGCCCCATCTCTCTCCAGCGATGTCCACAAGTGCCTCGGCTGATTGGGTAAGACGCAGCAGTGACACCATTGGCTCCCGCTGATGTCAATCAAAGTCAGTTTTATCCATTCAGGAAAGAGAGGGGGTGGGGCTGAACCGGGGCTCCGTGTCTGAATGGACACATGGAGCTGTGACTCAGCTCGGGTGCCCCCATAGCAAGCTGCTTGCTGTGGGGGCACTCAATAGGAGGGAGGGGCCAGGAGAGTCGAAGAGGGACCCGAGAAGAGGAGGATCTGGGCTGCTCTGTGCAAAACCACTGCACAGAGCAGATAAGTATAATAGGTTTGTTATTTTTAGAGAAAAAAAATGAGACTTTACAATCACGCTAATCTTTCACTCTGATCTCTTCTACTATCAGCTCCTTGGATTGGCAGCTTGTACTACTGTAGAGGTGTGTCCATTTACTCACCATATTCAGTTGCAGATGCAGGCCCCTTTAACCCCTGGGTTCTTGGACATACTCAGGAAAGATAAGATTCTCTGTTTCCCTTGCTCAGCAGCTCAGAGAGGCAGAGGAAGCTGAGCAAGTGATCCTCAGCCATGTGAGAGGCTCTCCACTGTCAGAACTGGTCTGTAGCAAGCTGGGCTGGAGATAAATTGCATGCAGCTTCGCTGAAAGACACAGCTACTGTGGGGAGCACAACTACTACCAGAGTGCTCTGGTTCCAGTGAGGAGCCCCCATGACCCCAATATTTGGATCTCTCCAGCTGTTAACCTTTGTTACCAGAACTACCCTGGACTTCATTAAGAGGAATGCTGTTTTTGAGGAAAAGTAACTGTTTGTGTTCTGAACTATTTTACTGAAGTATTGATTCTTAGCTAGACTATGTTGTCATAGAGTCTTATAGAGACTATAGGATTGATTTACTAAAACTGGAGAGTGCAAAATCTAGTGCAGCTCTGCATAGAAATCAATCAGCTTCCTGCATGCACAGCTGCACCAGATTTTGCACTCTCCAGTTTTAGTAAATCGTCTGAACCTATCTATAAAAGAATGCAGCCCATCCCCTTAAAGGGTTGCAGATGAACTGGGATTCCCCACCCTGCACAGCCAGGCACGCCATATTTCCACAGTCACCAGAGTCAGTTCCGTTTTATTGAGGGATATAACTTGGATAGGGATGGGAGGTTATGGGATGCCTACTTGACTTCAAACTTCCAGGACAACTCTTCCTATAAACAGTCCTGTTGTCATGGATATGCAGTAATGTTTGTCTGTTAGCTTACTTCTCCATGTGTTCAGCTTAAGAGGCCAGCCACTCTCACCTTGCTGCTCAAGTAATCCCTCATCAAAGCATGACTCCACCCAGCCTCTATCAGGGAACTCTATATTAACCTGTGCACTGCAAGTCAGCCCTGCTGATCAATATTGTGTGTCTGGCTTCCGTGTGCTACTTGTTGTGTGTTCTACGTCTGATTCCATTTACCCATCTTGGCTTGTTCTTGAGTATCCTTACCTGCTTGTTCCCCCGACCTTTGGCTACCCCCTGACTATCCTTTGTTGTCGCAGTCTCCTGCTTCCTCTCTACCTCCTTGTAGTCTACCGTGAGCATGAGCTGGGAGGCCCTAGGGGTCGCAACCTGGAGCCAGACTGCAGCTAAATCCATCCCCACTATTAGGGGCCTCTGGTGAATACCCGCTGGCTCTTGGAAATCTCATGCTCTAGCTCCCAGTGTCATCCATGTTGGTACTACAGTGTGCCCCTGCACCTTTAAGAAGGGGTGGCTCCCCTTCAGTCCACCTGCTCTCACCTATCCATCAGAATACATGTGCCTCCATTGTGAGGACACTCATAAGTTAGTGTTAGAAACCACAGATACCGGGGTGCCTTGACGAGCTTTGTGGCTTACGCATGCATTTGCAAATGTGTGCAGACTTTTAACGCATACTGTTAGACAGGTTATTTGGTTGCCTGCGAGCTGGTGGTAAGTTAAACTTGTTTTTTTCTGTGGATTTATCCATGGCCTTGTTTGTACTGGTACTGCAGAGTACCTGCTCTCCCATATCACCTAGAGCTCCATCCGCAGCAGTCAGTCGTAGGGTCCACTACCTTGCGGTGCACTCCAGACCCCAATGGGGTGCATCTGTTACCTGGACTCAGGTAACCTGACACCTATATACAGCTCCTCTTCTTCCACCAGCACACACTTGATTGCAGAACCCAGCTATGTCACCCTATAGTAATTTTGTAGCAAAGCCCCATTACAGGCAAGGATTCGCAGCCCTTAAACTCCTTCCAACCCCCCGGGCCCCAGTCACACCCCCCCCCCCCCCCCAGCCAACACATTTCATCATATACTTGACGTTGTGAGGGGCATGTCAAGTATATGAGGAAACGCATTGGGTGGGACCAGACGTGACGTTGGCCGCTGGTAGACTGTTTATGGCCATCGCTGCAGCATTTTTCATGTGACTACATGCCATTAGTTTGGAAGACAACACATTCTGGTAAGCTGCTACCTTTTACATTGTTGGTGTTGCACACGGAGGGTCTGGAGAATTTGGCTCTCCTATGCATGCAATTGTCTATTTCTTTTTTTTCCTGTGGAATCTGCTCTTCTGGCACACTGGAACCTATTCTTATATCTTATTGATTTTCTCTTTTTTTCTCTTTATTTTTGGACTTTTACAGACTTTTATTGATGAATTTGAGTTTACATTATGTCACTTATATATTGTCACATTGTTTTTTATTTTCTTGAATTCATGTTACAATGTTCATTCATGTTGCAACGTGTAAGTTACTTCTGAAGTTTTTTCTCTGACAGATGCTGCTTTATTTTGTTTGCCATCTGTGCTTGTTTATATCATGCAGCATCTGAGGCGTATATAGGAGTATATACAGTAATCTTATGCTAAAAGAGTAACAAACTTTCAGTGCCATTTAGCTGAGAAACTGTTACAACAAACAGGAATACAGGGGTTAGCTCCAGTCTAAATAAGTATGAATGCATTCCTATAGAATGTAAATACAGTGTTTTCCCCCTCTAGACAACAGACCTTTCCATAGAAGACATTTTTATTCCATATGTAAGGGTAGGGGGTGGATGTCAGTCATGTCCTCCATGTTTCCCTCCTTGTTGGGTGCCAAGCAAGGGTCACAGAGGCCTACCCTGGGGTGGGTTCTTCTGGGCTACGTTAGGCACTTTGTTACAGGGTCACTCTACACACACACACATGGAGTACCTTTACTTTGTGTCGCATTCTCAATACCTTGTGACAAGGCTGAGGCTGCCGTGGGGGAACATTCAACCTTAAGGTGGACCTCCACACTTGAGATGAACATTCACAATGCACACAACACTGCAACTGTTCTCCAGTTAACTCTCAGTTTCTCATGTCAATGTACAGCTTCACAGCAACTTGCATTTTGGAGAGACATGCTGAGCCAAAGTCCACGTCCACTTGTCCAGCACCTTCCACTACTACTCCCAAGTAGCAGAGTGGGCCCCGCAGTGCACTCTGCAAGGGTTCCACACGTGCAATCAACTTAACTCTTGAACCCCCTTACCTCTGTACAGGATGGAGAACCTCTGCGATGCAATCCACCCCTATTGCGCTGGGAGACAGACCGCTGGCGCAGGGAGTGTCGACTTTATCTCTTTCGCTGCAATAGGCCATGCCATCTATAACAGGTACATGCTATCAACAGGCTGCTTGTTACATTTCTGTTACTCTTGGCAACTGCTTATGTCCTCACGTTGGTCCACTCTACGCTGATGTCTTTATACCCCAATGTATTAAAGACCCACTTGGTGAACTATGTGTGTGCCAGTTACTTACAATACAGTTCTTTAATGACTTCAGACCGGGCGGGGACAAAGTTTCAATACTTTACTTAAAACAGTCCAACGGGCAAAACATGATACTTCCCTACTGTTAACTAGAACTTCAGGTTGACGTGCTGCCCTGACACAAGTGAAAAAGTACATTTCAGTGTCCATATACCATTACGGGCTCTCTCATACTAGTGCAGGTCCTTCAGGGGCATTGTCCAGGGCTGGCATCTGTAGGTAGAAACACCAAGCTAAAAGTCTCTGTTGTGGTTCGTAACGGACAACATTCTCCTACTTCGGCAGGTCTCTTCTTCCATCTCCAACCCCTGTGGGTCTCACTCTCAGTTACTCACACAGGATCAAGGACTGACCTCTGAACCGGACCACTGTCCCAATTTATATTGTGCAGCGCAAGTGGGCCGGACCCAGACAGAAAAACCTGCCAAAACAGTCAGGAGAGTGGGTAAAACTTTAACCCCGGCCCTCCCAGCCGGTACAGCACCCACTGACTGCCTAAGCCTGCTTACACATGGATAAAACAAGGACTGCTTACCCTTTTTCTTTGACCACTCCAAAGCACTCTACAGTGCTGACTGACACTGACAATGCTTGATCCTGGGCTGATTCAAGCATCACCCTAGCCTGTAGAGCAACAGTTGCCTATAGAGTGATAATGAGCTGGAATCGCCTCCCAATGCTGTCATACTGCACCTGGTGTAAATAGTCCCTTAAACCAGATAGATCCTAACTAATGGGGGGTACTGGGAACCAAAGGTCCATCAGTCTTTCCAAACTCCTCCCACTGGCCAGTGTGTTGGTAATCGTTGGGGCCCAAAGTTCCAGCGCTGGACCGCTTGGACTTCACTAGATCCCACAATAACAGCATGTAGTTAGTATCCAAACTATATCCTAAAAATTACTGTTACTGTCCTTTTAGGAAGTGGGCAGAAAGTTGTGGCCTCTCACCACCAAATAATCATCAATTAGGCCTCCTTCCCCTCTCTGTCTAGAACCAGTGACAACAGCCATGACTCGCTCTAGATTTGCTGCTGGGTAGAGGGTAATGGAAGTCAGGCTGTAATCTAATGTAGTTAGGCATTTTAAAAACCGTTTTCTGAATGCATGGCACACATGACCTGGTGACCCTACCATACATGACGTATAGGGCCCCATGATTTCTAATGGCAGCCGTGTCCATTAGGCAGTGTGGACACTTTACAAGACTGCAAAAGAGTAAATAAATGAGATTAATAATAAATATTGTTTACAACATTGACTAAATGAAATGTTCATCATAGAAGGTCAAAATGGGTGATTTTTGTTTTTTGTTAAAGTGTAATTGTAGGGAAAACAATTAATAAATACATAGTTGATATACAGTACATATGTGTTTATCTATAAAATGATTTGTAATTACATTTAGCCAATTTTCAAATCCAAATCCAGACACTACACAGTGTCCTGACCTTTTACTCTTTTCCACTGCAAATCAGGTTGTTCAAAGCTGTGATTGGATAGTGAAGGAACGGATTCTCAATGATTAGGTTATTTCTGTGCTCTCTACCCCAGTCAGCAAACTTCTTTTACAAAAAAGGAGGGATCTCCTTGTGCTTGGGCTTCTCTTCCTAATTTAGCAGCTAGCACTATATTCTGGTAAAGTATAACAGAATCAATATAAAAAGTGCAGTGCTGTGAATAATAAAGTACAAAGTGCGTATCAACTAACTTCATATATTTATCCAATATGTAGTTGAATAAAACAACTTTAATCCCAAAAAAGTGCAAAAAATGTGTACACAATCATATTAAAAAGCAGATGTATAAAAGATTTATAAACATTCTACATAAACGTGAGTAATAAAAAGTCCCAAGAGAAACTGGAAGCAGAATAAGCCCAGGAGTAGTCCTTCAGAGCCAAAAGGAGTAGTATTCTCAACCAACCAATGTACAGCAATCCATGTGGAAGTGAAACGTATCACAAGAGAAAAAGATACCCTGGAAAGCCCTCTAGAAAAAATCACTCCACCTCGTGTTAAAAAGTAGGGGGGTTACCAGATCATTTTGACCCCAGCTAAGGTGGTCAAAATAGGCTTCAGTGAACAAGATGGAACATCGGTAGGGGATAATGACCAACATGGAACATCAAAGGCTTCATCTCTGGTGTAAAGGTGTGGAATGCCCGCTTGTCATCCGGGATAAATATACTCAACCAGACCGCCGACACTCTCCGCATGGTTTCTCTAAATGCTGCTGTGGAAGAGATTTCTGGAATTAGCACCAAGGCAGACTAAATTACTATTTCAAATGCATGTAATCATTTTAATGAATACATTACTGGATTCATGAAGGGCTTTTACATCTGCCTACTCAAAGGACACATTCCCATTATTGCGCTATATCAGCCTATGTGAACAAGTTCTTAACTTAACTGAAAACTAACGTTTCAGTAACTTTACAAGTCTGTATGAATACATTATCAAATGTCCCATAGCACAGCAACAGTATAATTTTTTTGTAGTGCACAGACTCGGTTGGTCTGGCAGTTCCATTCCTTGATAGGCACACAACAGCCATACACATAACATTTCCCAATCACTTGAGTCAGAGAATAGAGAATAGGCTGTGCTTGTCTTTTTTTTGTGGTTTTTATTTTTGGATAGAACTTGGTTAGTGTGAGGGTGGGCCTAGGGATACTCCAGTAACTGTAGACTTGACAATAAGGACTCTTTTGCACTAAGGCTTCAGGGCAGAGGCATTGCTAGGGGGTGGCTATTGGGGCTATAGCCCTGAATCTGGGGTCCATAGCCCCGAGTCTCTCACCAAGTGCAGCAGTGCCATCAGCAGCAGATGTGGGCACTGTGCAAATAACTAACATCTCGGCCGTTTCACTTTGTTCTGCCACTGCACTGGTTGCTAGAACCGCCCAGCGTCTAGCAACCAGTGATGTCACATAACCTGAGTGACACATCATGAGGCTGAGGCAGTGGCGTCACTGGGGGCGGGGGGTGCGTGCTGCACCTGGGTGACACCCGCCAGAGGGGTGATGCCCGTGGGTAGCGGGACCGCTAACACCACCCGTTGCCCTACACTCTCGGGTTTCGCTGGTTATCTCACTCAGTGGAGCGGGCCGAAGCCGCCTCCCCTCTGTTTATATCCACACAGGAGGAGCCTGAGGGACACACCGTTGTGTACATTATATCCATCTGCACTGTTCTGAGGTCTGTACACTTTACTATACAGTATGTAGGTAGACATGTGCAGGAAGGGAGAGGGGTGTCTATACTAATGGGGGGGGGGGTCTGCACTGAGGGGGGTGTCTATACTATAATTCTAATGTCTCTTCCTTCACCCCAAAGCCGTGACATCATCACATACCATACAGGGACATTAACCCTGTATGGTATGATGGGGAGGCTGGAGTGTGACCACAGCCAGTAACTTAAAGTGGAGTTCCACCCAAAAATGGAACTTCCACTTTTTGGATTCCTCCCCCCCTCCGGTGTCACATTTGGCACCTTTCAGGGGGTAGGAGGGAGCAGATACCTGTCTAATACAGGTATTTGCTCCCACTTCCTGGCATAGATCACCGCAGCGCTTGCGGTGACCTACGCCACTTCCGGTGCCTACACTCTCCTCCACCGCTGTATTCTGTGAGACACAGAACACAGCAGGGACCTGAGAGGATGCGCAGCGCGACTCGCACATGCGCAGTAGGAAACCAGGAAGTGAAGCCGCACGGCTTCACTTCCTTATTCCCTCACCGAGGATGGCGACGGCAGCAGCCGAGAGCCGAAGGATGGATCGGCTTCGGTTGCCGATATCGCGGGCTCCCTGGACAGGTAAATGTCCATATATTAAAAGTCAGCAGCTGCAGTATTTGTAGCTGCTGGCTTTTAATTTTTTTTTTTCAGCGGACCTCCGCTTTAAGACCCCTTAAGACTTTTCAGGCGTTTTTAGCGCCTGTAAAGCGCCTGAAAAATGCCTCAGTATGAAAGCCAGTATGCTTTCACACCCGGGCGGTGAGCTTGTAGGATATTAGAAAAGGTCCCGCAAGCAGCATCTCTGGGGTGGTTTCGGAGCGCTGTATACACCGCTTCTAAACCGCCCCATGCCCATTAGAATGAATGGGCATCGCTGTCGAAGCGCCTGCAAATTGCTTCAGCAGTGTCGCAACGCGGCCACTTTTAACCCTCTCTTCAGCCGCTAGCAGGAGTTAAAAGTGCCCCACTAGCGTCCGAAAAAGCGCCACTTAAACAGCAGTAAAGCGCCACTAAAACTAGCAGCACTTTACCACTAATGCAGCCCGCACCCCAGTGTGAAAGGGGTCTAAAAGGGGACAAGTCACAGTAGTGAAGGGGGCCTGCTGGAGCAAGTCCAGGTGAGCATCCATGGCCTTAATTTCAGTTTGGGTGTAGCCCTCCCTGTTAGTGTCGGTTCACTCTGAGGCAGCACGACTTGCAGCGCGACTGCCTCAGGCAATCTGGACACAACAGGAGCGGCGACTTGCAAAACGACTTCTGTATAGAAGTCAATGCAAGTCGCCTCAAGTCGCCCCCAAAGTCGTACAGAAACCTTTTTCTAAGTCAGAGCGACTTGCGTCGCTCGGATAAGAACGGTTTGCAATATTGCAGTCCCACTGATCACCGCTGATCACCACCATTACTAGTAAAAAATAAAAATAAATAAATATATCCCATAGTTTGTAGATGCTATAACTTTTTCGCAAATCAATCAATATACACTTATTGGGATTTTTTTTTTACCAAAAATTTGTAGCAGAATACATATTAACTAAATTTATGAAGAAATTACATTTTTTATTGGATAGATAATTATAGCAGAAAGTAAAAAATATTGTTTTTTTCTTTCAGAATTGTCGGTCTTTTTTTGTTTCTAGCGCAAAAAATAAAAATGCAGAGGTGATCAAATATGGCCAAAAGAAATCCAAAAGACACACAGTTCATTCTCCTGCGCTGTGCAGTGCGCCTCTATGTAATTGTGAACTCTTTCCTCTGACGCTTTCAAATGGATAGTGCACTCCTTGCTGCCTTCCACAGACTGGGGAATCCAAGCACTAGAACATAGACAGAAGGCGCGTAGGCCTGGTGTATTATCCCCAAACGAAGGCTTTTTTTTATGTACAAAGATAGGTCATATACTCACAAAAAAAGACTTTAATAAATGCATATCTTAATATGGGTCTGTGACACTGTCCACATCTCTTGAGACTTTCCCTGCAGAGGCATAGGCTAACGCGTTTCAAAAAGTTCCTCTTCTTCAGAGCCTCAAGACAGTTTCACGGACCCATGTGAAGGAATATTAACAACTTAAGGACCGAAGAATTTTCCCCCTGAATGACCAGGCCATTTTTTGCGATACAACACTGCGTCACTTTAACTGGCAATTGCGCAGTCGTGCGACGTTGTACGTAGACATGTGCATGCCGAAAAAATTTGTTTTGGTTTTAATTTGTTAATCTAGTTATTTCGTTTAGTTAAATTCGATTGATTCGTTCAATTCGTTTTCAGAATTCGTATTCGGAATTTTCGCATTTTCTTCGAATTTACCGGGTTTTTTTGATTCAAAATGTTTAAATCGATACATTTTCGAATCGATCGAAATGAAAATGTTATATTGTTTTCAATTCGAATGCAGCAAAGTGAGCAAACAAAAGAAAAATCTTCATCAAATGGTTACAATGACTGTTTAAATCACCTTTGGCTTAACAAAAACAGTATTATTTTGAAATGGTACTCTAATAACACACACAGTCTTTGATTTCAGCAATATGTGTAGTGAGAATTTGACTGGAGTTCAATGTAAAATTCGAATCGAATTTCAGTCAGAATTTCAGAAATTCAGACGAATTTCATTATGTTATTTGGAGCATTCGGTAAAATTTGTTTCTATTGTAATTCGGGTATTCGGATATATCCAATTCTCCGAATAATGAAAAATTTGTCCGAATATTAATTTGGTATGAAACAAACTACACATGTCTAGTTGTACCCAAACAAAATTGATGTCCTTTTTTCCCCACAAATAGAGCTTTCTTTTGGTGGTATTTGATCACCTCTGCAGTTTTTATTTTTTGCGCTATAAATAAAAAAAGAGCGACAATTTTGAAAAAAAAAAATAGATTTTTTACTTTTTGCTATAATAAATATCCCAAAAGAAAAATATCTTCATCAGTTTAAGCCAATATATTTTTGGTAATAAAAATCGCAAAAAGCGTATATTGATTGGTTTGCGCAAAAGCTATAGTGTCTACAAAATAGGGGATAGATTTGTGGCTTTTTTTAAAATGTATTTATTTTTTGCTAGTAATGGCAGCGATCTGAGATTTTTAGCGGGACTGCGACATTGCGGCGGACAGATCGGACACTTTTGAATTTTTTTTTAGGACCATTGACATTTATACAGCGATCAGAGCTAAAAATAGCCACTGATAACTGTAGAAATGTCACTGGCAGGGAAAGGGTTAACACTCGGGGGGCGATCAAGAGGGTTAAGTGTGTTCCCTAGGGAGGTGTTTCTAACTGTGGGAGGAGTGTGCTGACTGGAGGAGGAGAGAGATCACTGTTCCTGATCACTAGAATCAGCAGATCTCTCTCTACTCCCCTGTCAGAACAGGGATCTGTTTGTTTACATACGCAGATCCCCGTTCTGGCTCTCTAAGGAGCGATCGCGGGTGGCCGGCGGACATCTACCGCGATTCACGCAGGGGAGCCAACTTAAAGCGGCCGACGTACACCTATGGCGATTCGCACAGGGGAGTCAACCTGTCGCAGTATAATGACGGCGACTGGTCGGCAAGCTGTTAAGATATGCTTTTATCCAAGTCTTTTTTTGTGAGTATATCACCGATCTTTGTACATCAATAAAACCTTTGTTTGGGGATAATGCACTAGGCCTATGCCCCTATGCGCGACCTTTGTGAAATGAACTGCTTTGTCTTCTAAGAGCCAGGATTTCAGTCCAGGAAGATGCTAACTCTGGATGATGCCTAAACAAAGATGACGCCAAGTTTTTATATTGTCAGGGAGAATTCTGTGATCTCTGTAGGAAGTAATAAATACATGTAGGTGTTACTGTTATACATCACTTATTATGCATGCACTTACAATGAAAATGATATCTGATGCTAGGTCCACTTTAAATACCATTCATGATTCCTATTCAGCATTCTACACATGCAGCAGTCAGTGCCGGCATTTTGCTTCCACACAAGGATAACGGAGCATGATGTTCTTTTCTGTTCATTGAAGGCTAATCTTTCTCTAATCAGCTTTTCACATTTTGGGGGAATCAGGGAAAATTTTTGTTCTTTGAGTTTCCAGATGTGTTCTTTGATCTGTTCTGGGTGAGTGAGTAGGGCTGGTACAAAGCTATAAATATTTGGCAGCTCAGTGAGCTCATTCTATATGTTGTAGCCTGTACAATTCACATAATAACAACAGATACACATCACATGTGATAATAAGATTGTGTTCTACCATAATAAATACCTCACAGGCAACCAATGAGCCGCACACGTTCGCACATCAACTGGTCAAAGAGCTATCTGGATTAGATACAATTGGTCAGGTGACCACCATATATTATTTTGTTTTGTATAAAAGACACATTGCAATCGGTCGTCCTACAGCTATGATTAAGCACCATTAACGGTGCGAAACGCGTCAGTGATCATCTGGACCTGTGTCTCTGATTGATGTATGGATTAAGCTTCATTCAATAAAGGCATTATTTTCGAGTGTGGCCATCCTTTCTCCATTTTCTGCCATTTGACTTTGCTGAGCCGGTGTTCTGTCGAGAAGTGCCCTCCATCGAATAGTGCCCGGGATGTACCTTGCATGTGCCGTACGTAACAGCACAACAGCTGATTTGCAGATCAGCTGGGCTGAGGTCACCAGGGCGCATGCGCACATCATAGGAGGTGTCTCTCAATGGGAGATACCATTTCACAGGCACAATTTAAACCTATACAAACAGCAGGGGAGACCATAGTTCTCAGATTGTGCATCGCTGCTGCTGGAGGGCGGCTAGTGCCTGTGTTGAAGAGCTGGTTTTGTCTGTGTTGCAACCCACCCTTTCACACAGGCAAAACACAGCAAACCCACCCTGCAACACAGACAAAACCGGACCATCAGCACACTGTAAAGCCGCCCCGCAACAGCAAAGCACAATGTGAGAACTACAATCTCCCCCTGCTGTTAGTATAGGTTTCAATTGTGGCCATGAAATGGTATCTCCCATCAAGAGACGCCTCCTACGATGTGCGCTTGCGCCTCGGTCACGTCACTCCAGCTGATCGTCAAATCAGCTGAAGTGCTCTGTCCTGCACATACACGGGCACTATTCAGTGGGGGGCACTTCTCGACAGAACACCGGCACCCTTCATCTCCTATACACTAGGACGGCGTGAACACAAGCAATACCACTTGGAGAGATAATTACCTTGATTTGGTCGAAGAGCTACTGTAGGTTGTTCATTCTAAATCTCTGAACTACTAAAGTATTTTGTTGAATGGTGATTGGTGGGGATTCCATTCAATCAACTGATTGGCTGGGGATCTAGGCAAAACAGTCCAGCCAATGAACAATGGAGGGGTGCAGGCACAGAACTTTTAATATGTTCTTTATGAAAGAGGAAAACCTCTTTATAGCATAATTGCACGTTTGATAACGTTTTGGAGACTGCATGAATAAATGAAAATGTTATATTAGTAAGACACTGTTTGCCTTCACAAGGGATTTAGAGTACATGCACATGGACATCATTAGCTAATAAATATATCTATTCTACACTGCAAGGGGTAACTGTTCATCTACCCCAAGGGACAGTAAAAATACTATTACTTACCCGATCCTCCTTCGGCAGAGGGCATGCTCCCGGCTAAGGACCCTGCATAGATCTTAATGTCAGAGGATGGGGGAGGAGAGACTTTAAGGACTAGTCTAGCAGTGCAGAGGATCGGGTAGGTAGATCTGCTTTTCCAAATCCCCTGGTCCAGCATTTTTCAACCATGCTGCCATCCGGGTTCCTTAAGGGGTATCGTGGCAAAGTACCTAAAAATTCTCCCAAATTGCCCAAAAATTATCAAAAGTCAGTCGGTGGATCAAACCTGTCTTGTTTTTTGTTACACAAGGGACAGTTTTTTATTGTACATCACTGCAACTGTGGGCATCATGTGGGCCAGCTGCTGGCATCCTAACAATCTATGATATCATCAGCTGATAAGGACCAGGACCACTTTGGGAGCCTTTACAGCAGAAGTCTCAAGCTGGCGGCCCTCCAGCTGTTGAGAAACTACAAGTCCCATCATGCCTCTGCCTGTGGGAGTCAGGCTTGTAACTGGCAGCCTTGCAATGCCTCATGGGACTTGTAGTTTTGCAACAGCTGGAGGGCCACCAGTATGAGACCCCTGCTTTACAGCATCCTTGCTTGCCGCTCCCCTGCTCCCCTCTGTCAGCACTGGGATCACATTAACTGCAACTGGGAGAGAAAAAAAACACTGTAATTCTGTTCAGTACCAATGCACAAAGGTATATTTGCATTGTAAAAAAAATTGCATCTATTATGGGATGTCCTTTATGTGTGGATGCTGCTGCTTTATGTAATACTAGTAGTTTTATCCTTACATTTTAGAATGGGGTGCCTCGAGAGTGCATAATTTCATAGGCTGAAAAAGGGTTGAAAACCTCTGCCTTAGGCAGAAATAAGCAGCTAACCCTTGCAGAACATTTTGGGATTTACTGGAGTTCAGCTTTAAGCCAGCAGATGAAGCTTTAGACTTTTTTGCATATGTGTTTGATATAATATGCCTGTTTACAGAGAACAATAGCACAAGGTGATATTTGCACATACAAGTGAATTAGTAGAATCAGAGGCCTTAATGAGATCCAGCCTGCCGGAAGCAATCAACTAATGCTTTGCTGTCTCTATAGCTAGATTAGTGTTCCAGCAATCTTTTTTTTTTTTTACCTTTTAAATGTTTATGTATTTAATTATTTAAATGCTGTGAAACAGAAATGAAAAGTTAAAAAAACATAATTTCATAGGATGTCACGACTGAAAAAAGGTTGAGAAACTCCGCAATAGACAGAAATGAGCAGTTAACCCTTGCAGAACATTGTTAGGTTTACTGGAGTTCAGCTTTAAGTCAGCAGGTGAAGCTTTAGACCTCTTTTCATATGTTTTTGATATAATGTGCCTGTTTATGGAGAACAATAGCAGAAGCTAATATTTGCACATAGAAGTGAATTAACAGAATCAGAGGCTTTAACGAGATCCAGCCTGCCTGAAACAATCAACTACTGCTTTGCTGTCTCTTTAGATAAATTAGCGTTCTGGCAATCTTTTTTTACTTTTTAAATGTTTATGTATTTAATTATTTAATTGCTGTGACACAAAAATTAAAAGTTAAAATTTTATTTGATCCAAACCATTCTAGGAAAAGATGCTGCAGATGCAAACCTGCAGCAGCCTACAAAAGCCTGCAGTTATGGCCGAATACCGAGTGGTAAAGCTTGCCTGTCCATCCTACCAACTTCACATTCCAATTGGATACTGAGACAGCATCATTCATAGTCAAGGGACTATGATTTTGTAACATCAAACTATAACTAAAGGCAAAAACCCAAATTTCCTAGCAGAATTTTATCATAATGTTGATGCTGGTAAACTGCAAAGCAGCCATAAGTAATGTCCATTTTTATATCTCAAGAGAATTCCAGGGTTCCCTGAATCCATGGCGTTCCATTAAGCAAATGCAGAACTAAGTATGCAAAGTAGTTTGGCCTCCAGAACATCCCATTCATTACTATTGGTTGTAGGATTGTGATCATAAAATTATCATCATTGGTAATATAGAAGGATGTTAAGCTAAGCTGGTTGATGTTCTTTTTTGTGGTTACATGAATTATTGAGCACCTTGGTTCAGGACTCCCGTTGAAGCACCACAGCAAAGACCTAAACCATTAAAAACATTTTCAGGTCTTGGGTAACTTCTGCTAAAAATGAATATACTTGATATACATGATCAGTCAGTTGTAGAAATTGTAAATAAAAAGAATGTGGTGTACCTTGAGTATTTGATTTCCAGGACAAATTATTTTTTCTTGTTCAATATTATTATTAGGTTTCATGTGGATATGACAAGCCATGGTTTGCCCACGCAGGGGCGACATTGAACAGGAACATACAAAAACAGCATATGTACGTATGATAAATAACAGAACTATCAACTGTTACTAGGACCAAAGAGGACCAGGGTAGAGATTAGGTAAGTATCACAAGGGACAGATCATTGTTTAACACCTATTTGCTGCATATGACATATTTATGTTCAGCACTAATCTTGAAATGCAATGAATAACAACAAAAAAGAAATACAGATAGTGAAAATGTTGTGCTACCTAGCACCAGTGGAGGTGTCCCCTAACACTAGTGGTGGTGCCCCCTAACCAGGGCCACTGATAAGGTGGTACAGGCGGCCCTCCTGTCCCGGGCCTGAGCAGTAGAGGGGCCTGGCAGTGAGACTGCACATAAGGGTTGCAACGACCGTCCCACCCTTCTAGCCCGCCCACATAGTACACTAAGCAGGCTGGGACTCCCGAGTGGTGTCAAGACTCAGGAGGGAGGGACTTATGAGGGAACTTAAAGGGGTTGTAAACCCTTGTGTTTTTTCCCTTAATGCATCCTATGCATCAAGGTGAAAAAACACCTAGTAGTCACCGGCCCCCCAAGCACCAGGGCCCCCCATCTCTCCCCACCAAGCACCAGGGCCCCCATCTCTCCTCACCAAGCACCAGGGCCTCACATCTCTCCCCTCCAAGCACCAGGACCCCCATCTCTCCCCATTAAGCACCATTGTCCCCATCTCTCCCCACTAAGCACCAGCCCCCCCATCTCTCCCCACTAAGCACCAGGGCCCCCCATCTCTCCTTACCAAGCACAAGGGCCCCCCATCTCTCCCCACTAAGCACCAGGTCCCCAACCAGGGCCCCTCACCTCTCCCCACGAAGCACCAGGAGCCCCCACCAAGCACCAGGACCCCAATCTCTCCCCACCAAGCACCAGGACTCTCCACCTCTCCCCACTAAGAACTAGGACTCTCCATCTCTCCCCCACTAAGCACCAGGGCCCCCATCTCTCCCCACTAAGCACCAGGACCCCCATGTCTCCCCACCAAACACCAGGACCCCCATCTCTCCCCACCAGGCACCAGGACCCCCATCTCTCCCCACCAAGCACCAGGATCCCATCTCTCCCCACCAAGCACCAGGACCCCCCATCTCTCAACACCAAGCACCAGGAACCTCCATCTCTCTCCACAAAGCACCAGGACCCTCCACCTCTCCTTTTGAAGCACCAGGACCCTCCACATCTCCCCACTAAGCACCAGGACCCCTGTCTCTCCCCACCAAGCACCAGGACCCCCATCTCTCCCCACAAAGCACCGGGACTCCCCATCTCTCCCCACAAAGCACCAGGACCCCCATCTCTCCCCACAAAGCACCAGGGCCCTCCCCCTCTCCCCACTAAGCACCAGGACCCCCCATCTTTCTCCACAAAGCACCAGGACCCTCCACCTCTCCCCACTAATCACCAGGACCCCATCTCTTCCCACTAAGCACCAAGACCCCCCATCTCTCCCCACTAAGCACCAAGACCCCCATCTCTCCCCACCAAGCACCAGGACCCCCATCTCTCTCCTCCAGGCACCAGGACCCCCATCCCTTTCCACCAGGCACCAGGATCCTCCACCTCCCCCACAAAGCACCAAGACCTACCATCTCTCTCCACTAAGCACCAAGACCCCCATCTCTCCCCACTAAGCATCAGGACCCCCCCTCTCACCCCACAAAGCACCAGGGCCCCCATCTCTCCTCACCAAGCACCAGGGCCTCACATCTCTCCCCTCCAAGCACCAGGACCCCCATCTCTCCCCATTAAGCACCATTGTCCCCATCTCTCCCCACTAAGCACCAGCCCCCCCATCTCTCCCCACTAAGCACCAGGGCCCCCCATCTCTCCTTACCAAGCACAAGGGCCCCCCATCTCTCCCCACTAAGCACCAGGTCCCCAACCAGGGCCCCTCACCTCTCCCCACGAAGCACCAGGAGCCCCCACCAAGCACCAGGACCCCAATCTCTCCCCACCAAGCACCAGGACCCTCCACCCAACCCCACTAAGAGCTAGGACTCTCCATCTCTCCCCCACTAAGCACCAGGGCCCCCATCTCTCCCCACTAAGCACCAGGACCCCCATGTCTCCCCACCAAACACCAGGACCCCCATCTCTCCCCACCAAGCACCAGGACCCCCATCTCTCCCCACCAAGCACCAGGATCCCATCTCTCCCCACCAAGCACCAGGACCCCCCATCTCTCAACACCAAGCACCAGGAACCTCCATCTCTCTCCACAAAGCACCAGGACCCTCCACCTCTCCTTTTGAAGCACCAGGACCCTCCACATCTCCCCACTAAGCACCAGGACCCCTGTCTCTCCCCACCAAGCACCAGGACCCCCATCTCTCCCCACAAAGCACCGGGACTCCCCATCTCTCCCCACAAAGCACCAGGACCCCATCTCTCCCCACAAAGCACCAGGGCCCTCCCCCTCTCCCCACTAAGCACCAGGACCCCCTATCTTTCTCCACAAAGCACCAGGACCCTCCACCTCTCCCCACTAATCACCAGGACCCCATCTCTCCCCACTAAGCACCAAGACCCCCCATCTCTCCCCACTAAGCACCAAGACCCCCATCTCTCCCCACCAAGCACCAGGACCCCCATCTCTCTCCTCCAGGCACCAGGACCCCCATCCCTTTCCACCAGGCACCAGGATCCTCCACCTCCCCCACAAAGCACCAAGACCTACCATCTCTCTCCACTAAGCACCAAGACCCCCATCTCTCCCCACTAAGCATCAGGACCCCCCCTCTCACCCCACAAAGCACCAGGACCCTCCACCTCTCCCCACTAAGCACTGGGAACCCCCTGTCTATCCGCACTAAGCACCAGGACACCCCATCTCTCCCCACTAAGCACCAGGACCCTCCACCTTTCCCCACTTAGCACCAGGGCTCCCCATCTCTCCCCACTAAGCACCAGGACCCCATCTCTCCCCACTGAGCACCAGGAACCACCATCTCTCCCCACCGAGCACCAGGATCCCCCATCTCTTCCCACTAAGCCCCAGGACCCCTGTCTCTCCCCACTAAGCACCAGGGCCCCCCATCTCTCCCCACCAAGCACCAGGACCCCCCATCTCTCTCCACCAGGCACCAGGACCCCCATCTCTTTCCAACAGGCACCAGGATCCTCCACCTCCCCCACAAAGCACCAAGACCTGCCATCTTTCCCCACTAAGCACCAAGACCCCCATCTCTCCCCATAAAGCATAAAGCATCAGGACCCCCATCTCTCACAACTAAGCATCAGGACCTTACACCTCTCCCCACAAAGCACCAGAACCCACCACCTCTCCCCACTAAGTACCAGGAACCCCATCTCTCCCCACTAAGCATCAGGACCCCCCATCTCACCCCACAAAGCACCAGTACCCTCCACCTCTCCCCACTAAGCACCGGGAAACCCCATCTCTCCCCACTAAGCACCAGGACCCTCCACCTTTCCCCACTAAGCACCAGGGCTCCCCATCTCTGCCCACTAAGCACCAGGACCCCATCTCTCCCCACTGAGCACCAGGAACCACCATCTCTCCCCACCGAGCACCAGGATCCCCCATCTCTTCCCACCAAGCCCCAGGACCCCCCATCTCTCCCCACTAAGCACCAGGGCCCCTCCGTCTAACCCACTAAGCTCCCGGACCCTCCACCTCCCTCACAAAGCACCAAGACCCCCCATCTCTCCCAACTAAGCATCAGGACCCCCCAACACTCCTCACAAAGCACCAGAACCCACCACCTCTCCCCACTAAGTACCAGGACCCCATCTCTTCCCACTAAGCATCAGGACCCCCCATCTCACCCCACCAAGCACCAGGACCCTCCACCTCTCCTCACTAAGCACCGGGACCCCGCCATCTCTCCCCACTAAGCACCAGGACCCCATCTCTCCCCACCAAGTACCAGGACTCCATCTCTCCCTACTAAGCACCAGGACCCTCCACCTTTCCCAATAAGCACCAGGACTCCCCATCTCTCCCCACTAGGCACCAGGACCCCCATCTCTCCCCACTGAGCACCAGGAACTGCCATCTCTCCCCACTAAGCATCAGGACCCCCATCTCTCCCCACCAAGCACCAGGACCCCCTATCTTTCCCCACTAAGCACCAGGGCCCCTCCGTCTCCCACTAAGCTCCCAGACCCCCCATCTCTCCCCACTAAGCACCAGGACCCCCATCTCTCCCCACTAAGCACCAGGATCCCCCATATCTCCCCACTAAGCACCAGGACCCCCCATCTCTCCTAACTGAGTACCAGTGCTTCTTTCTGTCCTCCTTGAAGACAATGCTGAATTCTTTTAGGTAGGTATGCTGGGTCAGGGGCGGGGCTGGGGGCCCCATCAGGTAGGCTGTAGGGGGCCCCATGATTTCTAAAAGCAGCCCTGCCCCTAACACAAGTGGTGGTTTCTCCTAAAACTAGTGCTGGTGTCCCCTAACACAAGTGGTGGTGTCCACTAGCATTAGTGGTGGTGTTCCCTAACACAAGTAGTGGTGTCCCATAACACTAGTGGTGGTGTCCCCTAACACGTGCTTGTGTCCCTTAAAAATATTGGTGGTGTTCCCTAACACAAGTAGTGGGGTCCCATAAGACTAGTAGTGGTGTCCCCTAATACTAGTGAGGATGTCTATTAACACTAGTGGTAAAGCACCCCCCTTCTTTGGTGGTCAGTGGAACACAAGTGGTGGTTTCTCCTAACACCAGTAGTGGTGTCCCCTAACACAAGTGGTGATGTCCCCTAGAATTAGCAGTGGTGTTCCTTAACCCAAGCAGTAATGTCCCCTACCACTAGTGGTAGGGTACCCTACCACTAGTGGTGCTGTCCCCTTACAGAAGTAGAAGTGTCACATAACACTAGTGGTTGTATCCCCTAATACTAGTGAAGGTGTTCTCCAGCACTTGCAGTAAAAACAACCGTCTACTTTGGTGGTCAGTGGAACAATGCCACTTTGCATTGGTGGTCATTGTAGGTGGGAGGTCCATTTTCTACAGCTTGAGGAATCCCTAAAAACCTCAGGAGGAACCCTAATGTTCCACTCAACCATGAATGAGAAAGGCGGACCTAAAGATTTGTATAGGAACTTCTAAGTTCCCATTTTAGGGCCACATGTGTACTGCGCTGACTTTTCTATTCATGGCTTACTTTAATAAATGGTAAAATGTGAGATTAAGTCACAGTATTTTTTTAACTCCACTCAGCAAAAAAAGGAGAATTCAAACCCCCCTCAAGCTAATAGTGAAAAAACGTAAGACAACATTTCTCTAGCTATGATATGGCATGGAAATGATACCCTGTTAGAAGGTCATATGTACTCTGGGATTTTTGCAGATCAATCATCAAGACGTGATGGGTTTCCTGACATGGCACTGTGGATGAAGAATAAAAATTGGAAAAGGCATAGCAAGGGGTAGGTACAGTTTATGTTTCCAGAATCTGTTTGTTCTGTGAGATCATATAGTTGACAAATAGGCATAGAATTGTTCTTTATTGTGCATTTGCCAAAACAAAAGTACATTTAATCCCTATGTACAAAGTCTTTGATAGATGCAATTTTATACTAAATCAGAACAGATGTGTTCATTGAGAGAGCTGCCTATGCTGGATAGAGATCTCCGGAGATAGGAGCTCAGTTCTAGTTTTTAAGATGAGATGGATGTGGTACTAAGAGGAGTTTATTTGTGCAAGCTCAGTACTTTCATGTTGTCTACTAACGTTCAGTCAAGTTAAAGAAGAAACTATAAAATAAGGTGCAAAGAAGAGCACCTATGGTAAGTAGGGTTAAAGTAAACAGTGGCACACCAACCAGGGGGGTGCCATACATTGGGGGGGCGTCAGGCTGGCACCGCTTAGGGGTGTCAGGCCACTGGGTCGGCACCAATTATTCATCGCACACACAGCACACACACATAGCAGACATTTTATAGAGCCGTGTGATAACAGCTGACGTCACGGTGCGGGGTGTTGCAAGAATTGTATTTTTGGAGGGCAGATTTGTATTGTTTGAAGTTAGAAGAAGAGAGACCTAGTCTTTTGCCACAGACGCTCAAGAGCATGGCTAATATTTTTGAGATTTCTGGTGTCATCTGTTTGCCAGGGTTGTAGGGTCGTGGCCTGATTCAGTGTGTAGTGAGGGGGGTGAGCTCTTCCTGGGTTAGAGAACAGGGATTTATTGTAGAGAAAAGGGGCTAGGTGGGGGCAGGACAGGGGTGAGATTTTGTCATGAAATGCTTTGCCCCATTCAGGGCACCCTAGGTAGGCAGATATAAAAGACACAAATTAGGGCAATGCAAAGTTTATTGAAAATCAATTGACACAGTGTCATTGGCTGCTATGGTGCAACAATGATGCTGAACATACACAGGGCTGAACATGCACTGAGGATGTAATGTCTGATATGGACATTCAAGTCTCTGTGCCACCCTCCCCTGTGTGTTGCCATTAGGCAGCCACCTCAATATGCCTTATTGATGGCCCTGCCTGTATCCATAAATCAAAGTCCACCAACAATGCATTTATATAGCTTCTACAAAATATATAAAATAGTCCTATACTGCTATACTATACACACCCCCACTTTACCCTTGCCCACTCCCTCCCCTCCAAGCAAAATCCAGCACTAATCTGCATCACCCCTTCCAGCACAAAACTCCCCCCCCCCTCTCCCAACACCCCCCTCTGCAAAAATCCTCCCCCTCAAACAAATCCTACTCCATCCTCCCAAATTCCCCCCTTCCAGAACACCAGAACAAATCCTCCCTCGTCCCTCCTCCCAGTACAAATCCTCCCCTCAATCCTCCTCTCAAAACAAATCCTCTTCCCTTTTTCAAGTCCTCCCCCCACACCAAATCTCCCTTCTAGTAAAAATCATTTTGCCCTAATCCCCTCTCCCAGAACAAATCCTCTTCCCCTGCCAGCATATATTATTCCCCCCCGGCACAAATCCTCTCCCCCCATAGCACAAGACCCCCCCCAAAATCCACCCTCCCAGCAAAACACTTACCCATACCCATAAAAAAAAAAAAAAACAACCCCCCAAATCTCTCCCTCAAACCTCCCAGCACAATCCTTCTCCCCCTCCCAGCAAACATTCTCTCCACCCTTCTACCACAAATTCCCTCCCAAAGCCCTCCCACCACAAACTCAACCCCCCATTTCCCCACCTTCCAGCACAAAAGCACAAATCCTCTTCTCGCCTCTAGCACAAATCCCCCCCCCCAAATCCCCCCTTCCAGCACAAATCTTCTTTTACCCCCCAACTCCTCTCTTCAGATCTCCTCCAGCACAAATCCCCTTCCAAATCACTCCTCCCAGCACAAATACTCTTCTACCCCCAAAATTCCTCCCTCCCAATCTATCCCATCGCAAATCCGCATCGTCGTCCCCCAAATTCCCTCTCCCAGCACACATCCCCCCCAAATTCCGCCCTCCCGGCACAAATCTTCCCCCCAAAATCTCTGCAGTACCAGTACAACCCCCCTTCTAGCACATGGTCCATCCATTCCCAAATAGTCCCTAACTTATATTCTCTTATCTCCCACCCCTCCCCAAATTACTCCTCTGAGCATAAATCTTTGTTACCTGGCCCCCCCAGGTCACTCCTGAGTGGAGGACGTCCAGCATCATCTAGCCTTTCGTCCCCAGTCTGACTGTGGCTCTGGCCCACAACTTTCCTTTAAAAGATTTCTGTTCTTTCAGTCATGGAGGTTCAGTATCCGTATCACATGATGTTTTCAGGAAGCTATATACAGCACCCTGCAGGCCCCTCCCATCAGCCATGATCGGCCTGCCTCTCATAGAGAATCACAGAGACCGAGTGATGATGTCACTGGGTCTAAAATAAGATATGTCATGAAAATGGAAAGGTTTTACTTAAAAATGTCATTAACATGTTGATGAGAAAGAGATGGAGGTACCAGGCAAAGCAAAATAAAAGAAAATTAAAGTTCACTTTAATTACTTATTATTACAGTTGGCCAGAAAGGTATTAAATGAATTTGTAACAGCGCTGCTCTCTCCCCATCATCAAAGAGTACAGTCTCAGAGAAAAACATCAAATTATGGCTGCAGTGAAGACACAGAGGCACAGAGGAATGCTTAAGTAGGCATGAACAATGTGTAAACCAAACAGGCCGGGGCTTCCCTTTATGTCTGTATAATAGATCAGACGGAACAACAATAATAAAGGCAGCTTCCACAGTCATTACGTCACCTGGTCCGCAAGACCACAGTGAAGTAATAGCCACCCTTACTTAAAAGAAGATGCGCTAAGTGCATTCAATGAGGTCATTATTTTGCTATCTGCCAGCCGAGTCAAAATACCCGTCTTATTGAATGTGACACATTGGAGTGGAGGCAAGCCTTCGTGTCATTCTATGAAATCAGAAGCCGCTGTAGCTCCAGACTGTGTTTTTTAAGTGGTGGGTGATCTGTACCTTCACTGGACTGCAGCTGTTTCATCGAATTAATTTAATATGACGTTATGGATGAATGACTTGACCGCTGTGAGTTCCGTCCAAGCAGCCAGTGAAAGGGACCAAGCAACGCATGAAAATGTATCCGTCCCTCACAGTTGTGCATCGAGTTGAACCAGGAATGAGCTATTAGTATCAAATACTGGTTGACCAGTGAATACATCATTGAACATTAAATCTGAAATCTGGGCTCATATCGTTTAACCACTTCAGCCCTGGAAGAATTGGCTGCTCAATGACCAGGCCATTTTTTACGGCACTGCGTTATTTTAACTGACAATTGTTCGGTCGTGCGATGTCGTACCCAAACAAAATTGACGTCCTTTTTTTCCCACAAATAGAGCTTTTTTTTTAGGGTATCTGATCATCTCTGCGTTTTTAATTTTCTGCACTATAAACAAAAGAAGAGCGACACTTTTGAAAAAAACACAATGGGGTTGATTTACTAAAGGCAAAAAGACTGTGCACTTTGCAAAGTACAGTTGCCCTCTGCAAGTGCAGTTGCTCTAGAGCTTAGTAAATGAGGTAAGGCTTCACTTTGCAAAGAGTACCCAATCACGTGCAAGGAAATTAAAAAAAAATGAATTTTTGCTTGAACATGATTGGATGATGGATGTCAGCAGAGCTTCTGCTCATTTACTAAGCTCTGGAGCAAGTGCAACTGCACTTTGCAAAGTACACAGTCCTTTTGCCTTTAGTAAATCAACCCCAATAATTTGTACTTTTTGCTGTAATAAATATCCCCAATTTTCTTTTAAAAAAGCTATTTTTTTCCTCAGTTTAGGTTGATATGTATTCTTCTACATATTTTTGGTAATAAAAATCTCAAAAAGCGTATATTGATTGGTTTGTGCAAAAGTTATAGAGTCTACAAAATAGGGGATAGATTTATGGCATTTTTATTATTATTTTTTTTTTTTAACAGTAATGGCGGCGATCTGCGATTTTTATCGTGACTGCGACATTATGATGGACACATCGGACACATTTTTGGGTCTATTGACAATTATACAGCAATCAGTGCTATAAAAATGCACTGATTACTGTATAAATGTCACTGGCAGGGAAGGGGTTAACACTAGGGGACGATCAAGGGGTTAAATGTGTTCCCTATGTGTGTGTTCTTACTGTGGGGGATAGGACTGACTATAGGAGATGAGAGATCGTGGTTCCCAGCTCATAGGAACTCACAATCTCTCTCTCCTTTCCTCACACTCTCATGCTCACTCCTTACACACACACATCCCTGTTCTGCCTCTCGTGCCCGCGATCGCTCGTGGCCGGCGGTCATCGCGACCGCCGGTCACAAGCATCGGCACACCTCCGGCGGCGCACGCCCGCCTGCTGTCCCGCTCAAAGGGACCAACAACGTATAGCTACGACGGTTCGCAGGATTGTGCCGACCTGCCACAGTATAATGACGGCGGCTGATCGGCAAGTGGTTAAACACTAGATGCTTGTTTATTCTTCCTTGAATATAGACACCTATGTGTATGTCTTCAGTTCCAGCATGAAACAGCTGTTGCACTTTTTGTTCTGTAATGAAGACGGGTAACTGTTGCTCTCTCTCCTTGTGCAGGATGACTGGTCTTGTAACTGCTCCCTTCTGTAGTTTTCAACAGGCAGCCTATGGTGGGTGGAACCTGTTGGGCCCTTCCCACTGCTCTGCTCTCTGCACAGGCTTTGTGCATGTAGCGCATCCCCCGTAGGAGCCGCTGGTGAATAGGGATTCCCCACCCTGAACAACCAGGCAGACCGATTTTTCCACAGGCACGCTTAGAGTCAGGAAAACAGTCCAGCAACTTTGTTTTTTTTTTTTATTAGTGGTATAGAACTTGGATGGGGATGTCCACTTGACTGGAATAAAAGTCTCTTCGGGGTAAGATACACTCTCTATGTACACTCCTTTTCCTCCAGCACATCACTTGCTTGCAGAACACAAATCACAAATCCAGCTGGCACACTGTTAGTTGATCTGACCAAGGCGACAGTCAGATAAAGCAAAGGCCCATTGCAGGCAGGGGCCGCGGACCCCTTTGGTGTGTAGAAAAAGTCCCAGTGTCCAGCTACATTCCTGTAGCTACTGATCCCAGCACCACCTCTTCAGGCACTGCCAGCCCACTTGGCTGGCAGCTGCCCCTTTCACCAGCCCTATTGGTTGCTTCCCACAGTCCTCCCAGACTGCCTCACTCACCAGCCACCTGGCTGTTTTCTCCCTGGGGGTCTCCTGGACATGCTTGCTGGCTCCTGCTGTCCTCACACTTGCTCCAATGCCTTTGGACAGGACTCCCCCTTGAGTTTTCAAAGGATCCCTCCAGCACCCGGGCCCCCCCAGACTAGTGGGCTACTCTCAACAGCATCCGACAGTCTCCTCAGCACTCCATCTCCAGCTTCCACCAGAACTCCATACTGCCCCTGCTGGCCTGACTCTGAGTATTTAAGAGGTGCCCTCCCCCTGCCAGCCCATTTGGATGGGGATTGACTGGGACCCTCATCAATATACCAGGCAGCTCCTCCTAACCTCCCTCCCATTCTTCTGGAAACTTCCAAGGTTCCAGCAAGTAGGGGAAGATACTAGAGGTGCTGCCTGATAAGTCATCCAGCCTCCCTGGATCACTCACCCTGACCCAGATTCAAAACACAGGCTTGGCTGCCAGCCAAGCCAAACAATTTGCCTACACTACAAAAAAAAAATGATGTGCAAGCTAGCATTCTACTGTATACTAGAGGGTGCTACATACAGCACAGTGATGATGTTGCTTTTTCTTTTACAGCGTATTATATAGGTTTGTAAAGGCATTTGGTGCACACACAGTGGATTTATATGATTTGTGGCTGTTAAGTAGTATATTTGAATGAAAGTTTTTGTGCCTGGAATCCAGCTTTAAGAATATTTTTTGTTTCATGTAATTTAGCCATTTGGCTGAAGGGATCCTTTAACGACCTAGCTTACTCTCACTTTCACTACTGCGGTCAATGATTCAATCTGTGTCCAGTATACATGTGCAATTCATTTTGTTACAAATCAAAGTGCAGACAAAATTTTTGTTATCCGGAGATTCGGATGTATCTGAATCTCCAAATCACAATAGTAAGGAATTTCAATGAATCCAAAATAAATGATAACAAAACAAATTCATTCATATTTATTCGGATGACATGATGCGATAGTTTGGGCCTTTTGTTAATGTTTGAAGCATCCAAAATAACGTAACAACATAACGAATGATCTGAATTTCTTATGTTTTGTTTTTCTAAAGGTGGATAAATCAAAATCTCAGAATTATAACATAACAAATGAATCTGAAATTAATTTAGTTATGTTCGTTATGTTATGATTTAAAGACCCTGATGGATCCATCTCCATCCAACCCAAACATAGTGTCAGTAATCTCCTGAAATGACAAAAAAAAGAAATTAAAATGAATATAGCCAATCATACAAACCAACTTCTAAAATATGAATTGATTCAGAAAACTAATATACAAATGGAATCCAGATATACTAAACAAATCTAAATATTCTAACATAACAAATATGATGAAGCGAAAAGGATTAACTTAATGAACACGAAACAAACAAACAAAAATTTCCATCGTGCACATCTCTAGTGTCCAGTAGTGACTTAGGGGTCGGTGGGAGGAACCACAGAGTGTAGCGGGGTACCAGAAGTCTGGCACTTCTGCAAATGTTGGATTCTGAAGAGTCTTTGGGTGGTGATTTCTTCAGGCCCTAATTTTTGCAGTTTTATGCTGGGGACAGCGTTGGGTTAAAGAGGAGCTCTAGTCTCCCCCCAGAAAAATACCAATACTGTAGTTGCTGACTTTTAATGTAAAGACTCTTACCTGTTCAGGGATCCAGCATTGTCCTCACCTGAGCCAATTCTTCTATCGGCTTCAGGTCTGGATGCCGGCATCTTAAATATGGGAACCCGGCAGTGAAGCTTTGCGGATTCACAGCCGGTTTGCACTGCGCATGCAAGAGCTGCGCTTTGTGAATGGTCCCACAGTCTTCTGGGACCTGTGATGTGTCCCAGAAGGCTGTGGGGAAGGCCAAACTTCCCTCCATCCCCCCCAAAAACTTCCAATAATTAAAGAGTATGGGGGAGGATACAAAGAAGCAGAACTTCCCCTTTTGAAGTTCCCGCTTTGATAAAGCAAATTATGGCAGTTACAGAGAATAATTTATAACTAGCAGAGGAAAGGAAATACCCAGCTAGTCAGTAAATGTTTTAAAAATTTTGTATAAAGTAGTGAGGACACTATTCTGAAGACAGGACGCTTCACTTCCTGTCCTGTAGATACAACAATTGAGAGAAAATCTCTTTGAAGAGCCCCTCTTTTGAATCCCCTTTTAAGCTGATCATACACATAAGGATTTGAACAGGCAGTTGTCAAAATACCTGAACAGTGAATTTAGCTGATTGGTTTGCTTGGCTTCACTGCGTCCTATATTAAGAGCGATGGCCTGGCATGGTGCCCATGCCCCAGATAATGACAGATATGACAAAACGCGTAGGGCGGAGCCTACTGTGATGCTATAGCTGCATTGCTGGAAGTTGTCGGGAAGCCATTTTGGACGTTACCTGCTGGAGTTCCTTTTAAAGAAGAGCGTTGTCTGTTTTTACTATTTGTGAGTTATGGTATACACTATGAGAATTTTTCCACTTTTATCTTCAATGTACCAAGACCCTGATAGATTTCTGAATGAGGTTTCTTTCCCATGCACCCATTGTGAGATGACCAGAAAGCCCTTTTCTCACTGATGACAACATTGAAGACCTGCATGATGTCATATTTCCAATGCTTGCTTTTACCAATCTTAAATTAAATGGTCACTGTGATCTGGTAAGCCTCATATGGTGTCACCTGGTGGTTGATTTTATCAACTGCACACCAAATATCGTTCTTTATATCAGTGATTTAAGTCCCACATCTACCTGTCTACTGATCACGTTTGGATTGCACCTCTTATTCCCTTTATTGCACTTGGACTCGGTTTCAAAGAACTATTTGATATCTATATTTGAAGTTTGATATGGTTCATGTATTGGGATATTCACGCAACCTTTTTCTTTCTTATTTTGTGACTGTAATGATGTATATGATGTAAATATCACTTAGTATGTTGTTGCACTGTATGCACCCAAGCACAGTTCACACTTCTTTTTTATGTATTGCTGCAGTCACTGTTTGGTTGGCTTTTGTTTGCCCAGCTCCTTCAATCTGTTAAGTGAAGTTTTCAGGTTTTGTTAGAAGGGTCACCAATGGTTCGATTTTCAGCAGATTCACAAAGATCAACCAAAATTCAAGCCACGTATGGCCAGCTTTAAACAGTAGTCATAGGACCAGATATCTTCATAGGAAGATACCCTCTCTATTCTTGTTCTGTTGTCATCTCAAAATGGTCACCAGGACAAATAAAAAGAGGCTATATCCCTTGCAGGGACAAGGATAGCAATACAAACTCATCAGAGGAGGTAAAGGTGAAGAAAAAAGCATCCAGGAGGTACTTGGATTTTGATTTGAGTTCATACAAAGTAGTGATAGGACAAAAAACATTTGGAGAGCTCACTGGCTCAGGTTATGCATCTCCAAACAGACAATGAGCATGCACCAATGGAAGTAGCACCAGAACAAATGATAAAAGAGAGTATATCCCTAGCAGGGACATGGACACCAATGAAAACCAAACAGAGGAGGTGAAGGTGAAGAAAAAAGCATCCAAGATGTACTTGGACTTTGATGTGAGTTCATACAAAAGTAGTGAAAGGACAAAAACATTTGGAGAGCTCACTGGCTCGGGTTAGGTGTCTCCCAACAGACAATGAACACGCACCAATGGACGGAGCACCAGACCAAATGATAAAAGATCAGTTTACTCATCAGGGCTTTAGTTAAAATAAGAGACTTGAATGGACTCAAAATATGGCTTTTCCATGTGAATCTATGTAGGTAAGCTAATTGCTGGACCAGGAGAGTTACTAGCCAGCATTGAGACATCAAGATCTTATGTTGAGGTGCAATATCATTGAAAATTAATAGGACCGTAATGCAGCAACACGCATTAGATATGTTAACACATGTTGTGGTAATGAATATGTTACTGCAATGTGTGAATTTGGCCTCAATCTGTCAGGGAGTGAACTGATTTGTTTTCAGTTCTCCTATAGTCAAGAACCATGAGAAATGATACACAATAACATTTAGAGATTTTATCAGTTCCCCCATTGCTGTCTTTATACAGATGATCATTTGGACTAGAGTGTTAAAGCATCAGGATTTGTGAAAATAAAATTGCATGAACCGTTACATCATCACATTGTTGTACTGTATTTACTTTTCCAGCAATTCTGACACCTAAAATGACATCATGTCATGGAGGTATTAGTAAAATGAAAGTAAGCAACGAATAAAACTTGAAGAGGATTATGTCCATAAGGAAATATTGAATAATTCACAGAAATGGATCAGGCCTTAGTAGGAAATTACAGCCTGAATAGATCTAAAGTGGGTTTAATGAAGTCATATTATTTATATTATACTTTGCTCTTGTGGCCCAAAGGAGTATTTCATTGAAATAATTTATATCATTGGGAGTAATCTTGGCCACTTTGCATCGGTGTGCTAAACAATGCACAGTATGTATATAAAAAGGCAAATCTTTGCTTTTTCAGCCAAGTAAAAGCCATTATGTTGCATTACAAAGAGGTCATGATATTTAGTTTAGCTAAATTCTCTTAATACCAGACAGGTCTTGTTCCAAGAGACATAATTCATGCAATCAAAGTAAAGCTAAAACCTCAAATGTTTATAAGTCAAAACTTTAATGTATTTTTTTTTTTTTTTTTGCTGCTTGTGTCCCATTGGGGAGATTTACCTTAAATTCCTAACTTGAAGATGCTACAGGAAGTGGGAGCAAATCTCTACAAAGTGTGGGGAATTCCCTCATTAGACAGTTGTCACCAGAACAGGTGTCCCCCTTTGAAGATTTACTATTACCTCTTGTTTTGGTGACAATTGTAAAATTTTGGATTTCCCATTAATAGTCACGGTCAAACAGACAGGGTGAATCTCCCCAGTGGGAAAACCAACAGCAAATAAAATACAGGAGCGCCAGATCAAAACCGGATGAAAAGGTCCAAGATAATTCTAATTGTTGATAAAAAAAAGGCATGTAAGAACAGCCAATGTGTTTTGGGGGCCAATGCCACCAGATATATTTTGAACTCTCCACATGAAATAACAACTTGACAGCACTTGCTGTCAAGTTGCTCCTTAATGTCGAAAGTTCAACACAGGTTCCTAAAATATTGCCTTTAAAAAATTGCTGCGCAAATACTATGTGACATATAAATTTCAACAATCACCATTTTATTCTCTAGGGTCTCTGCTAAATATATATATATATATATCTATATATATATCTATATATAGATATATATATATATAAAATGTTAGGGGGTTCTGAGTAATTTTCTAGCAAAAAAATACAGATTTTTATATGTGGGAGAGAAATATCAGAATTGGTCTGGTGGGAACTGGTTAATGCAGAAAATACAGTTTTCCCTTTTTTGTACATTGTATCTCATTACTGCTAATCTCCTCTTTCAGCCACTTCTTGCCTACCAGTATTTGTTGCAGCATTGCTCGGGACTCTTCCTGATGGGGACAATGGAGGACAATGCTTAGACAGCTGTGTGTCAGCATGCTTGATTGTTGTCCCCACTAGGGGAACATGTGACAGAGTGAATATGCAGGAGTACAACTGGGAAACAGTTGTCACCCCATAACAGGAAGTGCCCGAACAAGGACCTTCCTGGCAGGATCACCAGGTATTCTTTTTTATTGAAAGCTGAAGAAAGAAAAGGACTGAAAACTGCTTTTAAATTACATTAACATATAAAAGCTTATGCAAAATGCTAGTGATTGAGTTAATATGTACTTTAATTATGCTTTTTTTTAAATAGATCAATAAATAAAGGAAATAAAATATGTTGCCCATACCTCCAATGAAATGCTAGCCTTCATTCTGCCACTTGCAAATTGTCAGTTTTAATGTGATTGGATGCTATGGGCAACAGAGACATTTTGATTTCCTCCAGAGTAGTGCATGTAGTATATTTAGAGGTAATTTTCCTCCACTGTTAAGGAAATGCCAACGTTAATTTCTGCTATCTCGCAGGCCACATTTGAACATTTCAAGCTGACTGTGACTATAACCAGGGAAGACACAATAGAAAAACATAAGTCACCTATAATTACAAATGTTTTTAATCATCCTAATTGACTGCAAGAAAGTATATCATACAATATTTCCTAAATGTATCCTCAATGAGCTTGGCACATTTTGTATCATTTAAACAATAATATTTGTTCCACAATGTTCTCTTGTAATGGCTCAAAATGCAAATGCTATCTATAACTGTAGGGTAGTGGAAAAAATATTAGCAAAATGCTGGCTGTTGGAAGATTTTTCCTCCATGAACTGGTATCCAAAAAAGGATATCTGTAATCAGAGTCATAACTACAAAACCATGGGGCCCCATAACAAAACTTTGATGGGGATCTCTAGCTTAAAGTGGAAGTGCAGCCTAAAACTAAAGTTTCTAAATCTACTTGTAGCCACAATCTAAGACTATCCTATCTAGCCCTGTAAAGCAAAAATCACTATACATATGTAGTGGGTGCCACTCAGCCCACCCACAGCCCAGCACCTCCCGATATCAACAATGACAGGCTCACAGGGACACAGGAACCTGTCAGCAGCTGCGGGGGAATTCCCCCTCCCCCTGGCGCTCACAGAGACCCAAAAGCCCGCTCTGCTCCCTTCCCCATCTTCCTCATTGGCAGGGTGGAGCGGACCAATGGAGAGACGGGACAGCAGGAGCAAGGAATTGTAAGACATGTAGTCCCCACTACAAGCAGCCTCACTGTAATCCTATGGGGGCTATCTACACAGTCCAGCCTGCCCTCAGGAGGGCAAGAGAAATACACCAAGAAGCTGCCTGGGAGCTGAGCAGAGACCACGAAACGAGGAAGAAGACCAGACCCAGGGGAGAGTGCTGCCTTCGGTGTACAGTTTCCTCCTACAGACCCATGGCCCGGTTGGGGACCTCCTGCCTGAGAGGGGATACCCATTGCATCTCCAGGCGCACCTGTACAAATGGCGTGAAGCGTTTCAGTTGTGGGGTAGCCAGTTGGGAAACCCAAAGAGCCTTCCTGCCGAGGCTTCCTGCCAGGACAGCTCCCTTGAGGCCTTGGTTGCAGAATTGGTGAGCGGACACTTGCCCATTCCTTCACAAGATAGAATACTGTATGCAGACACCATTGTTGTCTCTCCAACTTATCTTCTAGGAGTATTTGTGCCCCACTTACACTCTGTTGGGCAGTCGCCAGTGGCGGCTGGTGCTCAAAATTTTTGGGGGGGCGCAAAAAAATTTTGAAAAAAAATCATCAATTGCAGCCACTGTGCCATCAAACGCTGCCACTGTGCCCATCAAATGCTGCCACTGTGCCATCAAATGCTGCCTCTGTGCCATCAATTGCAGCCACTGAGCCTTCAAACGCTGCCACTGTGCCCATCAAACGCTGCCACTGTGCCATCAAATGCTGCCACTGTGCCATCAAACACTGCCAGTGTGCCCATCAAATGCTGCCAGTATGCCCATCATATGCTGCCAGTGTGCCCATCAAATGCTGCCAGTGTGTCCATCATTTGCTGCCAGTGTGCCCATTAAATGCTGCCAGTGTGCCCATTAAATGCCCCCAGTGTGGCCCCCACCCGCTTGCCGTCTGCCCAGCACTTACCCTGTCTTGGTGGGGCAGCTGGTGACGGCGACTAGCAGGGTCCTCCATGAGTCTCCTGCCGTCCTCATCTCCCGTCCTCTCCTTCTGCTGGGCATCCAATAGCGGCGCCTGTTGTTTCAGCCAATCAGGTGACAGGTAACAGACCCGAGCACCTGATTGGTGGAGAGACGGTTTAGTGTTAGGAAAGCGAATATTCATTTGCTTTTCTAACACACAGCTGAGTGACCTGCGAGCGCCCAGCATGACGCTCATAGGTCACCTTTTTTGACCCCTACTAGAGCCTGTGGCTCTAATCAGGTGCTTCAAAAACACCCCCCGCCGCTGTAATTCAGGCGTGAAAAGGTGCCGGGCGCCTGAATGGGGGTGGACAGCGGCGTCCATAGATAGATTCATGCAGTGCAGCTCAGCGTGGGACCAGACTGGAGCGTCTTCAGAAAAGGTATGTATAGTGATTTTTGCTTTACAGGGCTATATAGGTTACTCTAGTTTTAGATTGTGGCTGCAAGTAAATTTTGAGATTTTAGTTTTAGGCTAAACTTCTACTTTAAGGTGACCATACACCATTGGGAATGTTCATTAGATTTTTATAATAGTTATTGAAATCAAAACAATTTTTGTTTTTAATTGTAGTGACAGAGAAAATCAAAGGAGAAGTATAGAAAACATTAAATATTTTATATTCGATGCACAGGATTGGGGGTTCTTTGTAAAGTGAAATTTCAGCACCCATTTCACATGCAAGATACAACTTCCCTTGCAAAGTGAATGTCCTATTTGCCTTTAACAAATCAACCCCAATTACTCTCAAACTCTAATATAAACTTCCTTAAAACACTAGCTGCTCAAAAGCCCAACTCCAGGCAAAAAACAACCCCCTCCTATCCCTCCCTCCCACTACCATCTAGTTGATCACTGGAATGAAAAAACCCCTATCTAAATATCCTTGTTACTTACCTAAACCCGTAGTCAGGTGACTTTGGGTCCTAATTTTGGTTTTCTTCCAACAAGGTCCTTTTTTGGGGGGTCCTGCCTGTGTGATGTGGACACTTCCTATTGGCTGTCCAATGGCGGGTTCTCTCAGGGTCCAAAATTGAGTGATGTCATTGTGTGGGGACAGTAGAGGATTCGTACAGCGAGAGATAACCTTGAGGTACTTTATTTGTTGTCCATCAAGACATCAAAAGAATCCATCCAGTGTATAGATTGACATGTTTCAGTCCCACAAACTCTGGGCCTTAGGCACAGAGGACGAGAGTTTGTGGGGCTGAAACGCGTCAATATTTACACTGGATGGATTATTTTGATGTCTTGATTGGCAATGAATAAAGTATTGCAATTTTACTTTATACCATGTTGGTGCTGGACTTTAACTTTCTCATGGCTTTCTACGGTATGTACAGCGTTATCCTGGGATAGACTACCCACTTTTATCCAACAGCTAAAGAAAAATTGAGAGTTTGCAGCATCATAGCCTTATTTTCAAGACAGAAAAATAGTCTTACATGATGGGTTAAAGGTGGATGCAAGGACAGGAATGGGACATTTTTCCATTTTGATACATTTTTATAGGAGGTTTATAATGTCATTACAGTAAAAGTTGTAACAATTTTGGTAGATTGAATGGTGTATCGCCAAGAAATGAAGCAACGCAACCCTAAACCTCCTTAAAGTCTGTACAGTTCATTTGTGTAAGTAGTGTTACAAAGTACATAGTCTTTACTAGCAGTGGTTGAGATTGACAAACAGAGGCTTTCTTTAATGCTCAAAAGTGATGTGTTGGTGTAGGAGAGTGTTAATATGGTGGAATGAAATGGGAAATAGTTTTTGCCCGGAGTTGGGCTTTAAACTTTTTTGTAGAACCACACATCTCTGCTGTTCTGAAAGGCGAAACTCTGAGATTTTTAACTGCATTTCTGTCAGTCAGAATTTCAGTGGGCAAAAAGTCTACACTGCTAATATAGATAAGTAAATGCTGCCCATAAGGAGATCTGTGACTAGCAAAAGTATCTTAAGGTCTGACCTCAGCCCTTCCAAACTGGAAACTGTTTAGTTTTCCTTAACATCCTCCCTAGTGGGGCCCTCTCCCATCCCAGATTCCATAGCAGCTGCATGGGGTGTTATGCCTATTGTTACACAACTATCTGTGTCATGCATGTTTATACACCCTGCAGACCCAGTTGGCTCTGCTTTTTCTTAGCTTTGGATAGAGTGTGTAAGTGTTAAACCCCATGTCAGGTTTTTTATTGCTGTCTGTGACCCCACAGGGAAGATTCATCTCTCCTGGTAGTCAATGTTACTAGGACAGAAGATTATGGGAAATTCCAAATTTTACAGAAGTTACCAGAGCAGAAAATGGGGGGATACATTACAATAAGTGACAACTACCTAAGAAGGGTTTTCCTTCAACTGCTGTTGCTTTTGAAGAAAAGGAAGTGAAGAAAAATCTCCCAATTTGGATACAAACAACAACAAAAAGTTGAAAGTAGTACTTAAATTAAGGAGAATATTGGTTACCATCCAAAAAATATTCCTGTCTGCAAAAGATCATAAACTCTGCCCCATACCTCTTCAATATCTATTAATTCAAAATTTTTAAAGATGTGTAAGCAGGCCATATATGCCTGAAATAAAAGTATACACACTAATGTGCCAGTTTCTGCACAGTTGTTCCCATTCTCTGATGTGTGTGTGCTCGTCTTTGCTATGGGTGGCCATTAGTACAGTTAGCCTAGATACACATTGCAGCAAAAGTCTTCTTTGTTGGGCTCCAGCTAATACGGAGACTCGTACAAATACAAACTATTAGTTCTACACATACAAGGCTTTTAGAAATGCCAAACTAAAAGGCACAATATTTATTATATAGGCCCAAAAAGTGACCAAGGCCAGCATAATCCTGAAAGCTCCATAAACATTCTCCGACCTCTACTTAGCTAGGTCAGGCTTGGACAGCCGTATCAAATTGACAATATTTTGTCATGTCCATTTCTGTTTTCTCAAGAAAGAAAAATATTTGGCAAATAAATTATCTTAATGATGGTAGTTTAAACATGGTCGGCAAATCCATTGCCCACCACTCTGGGGATTTAGAAACCCATGATGAGTGGGTTTTAGTTTTTGACTGATTAGAAGCAGAAAAAGGAACAAAGGAAAAGGAAGGAACTCATGTATATAACATTGCAATGTTCAAAAGAGTAGATTGAGCTATTTGACCTCTTGACCACTGCTATTGTACATGCTCGTTAAATGAATAAAACTACTAAAGCGATAGTAAGCTGCATGGAGATTAAGTACTTTGTAATTCAAGATCATAAAAAGGGTTGGTTTCAGGTATATAATCTAGTGGACTAATCAAAGGGCATTGACTATGTAGTCTTAAGAAACCTATATTGTTTTTTTTTGCAGTTTATTAGTTCACACGTACATGGGATGGGACAAGGCAGCATATACTGTATAAACAAAACCCTCAGACACCAAATAATTTAATACAGTCAAGCGGCTATGGTGTTTATTAAAATGGGCAACCATTACGTACATAGGTAAACAAAAAAAAAACATAGCTATAACCAAATAGACTAGCCCTCAAAGCTCAGACTAACTTTTCAAAGAATATTCTGCCAGTCATCTGTTGTCAGGGGCTCATTCACAGCTGCTGGCCAGTGGATAACCGTGAAGAGTTGGTTCAGTTTGTAACAACTATCCTTTGCTTTATCTCATGGGTGCACTGCTGCATTGTACTTTTTTTAGTTTGTTTTTTCATTCCTTTACTTATTTTCCCAGTACCCCAAAGTCTCCGCACCAATTATTAAATGTTTAATGTGTTTATCTTACATATTTATACTGTATTAGATTAAAGTGGATGTAAACCCACTCTCATCCTTTCTAAACTATTACAATAGTGGTTATCTAGAAGGATATACATGCCTCCTGCATGTATCCTTACCTGTCAAATGTCTCCCCTCTGTCTGTTATGAGACCCGAAAAACTGTGGATTTTGTGGGTGGGTCCGTTTTCCAGGGCTCAGTGGGTGGAGTAGTGATGTCAGTAGACTCCCCGCCCACCTCTACACTCCCCTTGTCAACATGCATTTTCTCCTGTGTATTTCTTACACTGAACTTCTGCTGTGATCACCAACATCCAGTCAAAACCCAGAAAATTCCCCACATGACTTCAGCATGCCCAATCATGCTGAGATGTGGAGCAGCCAATCCTGGGAGAGCTGAAGAAGAAATAAGGGGGGAATGGGAAGTACACTGAATGTCTCTCTCAGGCTCCTGCATGAGATATGTATCTCACCTGTCTGTCACAGCAAAGGTGAAGAACTGACTCCTACTTCTCTGTGTGTCAGTTTTTATCTTACTAAAAAAAAGATAAGAGGATTGCTCAGAGCTGGGATAACTCTTTGTGGCAAGACTGGGCACAGATGACATGAAATCCTATACTGTACAAGGTGCAAGCCTTAATTTAAAAAAAAAATCGGGTTTGCATCCACTTTAAGCAGTGCTGACTAGCATATTATATAAGATACAGACTTAACCTGCTCATAGACAGAAGATTGTTACCATAACAAGTCAGTTATGTTCAAATTGCAAAATAACCTTATGTCTAGGGGCGTACTTCAAGATCTGCAGACACCTTCAACCTCAAGATTAGCCAATCTAAGCATGCATTTTTATGGAAATGTATTTGGTCAGTTAGACTTTGTTCAATCATTGCCCAATATCTAAAGGTAGATAAGAACTTGAAAGAACAATTGTCAACCGGAGAAGGCATCAGTTGCATGTACCTGCAAACACAAATAGCTGCCAGTTACCAGGAGAAATAGAGGTTGGACAGGCTAGAAAACTTTGTCTTATCATTCCTGTTTTCCTATTGGAGAAATTGTTGACCAAGCATGCATGTCTGACTGTCCTTCCTGTTTTTGGGCACTCTTAAGACACCTTTAGGGCAATGTGCTTTTGACATCATTTCAGGACCCTTCTAAGACCATTTAAAATTATTTGCTGTTGAATTTGACCTACAGTTGACTTTTTTTGTCTGCATTTGTCCTGTTTTAAGCTGCTTTTGCATTCCCATAGACTTGCATGATGAGAACAGCAGTTCCTATATGAACAAAAGGCTGTTGACATTGGCCCTTATGGTAGCTTAAAGTGAACCTTATACTACAAAGCAAAATATACTCACTTATACAACAAAGAAGAAAACTAATGTGCAAAACCAAGGTGAGCCACTTTCCCCTTGGCAAAAGGCTGCAGTAAAGCAAATAAAATAAACCTGTGGTTGAAAAAAGTTCTCGCCTTAAAGTGGTTGTAAACCCAGGTAAAAAAAAAAAACCCTGCAAGACAAAGGCATAATGAGCTAGTATGCATAGCATACTAGCTCATTCTGAATTACTTACCCGAAAATGAAGCCCCCGCAGCCATCCTCTTCTCCCCCTATGGCCGGCGACATCTCTCCCAGGGGTTACTTCCGGGTATCGTGGCTCCGGCCAATCACTCCCACGTATGCAAGTGGGAGTCGCCGGGAACGGCACAGTACAACTGGAGCAACGGCACGTACGTGCCATTGCTTCAGTTGGCTCAAATGCGCATGTGCGGATGACGTCAGCACATGCAAATACAGGGATATCTCCTAAACCTTCCAGGTTTAGGAGATATCCAGTGCAGCTACAGGTAAGCCTAATTATAGGCTTGCCTGTAGTTTAAAGTGGTTGTAAAGGGTTTACAACCACTTTAATCCTGGCTTTGGCACTGCAAGGGGTGACATCACCATCTTCCTGGTAGATCCCAGGAAATGCTAAGCACCCCAAATATCACAACAAGATGCTCCTGCACTGCACTGAAGCATCGTAGATTTGGAGTACTCAGCATTCTCCAGAATCTCGCAGAAAGGATCATGACTTCACCCTCCCCTAGGGGCCGGGGGTGGTAGCCAAGGGTATAATAACCTTTTTCCAATCACAGGCTTTTTTTTTCTTTATTACAACATTTTGCCATGAGGAGAGGCCTGACTATGTAAGCGGACCCAGCTTTTTTATTGCATGGCCTACATTAAAGGAATGCTGTACATAAAGAAATATGAGGGCTCCCATTACTAACCTTCCAAGAGTACTAGTTGCCTGCATGTCTCTGGATTCAATACTTTGAGGCCCTGACCCGAAACAAGCATGCAGATTCGATAGTCAGAGTCTTCAAATCTGCATACTTATTTTTGGAAGCCGTTGAATCAGTTTGACAGCCAGGCAATTAGCATTCTGGGAAAGGTACGTGAGAAACAGCAGCCTCCATTATAGTCTCGTATTACACTTTCCCTTTAAATGTTCACTGCTCATATCAGTCTCTATTGCTGATGTGTCTTGGTTGTATTTGAATTTGAGATCTCACATATTATTCTCTATATCTAGGACAAACTTGTCATAAAAGCTGTAGAGCAAGCAGGGTTATCAGAAGTGTACCTGTGTGGATCAGTAGTCTGAACATCAAAGAAATATCCCTCTGTGACTAAGAGAGATATACTAGCTAAGGCAATTAGCACTTCACACATATTCTGTTTGCAAGGAATGACAATTAAAAGAAGTTTTTCACCTTGTTATGACTTTAAAGGTACTCGCTCATCAAACATGAAATTTAGCCTTTCAACTCCCTCAGGGGACACAATCTGCCTGCTGAGTAGCTCTCGCCTTCATCCCAGCATTCATTTGCTGCAGCTGTCTGTCTTGCACATTAAACTCCCCGTGGTTGCTGGTAACCTTATTTTTCTAGTGGTCCTAAAAATGAACCTGCAAAATACAGGCCAAATGCTACCTGCCAGAAATTGAAATACAGTAAGACCTTGGTTTGAGAGTAACTTGGTTTGAGAGCGTTTTGCAAGACAAGCAAAATTTTGAAATAAATTTTGACTAGATATACAAGCGATGTCTTGATATTCAAGTACCGTCATGTCACAACTAAGTATAAAAGAGAAAAGAGGCGCCTCTAAGTGTAGGAATATGGTTACATTTAAATAAGGTACAACATTTAGCAAGTCACATGGTTAATGATTAAAACAGGCACATCTAAGTATGCAGGCATCCAGGGTAAAGCTGTCCACATAGACCATCCTCCACACCACCATCGACGTCATCCCTTCCACGCTGCGTTCCACGAGCGCTTCAAGCCTCACTTTCAAATTGCTCTGTTGCAGGGTAGCGGTGAGAGCCGGATGTGCAGAGAATGGTCTATGTGGACAGCTTTACCCCGGATGCTTACATACTTAAATGTTCCTCTTTTAATCATCAACCATGTGAGTTGCTAAATGTTGTACCTTTATTAAATGTAACCATATTGCTGTACTTAGAGGCGCCCTTCTTCTCTTTTATACACTGCAGCTCCTGCTGGATTTTGCTTCTAATCCCCTTGTGGAGGCTGCCATTTGTGGATGGACATTTTATGGTTACACATTGCTATAATCTTTTTTATATGGACTATAAACTGAAGGGCTTATGAATAAATAGTTGTGGAACGAATTATCTGAGTTTTCATTATTCCTTATCGGGAAATTGGCTTTGATATACAAGTGCTTTGGATTACATGCATGTTTCCGGAACGAATTATGCTCGCAATCCAAGGTTTTACTGTAACTATAAGTGGCTTAAAGAAGAACTGTGGTCAGGGAGACAGGTATCCCACCTTTTTCTTTCCAGGATTTGCATACAGATTACACCTGGGTCCAGGAAAGAACATCATGGAGCTATGGTGCGATCCCTGTTCAACCAACCATAATCATCTCTACTGAGATTGGATCTGCTGTTTTTTAATTGGCTGACAGCATTTGGATGGATGATTGCTTGTAAGCCTCAACATGAATGTCAGTTTGCCACTTAGCAGTCTGCAGTGTGCTTAGGTTCAGCCAATGCTAAGCATGTGGATAATCAAGCCATATAAGACATAGCTGACAGCAAGTATATTTGTGCTAACCCACTGCTCTATTTGTAAATCTAACCCCTGTGGAAGCACAATGGAATAGGTGTATTAGTGTAGGTGTATGGAATAGTGCATTCTGGCAGTAGGGCTTTTAATGATGATAGTGGTAGAGACATTAGAGCTTCTTCAGGGGTGTAGAAATGTATGGATATGGCTATGACTAAAAGTGCATAAGTTTGAAGAACTGAGATATGCAAAGAGAATGGTGGATATGTGAGGTATATTGTACTTTTGTCACAGCATTGATGGTGCCAAAAAAGTAAGATCGTTGGTAATGTTTGGACAAGTGGTTTAACCTTAATGGTCACAACTATGTATAATTATGTGGTGTTCATGGAGGAAGTACTTAATAAGGTTTATTCCAAGTGAATAATGGTGTACAAATTACTGGTATGTACCCACCAAGCTGGTTGTAGATGGCTAGTGACTGGTACGGGTTTACAATGGAACAGGATATTCCAGGTGAATAATGGTGTAAAACTTATTGGTGTGTACCCACCGAGCTGGTTGTAGATGGCTGGTGGCCAGTATGGGTTTACAACGGAATATGTTATTGGGTGGCACTGTCAGGGACCTGGCTTTAAAGGTTGTATCAGAATTTGTGGATGTTTTTGATACATTGGTGTCTAAATCATGTTATTGTTAATATTTTGTTATTTAATAAAAGCTGTGTTCAAAATACTCCAATTAAAATAATTTGTGTATTGTATTATTTATGAGGTTTAATGTATTTGGTTTTAATGTTTGACATCACTCCGCCCCCTCAGCCAAAACCGGGTCAAGGCCAGCATTCCATATAAAACACCTCTTTTACTGCAAATACCAATCATCAACACACATTTCAAGGGAACACAAGTGCGCCTTTTCAAGACTAATCGGGGGGCAGGGTATGGGCCTAGTGGAGGTGGTACAAAATCCTCCCTTTTTAGTTACCAGATTTGGCTATCTCCAAGCGCTAAAAGATCACTAATGAATGGCTAAAGTTTTTCAGGAGATAATGGGAGATAAGTTTGGGAAATGTAGAAGGGCTTTAGGTTTTCTGTTAACAAAGATCCAGTGCATGCTCTGCTTTACCTGGGTGACTGTAGATTTAACCATCCACCATGCCTTATTCATATTTATTTCATGATTTTGAAATCTTAGAAGGTAATAAAATACTTTTTTATAACCATATACAGGGAGCCATGATAAGGTCTGAAAAAAAAGATAGTTAAGACATAAGGAACATTATACATGAGAGTCTCCAGCTGGGTATGACACCTAGACATAAGGGGAGTGCTTCAGCCAAAGAGGGTCGTAAATCGCAGAGCTCAAGCACTCAGTGTACCGAGGTTATTTCTCATCCAATAAATCCAGCTCACTTCTCTCCCACACTGCCTGGATGTGCATTATATTATTCTGCCTGCTGACAGGCCTTGAACAAGGGGAAAGCCCATAGCACCAATTAGACAAAGGTGGGTGGAATACTCCTTCAATAAATGTGGTTCTTCATCAACTTTCACAGTGTGATGCCATGGACAGTGGGAGGAGATGTTTAACCGTTTTCTGACAGTGAATCTCAAATTCATAGATGTAAATGCTTTCATATATGCTTAAAGAAGGCATCCAAACCTATTTTTTTTTTTTTATGGTTTGTAAATGTAAAGCCTTGCCCATACAGAACACATTTAACAGGTTTACTTTACTGCTGCTCTCCCCAGCACCATATAATACTGTATCATATTTAAGCTAAGTTGCTATAGTCATTGCTTTCACAGCTCTGAGGAGTCTCTCCCAGTCCCCATATCACAGCCCTGGGCCAAGCACCAGTACTGTTACATGAGAGGAAGGGGAGGGAGTCACATGTTCATCAATACTTGGAAGTACCAGTATTTTCTTTGCCCCCAGCCGCTGCTTATTAAAGCATATTTGTTACTTTTATCTCTTTGGGAAAAGCACATATTTGCTTTAAAGTGGAAATCAAGCTAACAATAAGATACCAAAAATAACAAAAACAACTTTTGCTGCAATATTCAGATTCAGTCCAGAGACTTCCACCTATAGCACTAGATGTCCTCAATCTAATGGCTTTTATCATTTAACCTATTGTCTCTGCGGCCAGGTCGTCCTGGACTCGTGATTAGCTTACCTCTTTGCTCTCTCCGCTAATCAGCATGCTCCTTTTCAACATATGAACCGATTACCTCCTCGTGTTGCTTCTTCCTCTTACATTCCAGCTGCAATAGACTGATACCAGGTCAAATCCAGGTACTTACACTGATTGAAATAAAATAATATACATTTGATTAGGTATTGATCCTTACAGAGCTTCATCCATTTGTGTATTTTATACCTGCCTAAGGTTCAGCTTTAGGTCTCTAAACCTACATATTGAGGAGAGCTGAAAAAGAAGCATTTGAGGTGGTAATAAGTTAAAGTGATTGTAAAATCTATTTTTTTTTTTAAACAACAAACATGTTATACTTACCTTCTCTGTGCAGTTGGTTTTGCACAGAGCAGCCAAGATCCTCCTCTTCTCGGGTCCCTCTTTGCTGCTCCTGGCCCCTCCCTCCTATCGAGTGCCCCCACAGTCAGCAACTCTCTATGGGGGCACCCAAGCAAAGTCAGAGCTCCGTGTATCCATTCACACACGGAGCCCCGCCCTGGCCCCGACTCCTCTCTCCCTTGATTGGCTGACTGACTTTGATTGACAGCCACAGGAGCCAATTGCACCACTGCTGTGTCTCAGGTAATCAGGAGGAGTGTCCCGGATGGCTTAGACACTTGTGGACATTGCTGAAGAGAGATGGGGTTCAGGTAAGTAATTGGGGGATCTAGGGGGCTGCTACACACAGAAGGTTTTTTATCTTAATGCATAGAATGCATTATGATAAAAAAAACCTTCTGCCTTTACAATTCCTTTAATGCTTTTAAAATAAAAAATGATTTACTACAAAACCAGGCTTTTAAAAGTAACTGTCCATGCCATAATAAATAAATACTTAACTAATAATGATTTCAAACCTAAGTTATATTTGAGTTTGGTAACTGAACACAATTATGAGATATTTATTTCTTTTATTACAGGTACTTATATAGCGCCATCACATTATGCAGTGCTTTACATACAGTATCTCACAAAAGTGAGTACACCCCTCAGATTTTTGTAAATATTTTATTATATCTTTTCATGTGACAACACTGAAGAAATTACACTTTGCTACAATGTAAAGTAGTGAGTGTACAGCTTGTATAACAGTGTAAATTTGCTGTCCCCTCAAAATAACTCAACACACAGCCATTAATGTCTAAACCTCTGGCAACAAAAGTGAGTACACCCCTAAGAGAAAATGTCCAAATTGGGCCCAATTAGCCATTTTCCCTCTCCGGTGTCATGTGACTCGTTAGTGTTACAAGGTCTCAGGTGTGAATGGGGAGCAGGTGTGTTAAATTTTGTGTTATCACTCTCACTCTCTTATACTGGTCACTGGAAGTTAAACATGGCACCTCATGGCAAAGAACTCTCTGAGGATCTGAAAAAAAGAATTGTTGCTCTACATAAAGATGGCCTAGGCTATAAGAAGATTGCCAAGACCCTGAAACTGACCTGCAGCACAGTGGCCAAGACCATACAGCGGTTTAACAGGACAGGTTCCACTTAGAACAGGCCACGTCATGGTCGACCAAAGGAGTTGAGTGCACGTGCTCAGCGTCATATACAGAGGTTGTCTTTGGGAAATAGATGTATGAGTGCTGCCAGCATTGCTACAGAGGTTGAAGAGGTGGGGGGTCAGCCTGTCAGTGCTCAGACCATATGCCGCACACTGCATCAAATTGGTTTACATGGCTATCATCCTAGAAGGAAGCCTCTTCTGAAGATGATGCTCAAGAAAGCCTGCAAACAGTTTGCTGAAGACAAGCAGACTAAGGACATGGATTACTGGAACCATATCCTGTGGTCTGATGAGACCAAGATAAACTTATTTGGTTCAGATGGTGGCAAGCGTGTGTGGTGGCAATCAGGTGAGGAGTACAAAGACAAGTGTGTCTTGCCTACAGTCAAGCATGGTGGTGGGAGTGTCATGTTCTTGGGCTGCATAAATGCCGTTGGCACTGGGGAGCTACAGTTCATTGAGGAAACCATGATTGCCAACAAGTACTGTGACATACTGAAGCAGAGCATGATCCTCTACCTTCAGAGACTGGACTGCAGGGCAGTATTCCAAGATGATAACGACCCCAAACACACCTCCAAGACGACCACTGCCTTGCTAAAGAAGCTGAGGGTAAAGGTGATGGACTGGCCAAGCATGTCTCCTCGAACCTCAAATCCTCAAACGGAATGTGGAGGAGCACAAGGTCTCAAACATCCACCAGCTCCGTTATGTCGTCATGGAGAAGTGGAAGAGAACTTCAGTGGCAACCTGTGAAGCTCTGGTGAACTCCATGCCCAAGAAGGTTAAGGAGGTGCTGGATAATAATGGTGGCCACACAAAATATTGACACTTTGGGCCCAATTTGTTCATTTTCACTTAGGAGTGTACTCACTTTTGTTGCCAGTGGTTTAGAAATTTATGGCTGTGTGTTGAGTTATTTTGAGGGGACAGCAACTTTACACTGTTATACAAGCTGTACTCTCACTACTTTACATTGTAGCAAAGTGCCATTTCTTCAGTGTTGTCACATAAAAAGATATAATAAAATATTTACAAAAATGCGAGGGGTCTACTCACTTTTACTGTATATATAGTACATTCACATCAGTCCCTGCTCTTAAGGAGCTTACAATCTAAGGTCCCTAACTCACATTTATACACATACTAGGGCCAATTTAGACAAGAGCCAATTAACCTATCAGCATGTCTTTAGAGTGTAGGAGGAAACCGGAGGAAACCCGCGCAGGCACAGTAGAACATGCAAACTCCACACAGGTAGTGTCGTGCTTGGAATTCGAGTCGGTGACCCTAGTGCTGCTAGGTGGAAGTGCTAACCACTTAGCTACCGTGCTGCCCCAGATAGTATAATAAATATAATTAAAAATTCATCCATCCTAGTAAATTGAGCCAGTCAGTTAGGATCACTTAGGGACAGGAACTGCAAGCAAAAGAAAACAGCCTATCACAGCGTGACATGTAAATTTCCAATGGACTATAACTAGGAAGCAAATGTAAAGCAACATGTCAGGAAAAAGTATTTGTATAGTGGTGGTCCTTAGGGGTCCGCAGAATGGAGCTGAGAAAGTGTGGGCCCAGAGAACAACCCAGGTTGTTCATCAGAAAAAATAAGAAGAGAGGTGGGGGAGCCCTTATAGTGTAGTATCTATATAAAAAGTATTTTACAAAATATTACCTCCAAGAGTGCGGGTTTGGACTTAAAAAAATGAAAATGGTAACTTACAACCTAACTGAGTAGATCAAGCAACCTTCCATGGAAGCAAGTGGAAAACGACAGGTTTCTAACATTCTTTCCAACAACAAATGTCAAGGGGATAAAAACTCAACCTAAAAGAAAACACTGTCTATGTGTCTATTGTCGTCTTTTCCAACACTTGTTTAAATAAATCCTGGTACTTCCAAGTATGAAGAAGCACATGACTAACCACCCGTCTCCCCACAGTCACATGGAGATGTGTACAATCGTAATCATTGCCACTTCCTTCGCAGGCAAGCAGCAGAGGAGCAAGCATAAGGATAACTGGTGGGTGTATAGTGCAGGTTTGGTGGTGGGTTGAGAGGAGGTGTTCTTTGGTGCATCATACATGTGTTATTTACCTGTAAGAGTTTCTTCTGTGTGAACATCCAAAAGGTCTGAAACTGCTGCTTACCACCACCACCTTGGGTGAGATGCCACCCACCTCAGCAGACTTATGCCCTGTACACACGGTCGGATTTTCCGACGGAAAATGTGTGATAGGACCTTGTTGTCGGAAATTCCGACCGTGTGTGGGCTCCATCACACATTTTCCATCGGATTTTCCGACACACAAAGTTTGTGAGCAGGCTATAAAATTTTCCGACAACAAAATCCGTTGTCGGAAATTCCGATCGTGTGTACACAAATCCGACGGACAAAGTGCCACGCATGCTCAGAATAAATAAAGAGATGAAAGCTATTGGCCACTGCCCCATTTATAGTCCCGACCTACGTGTTTTACATCACCGCGTTCAGAACGATCGGATTTTCCGACAACTTTGTGTGACCGTGTGTATGCAAGACAAGTTTGAGCCAACATCCATCGGAAAAAATCCTAGGATTTTGTTGTCAGAATGTCCGAACAAAGTCCGACCGTGTGTACAGGGCATAAGAGCTGTCACTCAATTGACACCCTATAGCTACCTTTCTCAACCTTTTAACACAAAGAAACCTTTAAAATACCTCTCAGGGAACCCCTGCTAATAATTACTATATCTATAAACTGTTGGTACATTAGTGTGATCACTGGGAAGAATACTCTTTACATTAGTGGATATTGAGAAGAATACCCCTCACAGATAATGGTTATATTCTGAGAGGCAGAACATGCTCAATTCTCAAGGAACTGCTTAGCAACCTCTGGAGGAACCCTAGGATTCCATAGAGCCCTGGTTGAGAAAGGTTTCTCTATAGTATTGCCCTTCCCTCCTCTGCTCCTGGCTGCTACATAAAAGGTTGTGTAGGGAAGTGAGAAGAGGGGTGAATGAGCTAGCCAGAAAAGACAGTAATTAGACACTCGCAGGGGGATTATTAAATTCAGTAACCGCAGGATAACCATTATGTAAGATGGACCAATGTTTGTTGATAATATTATTGATCTTTCGTGAGAAAGGGTGATATTGAGCGATAAAAGGCAATCTGCGACCCAAGCTTTTAGTAGGAGGAGTATGATTTATATTAATTCGTTCAGAATGAAGAGGGCTATGACATCATGGGAGAGAAGGGGAACTGGCTGTGGTAGCCAATGCCAGCTCTTCCCGGAGTGGTGAAGTTCCTTAACAAATTGCAAGTGAATAAAATTTTATACTTGATTTTTCTGGGCTCTTACCTGCCATTTGGTGACAGGCTCTCTTTATGGTGGATGCTACAATGGTATCCTGGCTGTGGGCATGAGAATGATTATTTGCTTTAGGCCCCTTTCACACAATCGGACCGTTCAGGTCCGCCTGTCAGTTTTGACGGCGGACCTGAAAGGGCGCTCCATGTTAGTCTATGGAGCGTCGGATGTCAGCGGAGACATGTCCGCTGACATCCGACCCGGTCCGATCTGCTGAAAAGCAGACGGATGGCTCTACATCCAGGTCCGTCGCTGGCGGATCGGATCGGGTGAGATACTGTCCGTTTTCGTCCGATCCCTCCATAGGCGGCAGCGGCGCCTGACAAGCCCCTCCCCGCTTAGTGAGCAGAGAGGGACCTGTCATCCGCCGGCTCAGCAGAGATCAATGGACTGATCTCCCGCTGAGCCGGCGGACCGAGGCGGGCTCCGTGGAAAACGGAGTCCGCCTCGTGTGAAAGGGGCCTAAGTAGCCATAGACAGAGAGATTTTCTTTCCTGCAACCACCCGCCAGGAGAATACAGTGATTACTGCTAGCAGCTATAAAAGCGGCTGGCAATAATCACATGTAAAATCTGACAGACTGGTTGCACCCAAGGTGATCGATCTATCAACTTGGGTACATTCAGCCTGCCCATACATGGTTCAAATCTCAGCTGCTGAACCGGACAAGATTCAAACCTTCTACGGCCGGCATTAATCTTTGTTTCTGGAATTAGTTATTTCATCCTTGTGCTTTCAACTTCTTTCATTGGAAGGATTGGCAAATGGTAACCTCCAATGTGCAGGGGCTGGTGAGGCTCAAAATAAAAGATGCAAGAAAAGCACAAAACTTGATGTTGTGTAATTTTACAGATTTTTTTTTCCATTCACCAGAGTTCTATTTTAAAGCGGTAGTAAAGTAAAAAAAATGTTTATTTTTTAAATGGGTCCTCTGGCAGCCTTACGCCATAATGTACTAGTATGCACTGCATACTAGTACATTATGACAAACTTACCTACAAACGCAGCCCTCCAGCACTGCACTCTCAGCGCTCTCACTTGTCCCCATCAGCTTCCATCTTCGCCCGGTATTTCTTCCGGGTTTGCGATCTTCGGCCACTTGTTTGGCTGTACCAGGGCAACGTCGCATCGCAGCGGCACACAGAGCGGGTTGTAAAAGTGGTCTGAACTGCGCATGTGTGACTCAGATCACATTACCCGCTGACAGGCAGGGGGGAGATTTATGACAGAAAAGACTTCTAGGGTCTCTTCTGTTATAAAAATGCTGCCTGGTAGCCATTTTTATAATAACTGACTTTACTACCACTTTAATTGATTCCCAGTAACTTTATTTCAATTTACTAGAGTTTAGATATAAGCAAACACAGCTTCCTGTTAATGCAAATGAACCTATAACATCCGCTGTGTTAACAAACATTTCTACAAACAGTAGTTCGTAGAAATATACAAAAAAAAATAAAGGCAATTTCTGAAAGTACAACACGTCGCTACGGGCTATAGAAGTAAAGATCCAGGAATATTTAATTTTACCAATAATTTTATCTGTTAATAACTGCAGGATGCAGATGGTGCTTTTGGTGTAAATCTCTCCTAAATGTGGACCATAAATGGGATGTCATTATGTCAATGCAGCTTAAGCTGCTAAGCTATTTTTTCTTAAGTGCTTTAAGCAATAATGATTTCGGTAAGACTGTTTACATTCTTCCATGTTGTTACTTGCTTTTATTTGTCCACCTGGTCTAAATTGGTGATTTATGAAGACGGCTGTTTATTACATAATCCTTGCTTTGTATACAAAACTGCTTAGCACATTTAGTGCATTTTAGATATGATCAGATGTATAACCTTTTAAAAAATACCTTCACTTTAGATTTAAAAAAATGACTTACCCCTTAGCCACCCACCAAGTCATATACTTACATACATGTATACCCAATGTACAAACAGGTATTATCAGCAACGGGCCTGATAGGAGTCCTGGTGGAATTATGCACATTTTGTATGTAGCGCCACCCCTGAAGGAGCCGCTTGGTGAATTTGCATTCTCTTATCTCCGCCTCAACTCCAAGAATGACCTCAGCCCTTCTGACACACCTGGTTAAATAAAATTACTGCAAAAACATTTAAGGACACATGTGGTAAATACCGTTATCCTGGCTGTGGATTATCAATTATAAATGGGCTGTGGATTATCACCAAAAATAGACACATACCTGGTAGTGATAAACAAGTTGAATATTTTAGCACGGTTTAAAGCATATGGAAACTTACAATACTGTTAAACCTTGCTACAAATAACTAAAACATTAGAAAAGACAACCTTAAATATTTAGCAACTGCAGGTATAGAAAGGGTAGTAATCTATATGCCCTTAACATAGGCGCTGAGGGGGAGGAGAGAAGACTTGTCAACTTCTCAGCTCCTTCTGGGCCGCAAACACCTTTGAGAGGCAGGTCCTGAGGTGAAGAATACTAGTGTCTTCTGCTAGCAAACGGTGGGGCCCTTGTTTTAAGGAAAGGTTTAAACAAGCCTGCATGAAGCATGTTCCGTTAGGTAGAGATTTAAAAGGGCAAACTACTATGGCAGCTCTAAACAAGCATCCCGTGACACTAAAAAGGGAAATTGATGTCTGCATGCAGTGTCAGTATGGTGTCAAGAAGGATGTTGGGTTTACACCCGCTCATCAGTTCTCTGTGTGATGACACAACAGTAGTCTCAGGTGCTGGTTCAGGCTCCTGATGCTCCTAGCGATGTTGTAAGGCACTGGATCTTTTGCTGATGGCCGATCGAGATGACTGGTAGCGAAACTCGCAAGGTGAACATGCAGCTGACCCGATACCCGGATGGGTATCTCGATCCCTGAAAGGCGTGGGTCGTCTCTGCTGAGCTGAGTGGTGCTGGGATGCTGAGTAGGGTCCCTGGACTAAATAATAGTGGACCACATGGCTGTCTCTGCTCCTGGCTCCCCACAGGCGTCCTCACTCCTCCGTCTCCAGGCAACACTCTCCTGGCAGTCTCTGGAGAAGCTTGGCTATCTCCCCCTCTGATGCTGCCAGAGTCTCTCTCTCTCAGTCTCCTCAGTCTCAGTGGTTTTCCTCACACCTGTCACCTCACCACACTCTCTCTCCCTCTCCTCAGACCGCTCTCCTTATTCTCCTCACAGACTCTTTTTTCCGGGCTTCAGGACATCCCTCCTCCTCTGTTGGGGCACACAGTCCCTGGTGTCTCTCTTCTCACTCTGGCACCTCAGTTCCTTCCCCTCACACACTCCTCCTCTTCTCACTGTTAAGTGTCACTGTATCTTAGCAAAGGACTTTTTGAGCCTTGGTATCTACCTCTCTTTTAAGGAAGCTCCTCTCCTCTGTCTCCTGTCAGCACTCTCTCTCTCTCTCTTTTACCTCAGTACTTCCCTCTCTTCTCTCCCCTCAGCACTTCCTGAAACTCCCCCTTTTCCCAATGTTCTCTCTCTCTCTCAGTTTTCTGGAAGGACCTCTCTATGTCTCCATCTTGTGGCCAAAAGGAGAAATTGCATTACAACATGCCTGCTACATGTATTATTATTATTCAGGATTTATATAGCGCCAACAGTTTGCGCAACACTTTACAACATGTGCGCAGACAGTGCAGTTACAATACAATTCAGTACAAAATGAATCAGAGGGCCCTGGTATATATAGGTATTAAAGTGGATCTTTAACCTCTCTTCCCCCATTTTTTTTTTACCTCTTCCTACTAGGTAGTGTGTTCTGCAAAGTCAAATACTCACCCACCCAGTGGATCCAGTGTTGTCCCACTGAGATCATCTTGTCTCTGCCACTGCTTGGTTCAATGTAGCCATGTCGTTTGTAACATAATCAAGAGGCCTACCACCTCTTCCAGGTTCAGACGGCGGGCCTCCCGATAATGTGGGGCTAGGCCCTCCTCCTTTTTGAATAAAGGACTATGCCTCCTGGGATATGTGACGTGCATATCCCAGGAGGCACAATGAGCACTGTGCCCGTCATTTGCTAGGCGAGTGACATGCATGGCGGGGCTGGTCCGGACACTTTTTATGAGAAAGAAGGACAAATAAGCAATAAAAAAATAGACAGCGCTATGGGGGGGTTGGAGAGGAGGGAACTTTATTCAGAGCATGAAGATCCGCTTTAACAGAGATACCTCAGTATGAATGATGCCCCAAGTTCATTTACAGAGTCCCCTGAGCCCCAGCAGCTGCAGTTAAATTATTAGATCATAGAAATACTTGCATAATAGTCCCTTCTAACTTTGAGTTCAGCAGCAAGGACAGGACATGTGGCTGAGACCTTCTCTCTCCCTCCACATCCTCTTTCCAGGGTTTCAAAGCCAACAAACCAGGGGCACCCACCCAACAACCCAAGTGCATATATATTTACAGGCATTTACAAATTCAGACACTAGAGGGCAGCAGAACCCTACACGCATACAAAAGGGAAAGCTCAGTAACCATTAGTAAGGCTTGGGAGGCAGAAGGAGAGGGCGGGCTATTCACTTAATTAAGTCAATATTGGCATTTCCTGGTTCCTTGGCACTGGTTTTTGGCCTCCTGGGATACTGAAAGCATATCAAAGTGAACAAACAAGTACAACACATGCTAGGCCCGCCCCCTCCTCCTCTGTGAATGAAAGATTATGCCTCCTGGAATATGTGGGAACAGAAATGTTATCTATTGAAGCATATCAGTCCTTAGGGCCATCTCACGTAGTGCCACTCTGTTCTGTTCAGCAAGAGATGCATCAGCAGATTCCCTGCTGAATCAAGGCTGAATGGGGTGGATGTCAGTTTTTTCACATCCTTGCCCACTTAGTTTGCGTCTACATTTACACGGATGGGGGAAGACCCGTGACGGCTCTATGGACTTGTAAATGATGCAGTCCTTTTCTTTCTTTCTTTTTTCTGGACTTGGATGGACTTGGAGGTAGGAGGATGTAAACGGGCATAAGTCCTTTACATCAGCCTGCCCATAGACCCACTTTTCACTTCTGATCAGGTCCTACTGAAAAACAGACAGACGGACCTAATCAGAAAACCTGTGTGATGGCTGTATTAGTTTACTTTTTTCATGATTGTTCTCATTTATTTCTACCTGGTGGTCCTGCCAATAACACACTTCCTGCCCCAGGGTGACAACAGTCACTCACCAAAAAATACTTAAAATAATGGTGTAGCATTGTAACCATAGGTTGCTCTCGTGATTTGAATTGCAAACATCTCCTTCTCTCCTTATATCCATTACATAAGAGGGAGGTGTTCTGTATCTCACAGATGATTGCTGACACTAATTTATGTGCCCCCCCCCCTCTTTATACGACATCACCACCATTAACCACTTGCCATCCAAGCCAATTCTGTCATTTCTCTCCTACATGTGAAAAACATTTTTTTTGCTAAAAAATTACTCAGAACCCCAAACATATATATATATTTTTTTAGCAGAAACCCTAGGGAATAAAATGGCGGTCGTTGCAATTGTTTGTGTCACATGGTATTTGCTCAGCAAAACAGCCCCTATGATGGCTTTTACATTGCAGAGAATTGCCAGCTAAAAAAATAAAAGATACCTGGATGATGCCTGTAGCCTCAGGTATCATCCAGATATCTCCACTTCAATGTCCGGACGTCATGTCAACCCAGGGGATGTATGGACAAAGCTTTATCGGCCATACTTCTTTTATGGTCACAGGACTACAATTACTTTTACTCTCCTGTGACCCAGAGTCAGCTGATAGTGGGCTATTGCCAGCTATAAGCAGACAACAAGGCAGAGCGGCACTAGGCTCGGAAAGCATCCCAACAAAACTGTAGAGATCCACTGATTGCCTAACTGACAACTGGCTTGGCCTTTCAGCATGCGGATGGAAGCCAGAGCCAGCTGCTCCCACCCCCTTCCCAACCCAGCGCTCCAGTGAATGCTGGAGGAACTGAGTGGAGAGTGGTGACTGACAGTCTCTGCTCTCTGCTCGGAGCAGATTGGGGGATGAACTATCAGCAGTCATGTGATCGGTTAGTTCTTGGTCTTAGAGCAGATGTGGGACAGTTGTAGCACCATATAGATGCTACAGCAAGGAGGTGAGTATGCATATTTTTTAAATCCCATACATCTTCTTTACCATAGCCAAATATATACTGTACTGTACATCTCGCAGTTTACACGCGGGATCTTCCTTGAAGGCATTGGTGACAAAGTTTTCCCAGGGAGCAGCTGGAAGGCACTGGCTTTTTCACCAAGAAAACCAGGAAATAGATTCAGGTAATTTGCAAGAGCTACATGCACCTTTTTTTCCTTGGTAGGGAGGGGGCTGCTTTAAAAATTCAATTTAGGGCACAGAAAGTTACAAGGACACTGGGAGTGTGGCAAGATCAACAGGTATGCTTCTGTACCTACAGTATAAGCCTGAGGAGAATAGCAATTAGAGAGTATGAAAAGCAACTGACATGTCAATCAACACGAATTGACTAATATACATAAACATAAGTGCAGCTCTAAAAAGATTTATTGTGAAAGAAAATTAAACTCAAAGAAATGTGCGACAATCAGCAATCAAGCAAATATGTGTATTAATCAGTGGAAGTCCTAAAAGATTCAATGAAATCTTATTTTAAGCTTGAATATATAATCCTTCGTTAAAAATGTCACCGCTGTGATCCACCATCATGTGCTACATAGATACGCTTACCAGAACAAATGGACTCTGTTAGATAAAGAAAAGAGTCCAAACGTACTTGTATATCTCAATGGTCACTGTCTGGGATGCATTGCACTCCGCTTCAGATGCTTATGACAGCTGTAACTTCAGGTTTGTATCTCTCTGGAATACCTTCCACCTCTAATTAGGTTACACACTTATGACAATCGGATTATTCGACCATAGCATGCGAAAAAAGCTGAAAAAGCCTCATATTGTAAAAATGCAACAATACTTTATTTAAAATGCACTAAATACTCACAATAAAAAAAATCACATAATTGCTTAGTAAGAACGAACGGTCCCAGGAGTCAGACAGCCACTTCCTGGTATTGGAGTGCTTAATGTCACAAGCATAGGCTCCACCCTACACGTTTCATAACATCTGACGTCGTCCTGAGCATAGAAGTTTTTTTCGCGTGCTATGGACAAGTAATCCGACTGTCATGAGTGTGTTACCTGATTGGATGTGGAAGTGCATGGTATTCCGGACAGATAGAAACCTGAGGTTATGGCTGTCTTAAGCATATAATCTGGAGCGGAGGCGGAATTGCACTGCATCCCAGATGGTGACCATTGAGATATACAAGCGCATTTTTTCTTTATCTGAAATTATCCATTTGCTCTGGTAAGAGTATCTATGTGGCACATGATGGTGGATCACAGCAGTGTCATGTTTCCCAAAGGATTTTATATTCAAGCTTAAAAGAAGATTTTATTAAATCTTTTGCAACCGTGCCTGATTAATACACGTATTTCCTTGATTGCTGATCATTGCACATTTTTTTGAGTTTAATTTTATTTAACAATAAGTCTTTTTAGTGCTGCACGTGTGTTTATGCTTCTGTACCTGAAGAAAAAAGTGCTTTGCCTGAAAAAAGAAAACTAATGCAGCTAACACAGAACTGTTGAGCTGCAATATATAACATTTTTGTTATTTTTGTTTCTTTTTGTTTTGTATAGGTTAGAAGTTATGTGCAAATAGCAAAAGCTGTAAGGAAGAGTTATAAGAAAATAAGAAAACAAAATGTGGAGTTCGGCTTCAAGAAAGCAATGGCACACTTAATATATTTTGTGGTAAGAACTTTGTCTTCCCTTGGACAGCATTGATATAATCGGTATAGTTATAGATATAGAAGACAGTTGAACGGCCCTGCCAGAAGACACTTAAAAATAGAGCTGAATTTTGGGCTTCAGATGACAGATGACCATTACACCATACAGAATCCACTTCCACATGCTCTGTGTATATTTTTTTAAGACAAAAGTCGAGCCGTTTTCATATAAACCACAAAGGCAGTGAGATAATGGGGACTGTGAAAGTGGAAAAATAAATGAACATATGTTGATGGCGGCTTGTGATTTATTTGTGGAAATTAACTTGATGACCTCATCCAAATTAAGTTTTCTAAGTGTCCTAGAGAAGAACTGTCTGCACTCTCCTCAACAACCAATCAGATTCTCTATGTCTTGTCAATAGCACAGGAAGAAGAAAAGGGACACACTGCTATGGCCGACTGCTTTGGGCAAGATAAAAGATTCATCTTTAAGTTTCCCTATTATACCCACATCAATGTCCCGAGGGTTCTGTGACTTCATTAAAGACTAAGTCCACCTTTCTGACCCTGCTTCATCTAACACCCATATGTATTGTATAAATTGAAACATGGTCAAGTTCCCAGCCCCAGCTCTGTACTGAATTAAGAAGTTTTTCTCCCTGCAGGCTCCTGTCATTTTATTGAGTTCAGTGTGGCTGTATGTGGCAGCAGTCACATCATCCATTTGCAGGTATCTGTGAAGAGAGAGACTGCAGATCCCATCTGTCACTGAGGCAGAGGGACTTGTAGATCTCAGTGGAGCATAAGACCCACACCTGTAGAACATTGGTAACTTCCTCCAGCTCCCTAACGGAAAGTCGGGACTTGTAGCTAGAGAAATTGTCTGCAGGAGCCTATGAGTTTTACCTCCAATCCCAGCACAAAAACATATAAATGTACATATAAATGTACAATCCCCCGCCTCAACCCCAAAAACACACACAACCTATCTCTTTTATATTAACTGAAGTTAAAAATGGTATCGAAATATACCTAAAACCCCATTTACGTACCTAAATCTTTGGTCATGTGACACAGCATTCCTGATACTTCTATCTTATGGACTGCGAAGGTGGAGGGCACTTCCTTAGATGACTATGCCACCCTAAACCAGGGTTTCTCAACCAGGGTTCCTCCAGAGGTTGCTAGGGGTTCCTTAAGCAAATAGCAATGTCTGCCCCTCAGATAAGTTCCCACTGACACCATTGATCTTTTTAGCTATCTGTTAGCGCAGGGGTCTCCAAACTTTCTAAACAAAGGGCCAGTTTACTGTTCTTCAAACTTTAGGGGGGCAAAACTGGGGCCAGCAGGAGTAGAAAATGTCCCCGGTGTCAGTGGGAGTCAACAGCATCCCCTCTTTAGTATTAGTGGAAGGAATAGTGTCCCATCATTGGTGTCAGTGAGAGGAATAGTGCCCCGTTGTTGGTGTCAGTGGGAGGAATAGTGACTCATCGTTGATTAGTTATGGGCCGGACTGACCCGCGTTCAGAACTTTCGAGCACCGTGCATGTTCGGACCGGAATAACGAACACCATTATAGTCAATGGGACCCAAATGTCAAAAATCAAAAGTGCCCATTTTGAAGGCTTACATACAAGTAATTAGGCATACAATGGTTATAGGGGTCTGGGTCCTGCTCTGGAGGACATGTATCAATAAAAAAAAGTTTGTGAAAAACGTCATGTTTAAATGAGCAGTGATTTTTTTATTTTTAGACTGAAATCATAAAAATGAAAAATTCTTTCCAATATAGTGCCTGGGGGATCCCCTTAGTCTACCTGTAAAGTGGCAGATCTGTACCATGTCTAGTATCTGCTGCAGCAATAATTGCATTTATAAAGCCCAAGAAAAAAATTCCCTGCAAGCTGCATTTATTTTGCTCAGCAACAGCGAGTGTATAATGAGGCCACAATGTAGTGCACTGGGAACAAGATTAGAGATTTTTTGGATACATTCTGGTGTCACTTTGACTTTGGATAGAAGTAACGGGTGCCTAAAAATTGGTCTTTTGGTGTCGGTGGCACCTTCCCACTGTAATCCTATATAGGTAATCTTGATGAAAGCAAGAATTGGCCTTGCTGTAAAAAATTGCAATGATATGCACCTAGTACAAAAAAAACAGAAATAAAAACTGCGCTATAGAATATGTGAACAGTTAGTGATATAAACAGCAGCAATACTAACAATAAACATCAATTGTAATATCAGACATAGAAAAATAAAAGAGTTGCGCTAATTAAATGTGCAATTTAGCATATATGACATAAATGAAAAAATCGTGTGAAGGAGGATAAATGCAGGAGACAACTGCATATAATCCACAATAGTGTCCCATCAAATGAAGAAGAAAAATTAAATAAAATGAAGTAGTGACTCCAAATCACCCATAAATAATCAAAGAAAGTCCAAGTGATAAACAATGATAAATCCGTGACAACCAAAGAAGATCCACCACCGGGAATAGAAGGGTTTACTTCTTACCGAATGGCCATGATCCCCCACTACAGAGGATCACAGCAGGCAGGTAAACTTTAAACAGGCTTTGAGAACTTCTATCAGCATCCACTAGGGGTCATCACACCGTCAGCAACAACAGCAGCAGAACTCGTAGCAGAGATACACCTCTTCCGACGGCCACCGGTCTCTGTGGTATGCACGGGCATACCTCCCAACATTTTCAGATTTTCATACCTATCTATTCCCGGTGGTGGATCTTCTTTGGTTGTCACGGATTTATCATTGTTTATCACTTGGACTTTCTTTGATTATTTATGGGTGATTTGGAGTCACTACTTCATTTTATTTATTTTTTCTTCTTCATTTGATGGGACACTATTGTGGATTATATGCAGTTGTCTCCTGCATTTATCCTCCTTCACACGATTTTTTTATTTATGTCATATATGCTAAATTGCACATTTAATTAGCGCAACTCTTTTATTTTTCTATGTAATGATATGCACCTGTCAAACAGGTGCAGAAAAATTGGTCTTTGGTTGTCGGTGGCACCTTCCCACCGTAACCCTATAGAGGTACTCTTGATGAAAGTAAGAATTGGCCTTGCTGTAAAAAATTGCAATGATATGCACCTGTCAAACAGTAAAATGGTCAATGTAAAGTGGTGTTTGGTGCACTTTAATTTGAGTACTCACACTACACAGACACACTCCACGGATACACTATAAACTACTGCAATATAATGCGCCATATGTACAGTGACGCACAGAACTATATGACAATAAACTTGCAGTAACGCACATAGAAGTAAATGGCGTTCAACTTGCAGTAACGCACACAGAAGTAAATGGCATTAAGTTTGCAGTAAAGCACACACAAGTAAATGGCGTTAAACTTGCAGTAACGCACAAAACTATATGGCGTTAATCTGGCAGTAACACACACAAAACTATATAGCGTTAAACTGGTAGTAACGCACACAGAACTATATGGCGATAAACTGGCAGTAACGCACACAGAACTATATGGCGTTAAACTGGAAGTAACGCACACACATTTATATGGTGTTAAACTGGCAGTAACACACACAGAAGTAAATGGCGTTAAACTTGCACTAACGCACAAAACTATATGGCGTTAAACTTGCAGTAACGCACAAACTATCTGGCGTTAAACTGGCAGTAACGCACGCAAAACTATATGGCGTTAAACTGACAGTAACGCACACAGAACTATATGGTGTTAAACTGGCAGTAACGCACACAAAACTATATGGTGTTAAACTGGCAGTTAAACTGGCATTAAATTGGTGTTAAACTGGCAGTAACGCACACAGAACTATATGGCGTTAAACTGGCAGTAACGCACACAGAAGCAAATGGCGTTAAACTGGCAGTAACGCAATCAAATAGACGGTGTTCAACCATCACTAAACTGACGCTATCTGAACTGTCCCTACTCTAGCTATACACTAATGTAAAGATTACTGACACAGTCTCACTACACTACAATGAAACTATCTAAGCTGTCCCTACTCTACACTAATGTATGTATGAATGTCACGGCCTCACTACACTACAGTGAAACTATCTGAGCTGTCCCTACTCTAGCTGCACACTATGCAAAGCTGAATGATGGTCCTCCTCACTACACTCACACTATCCCTAGACTGACACTAAACTAATATTCTACACTGACAATTGAAGCAAAATAGCACAGTATAGCACACTAACTAACTAATAGCACTGAACAGAGCCCTGTTCTATCTCTCTCCACGCTGAAATCACACTGAAAATGTCTGCCATTAAAAGAATACTTTTATACTGTGGGGCGGGAATGAGCCATGATTGGATAAAGTCATGATGACAGTGTCCAATCATGACTTTGACAGTGCTCTGTGCCCTGATTAGCTGAAGTGTTCACTGCTTCAGCCAATCAGGGCTTGCAATGCACTGTTCCGCAATGCATTGTGGTCGGTTCCGGGGGCGAACAAACTGTCGAACGACCCGTTTGTTCAGCTGTTCACCGAACGTTCGAACAACGAAAGTTCGGCCCAAACCACTCGCCCATCCCTATCGTTGATGTCTGGGGGAGGAATAGTACCCCATCGCTGGTAGCAGTGGGAGGAATAGTGACCCATCATTGGTGTCAGTGGAAGGAATAGTACTCTATCACTGGTATCAGTGGGAGGAATAGTGCCCCATCACTGGTATTAGTGGGAGGAATAGGACCCATTGTTGGTGTCAGTGGAAGGAATAGTGCCCCATCACTGGTATCAGTGGGAGGAATAGTGCCCCATCACTGGCATCATTAGAAGGAATAGTGCCCCATTGTTGGTGTCAGTGGGAGGAATAGTACCCAATCACTGGTATCAGTGGGAGGAATAGTGCCCCATCACTGGCATCATTGGAGGAATAGTGCCCCATTACTGGCATCATTGGGAGGAATAGTGCCCCATCACTGGAATCAATGGGAGAAATAGAGCCCCATCATTGGTATCAGTGGGAGGAATAGAGCCCTATCATTGGTGTCAGTGGGAGGAATAGTGACCCACATCATTGGTATCAATGGGAGGAATAGTGCCTCATTGTTGGTATTAGTGGGAGGAATAGTGCTCCATCGTTGGTGTCAGTGGGAGGAATAGTGCCCCATCACTGGCATCATTGGGAGGAATAGTGCCCCATCACTGGCGTCATTGGGGGGAATAGTGCCCCATCGTTGGTGTCGGTGTGAGGAATAGTGCCCCGTCATTGGTATCAGTGGGAGTAATAGAGCCCCATCATTGGTGTCAGTGGAAGGAATAGTGCCCCATCACTGGCATCATTGGGAGGAATGGTGCCCCATCATTGGTATCAGTGGGAGGAATAGAGGCCCATCATTGGTATCAGTGGGAGGAATAGTGCACAATCATTGGTATCAGTGGGAGGAATAGAGGCCCATCATTGGTATCAGTGGGAGGAATATTTCCCTATCGTTGGTATCAGTGGGAGGAATAGTGCCCCATCATTGATATCTGTGGGAAGAATAGTGCCCCATCGCTGGTATCAGTGAGAGGAATAGTGACCCCATTACTCATATCATTGGGAGGAATAGTGACCCATTGTTGGTGTCAGTGGCAGGAACTATGCCCCACTGTTGCTGACATTGGAGGGAATAATGTCCCAAGGGCCGGATAAAAGCAATGTATATGATATACATAATTTAATTTGAATTGCTCTTCTGAAACTGTTTTTTTTTTAAATCATGTGACTGACACAGCACCAATTAGGGCTGGCCAGACTCAGACTGTAGAGAGCATATATCAGCAGAGTAATAGAAACCCCTCCTAAAGATCTTTCCCTGCAGATGCCAAAGAACAGGGAAAGGTCATGTGACCAGACAACAGCGCTGCAGGATATTAGGTACTTTTTGATTTTTAAAAAATTTACAGTGCCATGATATATATGATTTATGTGAATGAATTATGGCAGTTACACTTCTCTGTTTAGTATCACTTTAAGTAACACTCGCAGGTTCCTCTTCCAGCCAGTGACTGGACAGTGAAAGGAGAAGCAGCAAGCTGGTGAGCTAATTTCTCTTTCACTCTGCTCTCTCCTCCTATTAGCATGTTGTATAGTTGTATATTAGCACAACTGATTGGCTCCTTGTGTTGTTTTTCTCTCCTCCATTCTGACCTTTGCTGTACAGGGTCTGCTAGCGGCTATTAGCATGTCAAATTCAGGTATCTACACTGTTTGCATTAAAAACTACATTTAATGATGTGTTAATGATTACAGGTCTGCATTCACTTGTGTATTTTATATCTGAGTTTGGCTTAAATGAAAAATTGAAAACATAATCAAGGTTGTTTAATGATTTTATTTTTTGTAAGCATACAGCAAACATATGAAAAAAGACATCTGCTCAAAACATACTTGAATATTCCACATAATTACCTAGAGTAGAAGTTGCCATATGTGGTTGTGATACATTTATAGAAAATTAGGTTATCACTGAACAGAAATATTTCTTTGAAAGACATTACTGAAAACGTTATTGCTGTGTTGCCAACCTACCAGATTGCAATTTACTGACACGGCACCCAACATTTACTGGCACAGTCAAGTTTTTACTGACATTTGCAAAAGTTACAAAATTACAGTTTTAAGTGCAATGTGATTTAAGGTAGATATTAGGGCAAAAACATATGTCTTATTATATTTTCAATATACAGTAGTAAGTAAGTAGCTTAGGAACAGGACTCAGGATGACAAGAAATTAGAATGGACGGGCACACATACATGAAATTGACTGTCACAGTGACACTGACAGCGGTGTACAGCAGCACGGATGATGATGACACCTCACCATCACGACGTGTCCCCTCCTGAGTCACAGTGACAGTCTCTCCCCACGCCATGCGGTCCCTTTAGTACACTCTAGTCAAAACAGCACTGACAATCCCGCTCCTGGCTTGACTTGCTCCCTTCCAGCGAGGCTCCGGCTGCTCCGCTCAGCTCTCTTGCACTATGACATCACACGACATGATCAGGCACTGCCTCTGCCAGACCCGAATCAAACATTCGTACGAATTTCCGTAAATTTGTACATTCGGAAGGATCCAAAATACGAATTGCTATGTTTCCGCATTTTATACGAAATACGAAATTTCGTTTACGAATTTCGTATCCAAATTCCATTACAACGGAAACGTGACTGGTGTTTTGTTGACCAGCAGTTTTCTTCTGCTGCTGAGTGAGGGTTGGGAAAATGACCTTTTTTGATATGGGAGTGGGAGTGAGACTGATACTGGTAGTCGATGGGAGATTCAGAATCGGACAAAATAAGAATGTTCGTTAATATCCTTTTACCATTGTCATAATAATTATGATTATTCGCTATGATGAAGTTAAAAACCCAGGAAGTCAAGTCAGCACAGCACAGGGATGGTGGGAGCCCCTCATAATGAGCACAGCGCAGGGATGGTGGGAGCCCCTCATAATGAGCACAGCACAGAGATGGTGGGAGTCTCTCATAATGAGCACAGCAGGGGTACAGCCCCAGGAGGAAGTCAGAACAGCACAGGGATGGTGGGAGCCCCTCATAATGAGCACAGCGCAGGGATGGTGGGAGCCCCTCATAATGAGCACAGGGATGGTGGGAGCCCCTCATAATGAGCACAGCACAGAGATGGTGGGAGTCTCTCATAATGAGCACAGCAGGGGTACAGCCCCAGGAGGAAGTCAGAACAGCACAGGGATGGTGGGAGCCCCTCATAATGTGCACAGCACAGGGATGGTGGGAGCCCCTCATAATGTGCACAGCACAGGGATGGTGGGAGCCCCTCATAATGAGCACAGCACAGGGATGGTGGGAGCCCCTCATAATGAGCACAGCACAGGGATGGTGGGAGCCCCTCATAATGAGCACAGCACAGGGATGGTGGGAGCCCCTCATAATGAGCACAGCACAGGGATGGTGGGAGCCCCTCATAATGAGCACAGCACAGGGATGGTGGGAGCCCCTCATAATGAGCACAGCACAGGGATGGTGCTCATTATGTCACAATGTCAGGAAAGCCTGTTTCCACCTCTTCCACTTTGCCAAGGGAACAGTGATCATTAGAAGCAGTAAACTCTGTCTCCTTGCTGATCAATGCCAAGCTCCCTGTAGTGCTGATGGTGATGGCACTGGCAGCAATGGTGGGGGTGGTGGTGACATCATCATGAGCCTCGGCCTCCTGACATGTTTCCTGCTGCATGGCAGGATCTCCAGCTTTGGCTGCACAAATGTATGTGCACTGGGAACCCCTTTGGCCTGCCCTCTTCCATAAAAAGTACCAGCGGGCACCATGCTACCAGCAGCAGTGTTGGTTCTAGGAGGTAAATCCTGGAACAGCTGGCGACGTGCAAATGTCTGCTGTTTGCCAGGCTCTTTACCACCAGCAGTCTTCACTCCCATTCATGCCTCAGCTTTATGGGAGGTGAGCTGAGTTCAGAGGGCACAGAGACAGAACGTCCCACCTGCTGCTCATGTACACAGGTCATAGCTCTCCCTCTCCCGGCAGCACTTTTTTGGCGTTGTTTGCTGCTCATTTTTCCTTTAAAAGTTAGAAAATGTAGACAAAAAAAATATGATTTTGATCGCAGCAAACTAAAACCAAAATCACCAACTGTACAAAAAATATTATAACAACAGAGAATAACAAAATATTAACTAAATGAAACAAGAAATTGAAAAATTGAAATAAAAAAAAAAAAAAAAACAATTATCTCTCAAAACCAACTAAAAAATCTAATAAAATCAGAAACTAAACACTAACAGATGATACACTCACACACTACAACAGATATAAACTAAAATGAACAACGAAAAACAAAGGATTGCAAAGATTTACTCAGATGCACAGACAAATAATTGTGTGATCTGCTCCACTACACTAACTAACCCACGAAGGGAAGCCACATGACCGGCCCTCTCTGTAATGCTGGCCTCAGCAGCAGAAGAAAACCTCTGATTGGCCAACCAACAGTCACATGTTTCTGTAGAAACGAAATTTGGAACGAAAAGTGAACGAATCTAACGAAAATTCGTATTTCGGATTCGAAATTCTTCAACAGAATTTCGTATTTCGGATAAAAACAAAACTGCCATCGGCATCGACTGCCATATTGAGAAAGGCATATTTTGGCCTTTAAATTCATCATAACGAATGTTCGTAATTGTTAAGAAAAGTTAACAAACCTAACGAAAATTCGTATTTCGTACGAATCGAAAATGAATTTCAGACACGAATTATGAAATACGAACTAACATAGTTAGTAAGGTTGAATAAAGACACCAGTCCAACCTGAGTGAGTGTGGGTGAGTGTCTACAATTCTTCTATATCCCTGTACATTGTGTCTCATTAACTGCTTGCTGCCCGCCGGCTCTCGTTCTGGGAGGGCGTCACCTCACCTTCCCTACCCACCAGGGGGCGCGCGCACGCCGCCGACGGCAATCGCGCGCCCGCCGTGTCACTGGGCACCCGATGTGCGTGCCCGGCGGCCGCGATGTCCGCCGGGCACACACGATTGCCCGGTAACACGGCAGGATGTGGATCTGTGTGTGTAAACACACAGATCCACGTCCTGTCAGAGAGGAGAGGAGACCGATGTGTGTTCTCAGTACAGAGCAACACTGATCGGTCTCCTCCCCTTCTGAGTCCCCTCCCCCTTCAGTTAGAAACATTCCCTAGGAACACAGTTGACCCCTCGATCACCTCCTAGTGTTAACCCCTTCCCTGCCAGTCACATTTATACAGTAATCAGTGCATTTTTATAGCACGGATCGCTATGTGTCCGCCGCAATATCGCAGTCACAATAAAAATCGCAGATCGCCGCCATGACTACTAAAAAAAAAAAATAAAATAATAAAAATGCTATAAATCTATCCCCAATTTTGTAGACGCT